>NC_090026.1:51060716-51368216 GCF_037176765.1 Anolis sagrei | reverse complement strand
CTGACAGTGCCTGGAGAAAACTTTTGTTGAGAGGTAATTAGATGTCCTTGTTTGTTTCCTCTCTGTTGTTGTGCTGTTGTAATTTTAGAGTTTTTTTTAATACTGGTAGCCAAATTTTGTTCATTTTCATGGTTTCCTCCTTTCTGTTGAAATTGTCCACATGCTTGTGTATTTCAATGGCTTCTCTGTGTAGTCTGACATGGTGGTTGTGAGAGTGGTCTAGCAGAGTATAAGGTTATTCAGATGGATTGATGACTGACATATATGGTGACTTCCTATTCCCTGCATCACATTAAAAAGACATATTATAAGATTATGAAGTGCTACACTGCATTATTATTAATGGAAATGCTTTCCCCACAGTACAATATACAAAGATTGCATGAGAATGATCATGTTCATTCTTGATGAGATTACATGTCTGCAGGAAGCTCGTTGTAAATCAATCTGTTTTTAAAAGATAACGTTATTATTAAAATGTTGGCAATTACAATCATCAATAGCATCAGTTTTTATTTATCTTGAACCACACCTAAAGTACATTGCATAAAGTTGATGATTGATTTTGTTTTGTTTATAAGAGAAAAGCAGCTGCCACCTATTTATCTAAGGAAGCTGTGACCAGGAAACTCAGCAATGTGAAACACCTTGCGCCCAAAATACTTTATGCATATATTGCTCTTGGCCCATGAAATCCCCCAGGATTCCCTTCTGTTTCCCTTGCTATTTAATATTTACAGGTAACCTGAAAAAATACTTTTTCAGTGCAATAGCACAAGATATTAAGGGTAAGGTAAAGGTTTCCCCCTGACATTAAGTCCAGTCGTGTCCGACTCTGGGGTGTGGTGCTCATCTCCATTTCTAAGAGCCGGCATTGTCCGTAGACACCTTCAAGGTCATGTGACCTGCATGACTGCATGGAGCACCATTACCTTCCCACCAGAGCAGTACCTATTGATCTGCTCACATTTGCATGTTTTCGAACTGCTAAGTTGGCAGAAGTTGGGGCTGACAGCAGAAGTTCACGCCGCTCCCCGGATTCGAACCTGCGACCTTTTGGTCAACAAGCTTAGTAGCTCAGTGGTTTAACCCACTGCGCCACCGGGGCTCCCACAAGATATTAAAGAGCTACTCAAAACCTTAGTCTTGTAGCTGGCAGGAGAGTAGGACAGAGTAGAGAAGCCCTTCTTCAACTGAGGTGCCCTATTACTGAAGGAGAAGGGAGGCATTCACTCTGGAGGTATCAGGCATACTTGGCGGAAAGCTCAGCACTAAGGCTGAAAACGGGTATTGTTGGGATGAGTTATGTTTCACTTTGGAATTTCTAGAACCAGGGGCGGCTCAACCATTACGCAAAGTAAGCATTTGCAGTATAGTTGATTTTGCCCAGGGGCGCTCTTGAGGTGCCCTTGGGGGAAATTAGACCTTGACATATGCAAGTTGTAGTTACTGGGATGTATCGTTCACCTACAATCAAAGAGCATTCTGAACTCCACCAATGATGGAATTGAACCAAATATGGCACACAGAACTCCCATGATGAACAGAATATATATATCAGTGATTGGTTTTGGGGGGAGGGCAAAATACTGTTTGCTTACCGTTGGAAATTACCTAGGGCCGCCTCTGGCTAGAACCAATTCATCTGCATCTCTCTAGTGGGCTTTCCCCTGCTTCACTGGTTTCACTAACTCCTACATTGACCAGCAGCAGAAGTCAACCATTTGTAGGTTCTGGTATAGATTATAGATTCACCTTGAAGACATGTAACAACAATTACCAGGAGCAGTTTTTTTAAGTTGACAATGTCTTTTTCATTATAACTATGCAGACTGTTGAAATAAAATAATTAGAAGGGGGTAGTATTCTGAGTAACCAGTAACTTGTTCATTCGTTCAGTTGCTTCCGACTCTTCGTGACCTCATGGGCCAGCCCACACCAGAGCTCCCTGTTGGCCATCACCACCCCCAGCTCCTTCAAGGTCAAGCCAGTCACTTCAAGGATGCCATCCATCCATCTTGCCCTTGGTCGGCCCCTCTTCCTTTTTCCTTCCAGCATAATAGTCTTCTCTAAGCTTTCCTTTCTTCTCATGATGTGGCCAAAGTACTTCATCTTTGCCTCCACTATCCTTCCCTCCAATGAGCAGTCGGGCTTTATTTCCTGAAGTATGGACTGGTTGGATCTTCTCATGGTCCAAGGCACTCTCAGCACTTTCCTCCAACACCACAGTTCAAAAGCATCTGTCTTCCTTCGCTCAGCCTTCCCTATCAGGAAATACCATTGCTTTAACTATGCGAATCTTGGTTGCCAGTGTGATGTCTCTACTCTTCACTATTTTATTGAGATTGGTCATTGCTCTCCTCCTAAGAAGTAAGTACCTTTGTGACCGTATCTCTCTCCATGAACCAACCCGGGCCCTTTGATCTTTGGGGGAGGCCCTCCTTTTGCCCCTGCCAGTTTCACAAGCTTGTCTTGTGGGCACAAGGGAGAGAGCCTTCTCCTCTGTGGCTCCCCGACTCTGGAACTCATTACCAGGGGAGATCAGGAAAGCCCCTATCCTAGATACCTTTAAAAAGAACCTTAAAACCTAGCTCTTCTGCTGTGCCTTCGGTGAGTAGGTGCACAACATGAGACTACTCCTCCCCTCAACGCTTCTGTCATTGGAGTATACACCCCCTCTAATGGGAAAATTTGGTTCCACAACCCTGTATTTTTTATGAGCTCCCTCTTGCAAATAACTTGCTCCTCTTCTTATCTCATCCGAGTTTTTTTTTTTTTTATTAGTTTTTTTTGGGTTTTTTCTTAATACAGTGAAAGAGTGGGAACAATATGCTGGATAGAAAGGGTGGGAAATCGGCAAGTGGTGTGGGAGAGGAGTGAGATGGGGAGGGAAAGAGGAAAGGGAGAAGAGGGGGGGTCTAGGGATGGGGTAAGGGGGTAAGGATAGTAGTCGGACTCCCGTTCAGTCTGCAGGAAAGTATCATCTTGTCCTTAAATCTGTTCTTCTTTAACCTTCTTAAGTCTGATTCTTAGCTGTAGCACCTTATAGATCTAATTTATTTTGTTTCTTAATATATTCTTCAATATCTTTCCAGTTTATTTGTTTATTTTCTTTTTCTTTTTCTAAGGCTTGCGAGAGATTGTCTAGATTCCTGAATTCTATCAGCTTTTCAAACCAGTCTCTGCTGCTAGGGATCTCCTTGTTTTTCCATTTTTTTGCAATTAAGATTCTGGCTGCTGCGGATAAGTAAAAGAGCGTTCTTTCTTGGCTTGTTTTAAAATTTGTGTTCGTTATGTTCAGTAGATAAGTTTCAGGTTTCATATCAAATTTGGAGCGAGTAATGTTCTGAGTATGGTTGTGTACCATCTTCCAAAATTTCTTGACTTCCCCACATTGCCAGAATTGGTGGTAATAGGTTCCGTTTTCTTTTTTGCACTTCCAACATATCCCATCATTTTTCTTGTTAAATTTAGCCAGTTGCATTGGTGTTAGATGCCACCTGTAAAATACCTTGTACCAATTCTCTATTAAGTTAGTTGCTTTTGTGAATTTTAGTTTGTTTCTCCAAACTTGCTCCCACTCGTCGAGTAGTATTGAGTGGCAGATGTCTTTGGCCCATTTGGTCATGTTTTCTTTGATCACCTCCTTTTCGTTCTTCCACTCGAGTAGTTTCTGGTATAGTATCTTGATCAATTTTTTATCTTTTTTCATCACAAGATCCCAGCATGTGTCGGTTTCGTTAAAGCCCATTTTTAGATCTACTTTAAAGTGTTCTTTAATCTGTAGGTAATGGAGCCAGCTCAGACCCTTGTCTTCTTTTTTTAGTTCTTCTAGCGGTCTCAATTGCCATTCTCCATTATTTTTGATGATCAGTTGCTTGTAGCTGAGCCACTTACTTCTGGGGATTTCTCTTTTGTGGTGGGCCTCCACTGGTGATATCCATGTCGGTGTTTTCCTGTAAAACAGACTTTTGTACTTGTTCCAGGTTTTCATTAACGAAGATCTGATATAATGATTTGTAAAGTTTCTTTCGATGGCCGCTTTTTCATACCATAGGTATGCGTGCCATCCTCTTCGGATATCGTAACCCTCCAGCGTTAGCAACTTTTTCTGATCCAGGGTGGCCCACGTTTTGGTCCAAAGTAGAGCAGACGCTTCGTGATAGACTTGTAGGTCCGGCATAGCCAGCCCTCCTCTCTGCTTTGCATCAGTGAGATTTTGAAAATTTATCCGATGTTTTTTCCCATCCCAGATGAATTTTAAGATGTCTTTATTCCATGTTTTGAAGCATAAGCTCGTTTTGATGATTGGGATCATCTGGAATAGGAATATTAGCTTGGGCAGCACGCTCATTTTTATGGCTGCTATTTTACCTAGTAGAGAGAGTTTGAGATATTTCCAGTTTTCCAATTTTTTTTTAATCTCCGTCCAGACTTTCTCATAATTTTCTTTGAATAAATTCCTATTCGATGAGGAGATCACAATACCTAGGTATTTAATTTTTTTTGTTACTTCTATTCCTGTGTGTTCGAAAATTTTGTCTTTGTCTTTTTTTGTTACATTTTTTGTTAACATTTTTGTTTTGTTCCTATTTATTTTAACTCCTGCCAGTTTACCAAAGGTCTCGATCTTGGTTATCCATTTAGTGGTGTTTTGCGCTGGATTATCTATTATACACACAACATCGTCAGCGAAGGCTAACACTTTATACTCCTCCGAGCTGATCTTCAGACCTTCTAGCTCTTTGTCTTCTCTTAGGTCTTCCAACAGAATCTCCAATACTAATATGAATAAAAGTGGGGACAGGGGACAGCCCTGTCTCACGCCTTTCTGGATTTTGATCTTGTCTGATTCTAGGCCGTTAACAATTACCGTTGCAGTTTGGTTTGAATAAATAGCTCTTATGGCGTTTTTAATGAAGTATCCAATGTCCATTTCTGTAAGCACTGCTGTTATGAAGTCCCAGTTTGTGCGGTCGAAGGCCTTTTCCGCATCTAAAAATAGTAGGCCTATATTTTTTTGAGGGTTTTTTTCACATAATTCAATAATATTTAACACCGACCTTATGTTGTCCCTCATTTGTCTGTTTGGGAGAAATCCCCGTTGATCTTCTTTTATTCTTTCTTGGAGTAGTTTTTTAAATCTCTCTGCTAACAGACTTGTGAATATTTTGTAATCATAATTCAGCAGCGAGATAGGACGGTAGTTTTTTGGGTTGGTGGGTTCTGCATTTTCTTTGTGTATGAGCGTGATGTTAGCTTCATGCCACGTCTCTGGCATATCGCCGCCTCTCATAATGTTGTTCATTATGTCCTTTAGGTGTGGTACTAGTTCTTCCCTGAAGGTCTTATAGTATTGGGCTGTGAGGCCATCTGGACCTGGAGTTTTGTTAGCTGCTAGGTTATTTATGCATTTTGTCACTTCCTCTTCCTCAATTGGTTTATTCATATATTCTCGTTCCATATCAGAGATCCTCGGAATTTTTCGTTTTGAGATAAATGCCATCATATCTTCTTTGTCTATTAGATCTTTTTTGTAGAGCTCTTGGTAATATTTTCTAAATTGTTCTGCAATTTCTTTTTCTTTGGTGTAGTTTTTGTCACCTTCTTTAATCTGGGTTATGTATTTTTGTTGTTTCCTCTTCATAAGTTTTTTCGCTAGGTATTTTCCTGGCTTATTTACACTTACCACATGCCGGGCCTTAATATATTTCAAATTTTTAGCCATCTGATCTATTTGTGTTGCTTCCATTTCCTTCTTGATTAATTCTATTTCTAATTTAATTTTTTTGTTTCCTGGTCTTCTTTTAAGAGTATCTTCCTTCTCTTTTAGTCTTCTTGCCAGTTTAGTCTCTACTTCTTTCTTCTTTTTGTTTCTTATTGCTCCCTGTTGGATGAAATGGCCCCGCATGAATGCTTTACTCGTTTCCCAGACTATTTCTAGTTTTGTGCCCTTGTCTACATTATTGTCAAAGAATTCTTGTAGAATTTTTTTGTTGTTTTTGATGTCTTCTTCTGATCTAATAAGTGTGTCATCTAGCCTCCATCTTCTATAGTGCGGACTTATTTGTATGTCTATCCTTAAAGGGCCATGATCGGAGTGTGTCCTTGGTAGTATTTCTACTTTGGTGGTTTTAACCGCTAGGCTGTTGGACGCCCAACCCATATCGATCCTGGACCATGAGTCATGCCTGTTGGAGTAGAATGTGTAATCCTTTGAACTTGGGTTCTTCATTCTCCAGATATCTTTTAATTGGAGATCTTGTTGTATTTGCAAGAAACTGAGTGGCAATCTCCCTCCTGTAGGGTCTCCCCTTTTTGCTTTGTTTTTTGATTTATCTAGTTTACAATCCACCACTCCATTAAAATCACCTATTATTAATAGGTTGTCATACATATGTTCCGCGATTTTCTTCTTTAAGTACTTAACGAAGGTGGTCTTTGCTCCATTAGGAGCATAGATGTTGCATATGAGGATGTTGGTGCTCCCTACTTTGATTTTAACAGCTATTATCCTACCTTCATCGTCTTTGAATGCTAATTCTGGATTAAGGAAATCTTTTATATACATAGCAACTCCCTTTTTCTTTTTCGGTGAACATGAGTAATATAATTTTCCTAGCTGTTTGTTTTCTAAATGGGCTGAGTGCTTTTGCATTATGTGCGTTTCCTGTAGTGCAATTAAATCACATTTCATAGACTTAAACTGGTTGCATATTAACTTCTTTTTATTAGGGTTGTTAAGCCCATTCACATTATTCGACACAATCCGTAGTTTCATCATTTGGGGTTAGGTTAATTAAGTCCTTTGTTGCCTTATTTTTGTGGATTTGTTTGATGTGGTCCTCTGGGGATGTATGTCTGGCCCTCTTTTCACCCTTTCTTCTTTCTGTTAGTGCCTCTCCTGAGTCCGTTTCGTCCTCCTCTGATCCTTCAGCTTCTGCTTCTTGATGTCTCTTTTCTTGGCCTTTCTTTGGTTGTTTTTTCCTAATTTGTTTATAAAAGTTTTTTGCTTTATCTACTGATGTTAACCAGTATTTTTCCTCTCCATAAGTTACCATTATACCTTCATACTTCTCCCAGCGAAATTTGATTTGTTGTTTTTTCAGTTCGTCTGTTAGAAAGTAATATTGTTTTCTTTTACTCATCACAAATGATGGGACCTCCTTCAAGATGGTAACTTTCTTCCCCCTGTAGAATGTCGACTCTTTTGCACTTTTCATAAATATTTGATCTCTTAAGCATTTTCTTGTTAGATGCACTACAGCGTCTCTTGGTGTGCCATTCTTTTTGGCATAGGATGTCTGCACTCTGTATGCTCGGTCAATATTCTTGTCCATTTCCTCCCAGGGTATTTCTAGTAGTTTAGCTGTTATTTCAATTGCTATGTTTCTTATGTTGTCTTGTTCTCTTTCTTCGATATTTCTAATCCGAATCTGGTATTCCGATTCCCTCAATTCGGTCGTCTCTTGCAATCTTTTCATCTTGGAGGTTAGTTCTTCTATTTTTCCCACTCTTGAATTTACTTTGTCCACTGATTTTTTCTGTGTTTCACTTTCTTTTTTCATCTCATTGACTTCCTTCTGAATGGCTCCCAAGTCGGTTTTGATAGCTGAGATTTCTTCTTTAATTTCTTCTCTCACCTTCCCCATCTCTTCTTTTATCATCTTTTGTAAGTTGGATTCTAAATTCACTAGTTTTTGTTGGGAATTTTGTATTTTCGTCTGCGCCTCTTGCATTTTTTCCTGTGCTGCTTGTATCTTGGTTAATTCCTCCATTATATCTCTAGCGGTGGGTTCTTTAGGTTCTTTAGGTATAGGGTCCCCTTGGAGGGAGTTTCTTCTCGCTGTTATTCCTTTGATTTGCTTAGTTAAGTTGATCTTCTCCATTGTTGTGGATCTGGGGTGAATCTAAGATTTTATGGGTTGTCTTTTGTTGGTTGTCTCTGTCTGTCTCTGACCAATTAGGTTGGCAAAAAGCTTACAGTCTGCTAAGCTTTTGCTTGGTATCTTCTATATGGCCATTGGCACTTTAACGTATTTCTGGGCGTTACATCTAATTCTATCACAATATTTACACATATGTATATACAACAGTATAACAATAATTGTGGCACAATAGTTTTGTATATATATTGGGGTGTTCTTACCAATAAGGCTTTTGTTTAAAATTAATGCAAAGCAAATTAGGTAGGTTAGATATAAGTTATGTTGTTATGCTTAGTTTAACAATTTAAGCAATCTTATCCCAAAGGGAGTATCAAAAAAATTACACACACTTGCTTGTTATTATATATATATATCACATTCCTATGAGTACATTGGGTGCTTCCTATAATAGATATCTACAAACAATCTTAAGCCAAAAGATTTGATTATAATAGCTAGAAATTAACTAAAGTTTGTCTTGTTCTCTAGCTTAATAGACTGGCTTTGGGGTAAATAGGGGGCTTCCCTTGTTTTCGTAGTCTGAGTGGAGACTAAAATATAGACATAAAAGGTATGCACTTCAACCGTGCACATTACCTTGTTTGGAGCTTGGTATTTCAGTTTGTTGGTGGTCTCTCCCCTGTTCTGCTGGTCTCCTGTTCCAGGAATATCCTGGGCCTTTGTGCCTCGTTTTGGAGCTCCTATTTTCTTCTTTATTATTATTTTGCTTTGTAGTTGGGCTTCAAGGGTCTTTCACTTGGTAGGCTCTTGGTAGGCTCCCTCTGTGTTCGGAGGCTCCCTCTGTGTTAGGAGTTGCAGCGTTTGCTAACTTGCAGCGGCTTTCTGGCTTTTTCCGGCTTTTTTCCTCCCTTCGGCTCTCCCAGCTCTTTGTTTTGGTGAGTATAATAGGTTGCTACCTTTCTTTGCTTGTCTCTCTTTCTTCTTTTCTTTCCTGTTTCCTTTATCTTTCTTATTCTTCTTCTTTGTTATTCCTCAAATTCTTTCATTAATGAGGGCGGTAGGCTTGCATGCCTGGCCTTTTGGTCGGCGTCCTCTTCCCTGCGTCTCGTCAACGGTGAGCTAGTGGGTTGGTGGGGCTCCCAACGGACCCCCACCTTCCCACTTCTGCTTCACCGTGATATATTGCCAACCTGACCTTATCCGTCAGTGTTGGGGAGCTTATTCGGTCTCCAGACCTGCCAGGGAAGGGAAAAACAGTCTCTGAAATGCGGAGCTTCAGAGAACCGCTGCTGCCTCCATTCTGCCCTCACCGGAAGTCCGAGTTTTTTAACATTTTATCCTGCACATGTGGCCTGCCCACTGTCACTGTGATTGTGTTTATTGTAATGTTATATTGTTAACATATTCATATGTTTTTATGTAATCATGATGTTGTTGCTTGTTGCTTATGTTTTCGGTTTTATTTTGCTGTAATATGTTTTCTGGGCTTGGCCTCATGTAAGCCGCCCCGAGTCCCCATTGGGGAGATGGTGGCGGGGTATAAATAAAGTTTATTAAGTGTCGTCTGATTTCCTGGCTGCAGTCTGCATCTGCAGTAATCTTTGCACTTAGAAATACAAAGTCTGTCACGGCCTCCACGTTTTCTCCCTCTATTTGACAGTTATCAATCAGTCTGGTTGCCATAATCTTGGGGTTTTTTATGTTTAACCGCAACCCAGCTTTTGCACTTTCTTCTTTCACCTTGATTAGAAGACTCCTCGGCTTCTCCTTGCTTTCGGCCATCAAAGTGGTATCATCTGCATATCTAAGGTTGTTAATGTTTCTTCCAGCAATTTTTACCCCAGCCTTGCATTCATCAAGCCCCGCACATCGCATGATGTGCTCTGCATACAAGTTGAATAGGTTAGGTATTTATTTGTCGTGTCAGGGCAACCAGTCAATTATATTACATTTCTAACAGAACAAAGCAAACAAACAGACAAAATACAAAATTTGTGAGTGTGGTAGTTGATTAAATGTCCTTTGACCAGTATCTGGCCTCTTGGAGTGCTTCTGGTGTTGCTGCAAGAAGGTCCTCCTTTGTGCATGTGGCAGGGCTCAGGTTGCATTGCAGCAGGTGGTCAGTGCTTTGCTCCTCTCCACACTCGCATGCCGAGGATTCCACCCTGTAGCCCCATTTCTGAAGGTTGGCTCTGCATCTCGTGGTGCCAGAGCGCAGTCTGTTCAGCGCCTTCCAAGTCGCCCAGTCCTCTGTGTGCCCAGGGGGGAGTCTCTCATTTGGTTTCAGCCATTGGTTGAGGTTCTGGGTTTGAGCCTGCCACTTTTGGACTCTCGCTTGCTGGGGTGTTCCAGCGAGTGTCTCTGTAGATCTTAGAAAACTATTTCTAAATTTAAGTCGTTGACGTGCTGGCTGATACCCAAACAGGGGATAAGCTGGAGATGTCTCTGCCTTGGTCCTTTCAGGGTTGGGTGAGAGTAAACAACCCTGCCGTATGCCTTCCCAATCTTGGTAACAAGTAACACTTGTGCTTTATTCACTCCTTCAACAAAAAATCAGTCCAATATAACAAAGATTCTGCCCACTTTTTTATTTCTGGTCTTCTTGTTCTTTAAGCTCTTGGTTGTCTCAGGATGATGACCTGCTGATCCAAAATAAAAATGCATCTTTTGACAAAACTTATGGTTTTCTCAGATGGAAGACATGTATATTATGACTTACAGATCTTGAGTCTGTATAGTTATAATTAAAAATAAATTATCAGTTTGAAAAACTCTGTGTGTGTGTGTGTGTGTGTTGCCTAAAATACATTTCAACAGCATTCTGTTATGGAAACATTCCTCCATTCTCGGGTTGAGGTTATCTTTCAGGAAAAAGTAATGACCATTAACAAAGGAAATCAAATGTACCAAGCAGAAAACTTTGCCAGTAATAAAAGATGCCTCCAGGTGGATGGTTCCTAACAATACTAATCAAAAGCATTCTGCATCTATTCCATCATTTGCTATTTTGTAGATTATTTTTGTAAGGAAAAATGGCAAATAAGCACTGAGAGAACATACAAGGGTTACAAATGCAAGCTGATGTCTGGAGGACCTCACATTAAATTTTGTCACTGAGACAGCAGTTTGAGAGTAAAAGCCTTATCTGAAGTCCCTGTCAGTCTTATTTTACTTACTTATTTATTTATTTTACAACATTTATATGCTGCGCTACTCATCCCAAAGGGGACTCAGAGCGGCTTACAAGTAAAATGTAAATACAATATATTATACTATTACCATAGCACAATATCAATATCACTATATTGTACCATAACATCATAGTGTAATATTATCTATATAAATAAAAATGTAATGTTCGTTTGTGGGATTAACATAACTCTAAAACCACTGGACGAATTGACACCAAATCTGGACACAATACCCCTAACAACCCTATATATGTCCTTCATTAAAAAAACATTTCGTCGTTGTAGTTGCCGGGATTTATAGTTCACCTACAATCAAAGAGAATTCTGAACCCCACCAATGATGGAATTGAACCAAACTTGGCACACAATTATCCTATGACCAACAGAAAATACTGGAAGGGTTTGGTGGGCAGTGTCCTTTGGTTTTGGAATTGTAGTTCACCTACATCCAGAGATCACTGTGGACTCAAACAATGATGAATCTCATCACTTATCAAGCATGGGAGAATCAACCTTGCCTAAGAAACACTGTACATGCAGTAAAGTTCTGTTGAAAATCCTGGAGACAAATGCATATTACATGTTTGGTCATTTACTGGATCTTGATGGGATGAGACCAGAAATTGCGTCAACTTACCTAAGAGCAGTTCTATACAAACCAGTTCTGTTGAGGAGTATCTACACAATCACCCCAGTCAGTGGGATGCTGATCACAGTATCCACTGATTGTGGATTGGAAGCAAATGAGGAATGTTTACCCAATGCACTGAGAGCCCTTTGCTCTCAAAAACACATGCTCAAAAACTCAGAAGAAACCGGGATAAAAGGGGGTGACTAAACGACGTTTGGGGAGGAAGGAATCGGGTTCACTTAAAACCCGATTTTGCCCTTAAAATCCATACCTTCCCATGACTGTATATCCCTACAGCAATGGAAAACATGTGACTTCCTTCTGAGCCCCTTCCTTTAAAAATGCGCACTGTTGCAGAACACGTGCACATTTTAAAAGTCCAAAACATCTGATTGGACTGTCAAAAAATGGAGCCGTGGACACATAGGTGGCTCAATCTAAGCACAGTTGGAAAGCAATTAGAACTCTCTGAAACCTTCCTTTGTTCTAATGTGTACTAATTTAGAATTGGGTGAAGAGATAGAATAAGAAATCCGCATGAGTACATATGAGGTCCAGCGCATCTGGGAGAGAATAAAAAAAATACCCTTCCACCTGATGCCCCCCGTCCCCTCTTCATCTTGCAAACTTGTACAATCCACTTCAAAGGAAGGTGAGAGGACAGCGGGTGAGTATTTCCCATGACTGACAGTCTGTGAGTGGCCTTGTTGTCCTGGAATTTTTTGCCCTGCTTTTAAACCTGCATTTTGACGCTGTCAGGAAGCGTCCTAAGATGTTCTTATTCAATGCACTGAGATGTGCTGATACACATGTCCACGTCCATTCAGGATCAGCACTAGACCACAGCAGGGCACAGCGTATGAGAACAATGGGGCAGAAAGTGAGACTTCCTGTGGGAATGATGTGATTTGCTATCTCGAGATGATAATTGTTTACCTTCCAGCCAGTTGTGCCTTGGTGTTTTCAAAGTGTGTCAGTGCTAGCATTGTGCTCCACATTTTTTGGTCTCGGATTTGAGTCCAACATGGGATATACTCTGATCGGCCTCAGCAGATTTTCTGGCTTATTTCAGATTTTTTGGTGAATTTTTAAAATGTGTTGTTTCTGGGTTAATATGTGCTGCACTGGGGTGTGTGCATTTTATGAGCCAGTTTCAGACTAGATAATAATAATACTAATAATAATAATAAAGATTCAAAGATCGAACTGAAAAGACTCTGGCACAAGCCAGTAAAGGTGGTCCCAGTGGTGATTGGCACACTGGGTGCAGTGCCTAAAGACCTTGGCCTGCACTTAAACACAATTGGCGTTGACAAAATTACCATCTGCCAGCTGCAGAAGACCACCTTACTGGGATCTTCACGCATTATTCACCGATACATCACATAGTCCTAGACACTTGGGAAGTGTTCGACATGTGATCCAATACAACAGCCAGCATCTTTTCTGCTGTGGACTCATCTTGTTGTGTTTCTAATAATAATAATAATAATAATAATAATAATAATAATAATGCTTTGTTTATATTGCATCCCCTCTCCCCAAGGAGACTCGGGGATATTTACAACAAGAAGAAACAATGTACATACTATCAGTCACACTTAAAATCCAAAAAGGTTAAATCAAAACAAATAAATAAGAAAATACAAATCACAATACATAGAAGAAAAAGAATTCCCAATAAAAATATTAATTATAACTCATAAACATCATCCATCTATATAAATAAAAATGTAACAGAACTCAAATACCACATATATATACATAAACACACATATATACACACATATATGCATATACACACACAAAACATATACACAGAAAGGACGAAGGAAGGGAGAGAAGGGGGGATGGAAGAAGAGCAGGAAGGAAAGAAAGAAGGGTAGAGAAGGAAGGAGGGAGAGAAGAAGGGAAAGAAGGAGGGAAGGAGAGAAAGAAGGAAAGAAAGACAGGTAAAGAAGGAAGGAGGGAGAGAAAGAGGGAGAGAAGAAGAGAAAGAAGGAGGGAAGGAGAGAAGGAAGGAAAAAAAGAAGGGTAGAGAAGGAAGGGAGGAGAGAAGGAGGGAGAGAAAGAGGGAAAGAGAGAAGGAAGGAAAGAAGGAAAGAAGGGTAGAGAAGGAAGGAGGGAGAGAAGAAGGGAAAGAAGGCGGGAAGGAGAGAAAGAAGGAAAGAAAGGTAGGGAAGGAAGGAGGGAGAGAAAGAGGGAGAGTAGAAGGGAAAGGAGGGAAGGAGAGAAGGAAGGAAAAAAAGAAGGGTAGAGAAGGAAGGGAGGAGAGAAGGAAGGAGAGAAAGAGGGAAGGAGAGAAGGAAGGAAAGAAGGGTAGAGAAGGAAGGAAAGAGAGGAGGGAAAGAAGGAGGGAAGGAGATAAAGAAGGAAAGACAAAAGGGTAGAGAAGGAAGGAAGGAGAGAAGGAGAGAATAAAATAAAAAAGTTAAAGAGGGAAGGAAGGAGAGAAGGAACGAAAGAGAGAAAGAGGGAGGGAAGGAAGGAAAGAGACAAGGAAGGATGGAACCAAAGAGCAAAGGAAGCGAGAAAAGAAACAGGTAGAGTAGGAAGGAAGAAGGGAAAGAAAAAGAGGGAAGGAAGCAAGGAAGGAGAGAAAGAAAGGAGAGAAAGAGGGAGGGAAGGTTGGCCACAGCAACGCGTGGCGGGTACAGCTACTATTATTATAAAACTTTACAACAATTAAGACATGCAGTGTTTGTGTAGAACTAGTCCAAGGCACAACTCAGAGAAAGTATGTCTTGCTAAGATCATCTGAGATCAATGTGTTGTTGAAAGTTTTTATGGCAGGAATCACTGAGTTGCTATAAGTTTTCGAGCTGTATGGCCATGTTCCAGTAGCATTCTCTCCTGACGCTTGCCTGCATCTGTGGTCGGTATCTTCAGAGGTCTGTTAGAAATGAGCCCAGTGGGGTGTATATATATCTCTGAAATGTCCAGGGTGGGAGGAATTATCCTTGTCTGTTTGAAGCAAATGTGAATGTTGCAATTAGTGAGCTTGATTAGCATTGAGTAGCCTTGCAGCTGCAAGGTCAATCAGTGGGGGTATTTGCGTAGAGGTAGCCTAGCTGTTGTTTACCTGGATAAATAGTTTGTTTAACTGGTATTTGATGGTCTGCTGTCTTGAATTCCCCTGTTTCTGTGTGATGTTTTTATTTATTGTCTTGATTCTGGTGTTTTTTAATATTGGTAACCAGATTTTGTTCATTTTCATTGTTTCTTCCTTTCTGTTGAAATTGTCCAATGCTTGCGTATTTCTGTGGCTTTTCTGTGTAGTCTGACATGATGTCTGTCAGAGTGGTTCAGCATTTCTGTGTTTTCAAATAATATTGTGTGTCCAGGTTGGTTCATCAAGTGCTCTTCTATAGCTGTTGGGAGTGTTTTGATTGTGCTTTTCTTGCATGGCAGGCGGTTGGACTAGATGGCCCATGTCATCGCTTCCAACTCTATGATTCTATGATGCCAAGCCCTATGTGGAGTGGCTTAGGGAATTGGCTATGTTTAGTTTGGAGAAGGTATGGTTAAGAGGGGGGTTGATATTCATGGCTAAGTATCTGAAAGGATGTCACATTGAGGAAGGGACTGTCTTGTTTTCTGCTGCTCTAGAAATACAGAGCAACGGATACAATCTTCAATTATTAAAATGATAAAAGGTCTGGAGAATAAGCCCTATGAGGAGTGGCTTAAAGAGCTGGGCATGTTTAGCCTGAAGAAGAGGAGATATGATAGCCATATATTCTCTCCCCTCTTCTCTTCAACATCTATGTTAGACCCCTTGCTAGTTTGGCTCGGAGTTTCGGCCTAGACTGCTATCAATATGCGGACGACACCCAACTCCTTCTGCGTTTGGAGCCTGGGGCAACGTCAATACCAGACAATTTCACCTTATGTCTGGAGGCTCTGTCGAACTGGCTACGTGCTAGTAGACTGAAAGTGAACCCGGCGAAGACTGAGATTCTCTGCCATGGCCGCTCGATTGGTCTGACCCATTTGCTACCCACCTTCGATGGTGCTGCCCTATCTCCTTCTCCTACCGTTAAGAGCTTGGGTGCCATTTTGGATTCGCAGCTGACAATGGAAGCTCAGGTCACTGCTGCCAGCAAACAGGCCCTTTTCCATTTACGACAAGCGAGGCAATTGGCACCCTACCTATCTGATGAGGCTCTGGCAATAGTCATCCATGCCACGGTCACATCTAGGCTGGACTATTGCAACGCCCTGTATGTTGGCCTTCCGATGTCTACGACCCGAAAGCTCCGTATTGTTCAGAATGCGGCAGCCAGGCTACTCACAAGAACACTCATGAAATGCCATATAACACCAGTGTTGTGGCATTTGCATTGGCTTCCAACTGATTACCATGGTCTATATAAGATGCTAGTTCTGACCTTTAAGATTCTTTACGGCCAGGGTCCATCATATCTTAGAGACCGTCTCTCATTTTCCTATCATCGGAGGTCACAACGACCATCCCAACGTGACTTACTTTATATACACTAGAGAAGTGCACTTGGAAAGGACACTTGGAAAGGACCAGATGCAGAGCTTTTTCTATTTCTGCCCCTGCCTTGTGGAATTCCTTGCCACCCTATATGAGAGCCAAGAGTGAGTTAGGGCCTTTTACCTTAGCACTTAAGACCTGGCTTTTCACTAGAGCTTTTGATCTTTGTTAATTTTATCAATATCTGTATGTATGTATTTTTATCCTTTACAATTTTAGCTTGTAAATCGCCTAGAGCATCTTGGATGGAGGGCGATTAATAAGTAATTAAATGATGATGATGATGATGATGATGATGATGATGATGATGATATAAATATGTGAGAGGAAGTCATACGGAGGAGCAGGCATGTAACACACACACACACCCCACCCCACCCCGAAATTCTCAGGGTGGTTCGCATAAACTGTTATGTTTATTCATATCATGATCTGATCACCATACTCAATATTTCCCATATGCATCGTGGTATTGGGGTAACAGTACAAAAGGTTTGCTAGGCTAGACCCTCCTTCACTCAGACTCACCCCCCCCCCCCCCGAATCAAACTCAGCCCCTCCCAAATCAAAATCCTGGCTGTGGGCCTGGGGAGGAGGGAGCGAACTTGTTTTCTGCTGCCTTGGAAACCAGGACGTGGAACAATGGCTTCAAACTACAAGAAAGGGGATTCCACCTGAACATTAGGAAGAACTTGCTGACTGTGAGAGCCGTTCAGCAGTGGAACTCTCTGCCCTGGCGTGTGGTGGAGACTCCTTCTTTGGAAGCTTTTAAACAGAGGCTGGATGGCCATCTGTCGGGTGTGCTTTGAATGCAATTTTCCTGCTTCTTGGCAGGGGGTTGGACTGGATAGCGCATGAAGTCTCTTCCAACTCTATGATTCTATGATTCCACCTAAACCTTAGGAAAACAATCCTGTTGGTAAGAATTGTTTAACACTACAATATGCTTCCTTAGGAAGTGGTGGAGTCCAATTCTCTGGAGCAGTGGTTCTCAACCTGGGGTCCCCAGATGTTTTTGACTTACAACTCCCAGAAATCCCAGCCAGTTTACCAGCTGTTAGGATTTCTGGGAGTGGAAGGCCAAAAACATCTGGGGACCCAGGTTGAGAACCACTACTCTGGAGGATTTTAAACAGAGGCTGGATGGTCATCTGTCAGGTGTGCTGTCGCACGCTGGGCCTGTGCATCAGACGGTAGACAGGACATAAATTCTGTGTGCCCAACGGGATGCCGGGGCTGCCTCAGATTAAAGGCCCTTGGATTTCCTTAAAACACAGTCTGTAGGATACTTAAAGGTTTAACAAAGTTCTTTATTAATGAAAACAAACGGGTACTTTAAGGCTTTCTTAACAGTCTATTGGCTCTTTCAATCTTGTCCACAGGGAACAGGCACTATCTTCATAATTGTAACTAATGGGGAAATCCTTAACTTCTAATCTGGGCAGTCTTTCTTTGCCTCTGTTGGCGTGGAGCCACTACACCCGGTACCAACTGCTTCTGGCTTCCGCGAGAGACCCTTACCAAGCAGAGCTTTGTAGACTTCCAGGGGAAAAGGAGTTCAGGTTTCTGTGATGGCTGGCTGAAGTCCCTCAGCAAAGGAGCTGTAAGGCTGTATATCTTCCAGCCAAGCTGTAGGGCTATATAACCCTGGCCAAGCTGTAGAAGATGAAGCTTTCTACAGGAGCTCTTGGTTTTATGTCCTGCATGGAAAGCTTCTCTGTGTGCACTGACCCAAAATGGCTCCTATTCCCTCCAAAACTCAAAAAGGGGCAGGACCAGGGAACCTAACTATAATTGACAGGTGGCTTGCCCTATGATTGCAGCCAAAAGAAGCCACCTATCTGCATAGTCCCTGATACTTAAGACTACAACAAACATTCAATACAAAGCAAACAAAATTGGAGCTTCTGGTACAGCTGTACCTGCACAGTCAGGAGTGCTTTGATTGTGCATGGCAGGGGGTTGGATGGGATGGCCTTTGTGGTCTCTTCCAACCCTATGATTCTAGCATATCTATATAGCTGCACATGTGTTTCGACACTGATGGAGGCACACCTGATATTCTGCCTCCATAGCAGGCCTTCCATAGCATCCTAAACCCACACCTTGCCCCCTATTCAGTGTACCTAAAATATAAGAATGTGCTCTTAATATGTTTTCTGTGTTGTATACAGAGATCATGTGTCAAAACACACAAGGATATGGCAAAAAAGAAAATCTAGGGAGCAAGGACAATGTGTATTGTGTTCAATGGCACCAATTTAATTACCACTAAACATCACCTTGGAAAAGAAGTTTTAAAAAAAGAAATAGAAAGGGGAAGAAATGATATTGTCTTTGTTTTCCTTTCCTGAAAGCATTAAATAATCATGGTCAGGGACAGAGGAAGGGAGCAGCAGCAGTGACAAAGGAAGAGAGCAGTTTCCCTACAGCTTTATCTCTTACTAATTATTCATCCCGGGGAGGGGAAGAGAGAGGAAGAAACAAAATGAAACATATGATCATGATGTCAGGCGCCACTAAAAAGGAGGATGGGGGAGCCAGCCTACCTTGCAAGGGACAGGGTTTCCTAGCAACTGCAGCATAAGGAACAGGTTGCTAAGTAACTGGGGAGTCTACAGGCACCAGTTCTGGCTATGCTGGATCCGGAAATGGGCCATAAAAGGAATTGCCCCTATTCCCGTCTCCTGGTTGCCATAGTGATCACATATAAGCAATAGATCCTGAGTTAAGAGCCCCAGTTTAAGAATACATTTCTTATTCTTTTTAACATAGCTCCCAGCGAACCTATCAAAGCATCCCTGCTGGCACTACCTGAAAAAGACTGCAGTGATAAACACAGTAACAAGATCACTTGGCATGGATTCCAAGGCGCGAAGGCTGCCATCAACACACTGGAGCGCTCCCTAATGTGTCAGACTACAATTCCCATCATCCTGCCCGCATGGTCTGCCAGTGATTGGATTTGTAGTCAAACATATTTTGAGAGTGCGGTGTTGCAGAAGTTTCAATACATGCATCACACTTATTTATTTCTTTATCGTGTCAAGAGCGAACCAAACAGTCGTATTGCATTAAAACAAACAGACAAACAAAACACAAAGTTTGCAAACTTGGCATTATACTAAGTGTCTGTGCTGGTACGCAGAGGTGGCCCTAAGTAATTTTCAAAGGTAAGCAAACAGTATTTTGCCCCCCCCCCCCCACCAATCATTGATATATATTTTCTGTTCGTCATGGGAGTTCTGTGTGCCATATTTGGTTCAATTCCATCATTGGTGGAGTTCAGAATGCTCACAGGAACACCTCAGCAAGCAAGAGTCCAAAAGTGGCAGGTTAAAAATCTGGAACCTCAAGCCATAGCTGATACCAAATGAGAGACTCCTCCCCTGAGCAGACAGGGGTCCAGGCGACTCGGAAGGCACTGAACAGACTGCACTTTGGCACCACAAGATGCAAAGCCAACCTAAAGAAATGGGGCTACAAAGTGGAGTCCACAACATGCAAGTGTGGAGAAGAGCAAACCACAGACCACCCATTACAATCAGAGGTGGCCCTAGGTAATTTTCAATGGTAAGCAAACAGTATTTTGCCCCCCCCCCCCCAATCATTAATACATATTTTCTGTTCGTTGTGGGAGTTCTGTGTGCCATATTTGGTTCAATTCCATTATTGGTGGAGTTCAGAATGCTCTTTGATTGTAGGTGAACTATACATCCCAGTAACTACACTTGCCTCACTTGCTCCCTTGCCTGGCCTGCTTTGGGTCCGGAGGTGTGCCTGAAGACCCCGGCATGTGCACCAAAAGTCACCTTTTCTCCTGACTTTCTCCTCAGCCATTGGGACCGAGAGAGAGAGAGACAGAGGTGGAGATGCCCACCTTTCCTGAAGGTAGGCGCAAAAACAAAGGAGGGAGCGGAGGTGGGAGATACCTCCAGCCGGGGGGTCTCTCTCTCTCTCTCTCTCTCTCGGTCCCAATGGCTGAAGAGAAAGTCAGGAGAAGAGGCGACTTTTGGTGCGCACACTGGGGTCTTCAGACATGCCTCTGGACCCGAAGCGGGCCAGACACGGCGGCTCCGCCCCTTGGCCCACCCGCGGATTGGGGAGAGGAGAGGAGGCAGTGGAGTGCCGGGGGATCGGGAAAGGGAGCCAGTCATGGGGAAGGGATCGAACGCGGAGAACGACTGAGCGCCAGCTCTGCTCGTGCACCCGGTGGCTGGGTGGAGCAGGAACAAGAGGGGCTAGGCGAGGCTCAAGGGCCCGGCCCTTTTGGGAAAAGGCTCGCCCGGCAGCGAAGCAAGAAGGCCGAGGCTACTCCCGGACTGCTAGGGCTGTTGTGAGCTGAGGGGGTGCTCCTCAAGTGGCGGTCAAGGGGCATTTACAGAGGCGCCTCTGCGCCCCTGGCAAAAAAAGTGTTCTGCGACCGCTTACTTCGCGTAATGGATGAGCCACCCCTGCTGGTACGGCTGTACCAGGAGCTCCAACTTTATTTTCTTTCTGTTATCTGTTTGCAGTCATAGGGCAGGCCTCCTGTCCATCATAATTAAGCTTTGGTTCCGCTCCTTGTTCAGGGCTCTGGGAGGGAAAAGAGCCAATTTTTTGGGCAGTCTCTCATAAGGAAGCTAAACTATAGGATGTAGACCAGCTCGTCCCGTAGAAAAGCTTCTTTTCTCAAGAACATCCAGGGAAGCAGAAACAGAAATTCCAGGGAAAAGGTCCCAAGGCTCTGGCTGAGAACTCACAGCCCCTCAGCCTCACAGCAATCAGAGGGAAAACAGCCCTGAAGTTTTCAAAGAATTCTCTGAGGGAGGACAGCACTACAGATCCACAGAACTCCATCTGAAATATCTACAAGTCTCGGCTGGTAGGTCTACTCGATACCCAGATGCATTTGGAATCGGTAGTAGGACCCACACCGATGAGGCATAGATCGTAAACAGCCTGGGAGAGGTTAAGTGGGGTTTTTTCCTACAGTTAAAGTCAGGTACCAGCCCATTGAGGACTAGACTAAGAAAGCCTTGAAGTGTTGTTTGAATCATTGAAGATTTGTTGTTTGTTCCATAATAAAAACTTTTTTGTATCATTAAAGACTCTAAAGACCATCACTTCAGAAAAATCCCTGAGAATCTCTCTTTGAGGCACCCTGGATTCCCGCTGGGCTTAAAGTATATGTCCTATAGAAATGTCAGCTGTTACAGGCCCAGCACGCAACAGAACAGCGTCCTTTGACTAGTAGCGGGCCACTTGGAGTGTCTCTGGTGTTGCTATAAGAAGGTCCTCCATTGCGTATGTGGCAGGGCTCAGGCTGCATTGTAGTAGTGGTCTGTGTTGCTCTTCTCCACACTCGCATGTCATGGATTCCACTTTGTAGCCCCATTTCTTAAGGTTGGCTCTGCATCTCGTGGTGCCAAAGCGCAGTCTGTTCAGTGCCTTCCAAGATGCCCAGTTTTCAGTGTGCCCAGGATGGAGTCTCTCATTTGGTATCAACCACTGATAGAGGTTCTGGGTTTGAGCCTGCCACTTTTGGACTCTTGCTTGCTGAGGTGTTCCAGCAAGTGTCTCTGTAGATCTTAGAAAACTATTTCTTGATTTAAGTCATTGGCGTGCTGGCTAATACCCAAACAGGGGTAGACCAGAGATGTCAGTGCCTTGATTACTATTGGTTGCTCCTCCCCGGAGGATGTCAGGTGGTGCAATACCGGCTAAACAGTGTAATTTCTCCAGTGGTGTAGGGCACAGACACCCTGTGATAATGCGACATGTCTCATTAAGAGCCACATCCACTGTTTTAGCGTGGTGAGATGTGTTCCACACTGGGCATGCATACTCAGCAGCAGAGTAGCAAAGCGCAAGGGCAGATGTCTTCACTGTGTCTGGTTATGATCCCCAGCTTGTGCTAGTCAGCTTTCATATGATATTGTTTCTAGCGCCCACTTTTTACTTGATATTCAGGCAGTGCTTCTTGTAGGTCAGAGAACGGTCCAGAGTGACTCCCAGGTATTTGGATGCGCTGCAATGTTCCAGTGGGATTCCTTCCCAGGTAATCCTCAGAGCTCAGGATGCTTGTCTGTTCTTGAGATGAAAAGCACATGTCTGTGTTTTAGATGGATTAGGGATCAGCTGGTTTTCCCTGTAATAGGCAGTAAGAGCACCTAGAGCTTCGCAGAGCTACTACATGTCCGAACGTATCTCCTACTACAAATCATCACAAAGTTTAAGATCATCTGGAGAGGCCCTGCTCTCAATCCCACTGCCGTCGCAAACATGATTAGTGAAGACAAGAGACAGGGCCTTGTTGACTGTGAGAGCTGTTCAGCAGTGGAACTTTCTGCCCCGGAGTGTGGTGGAGGCTCCTTCTTTGGAAGCTTTTAAACAGAGGCTGGATGACCATCTGTCAGGGGTGCATTTTTCCTGCTTCTTGGCAGGGAGTTGGACTGGATGGCCCATGAGGTCTCTTCCAACTCTTTGATTCTATGTTTCTGACCAATGACGAGGCTAATCGATCATGGGATTTTCTAAGTTTGGGAGGGTCCAACTGGGTTTTCATGGCCAAACCCTGGTCTACAGAGCCATGGTCTAAGACTCAAACATTATGCCATGCTCCCCCCCCCCCCCCCCCCCGGGATAATGAAGGCACTCCATCCAGCTCTCCAAAATCACCACACTGTTTTGAAGAAGTCAATTTGATAGTCTAGTGCACTGTGGCTGTTTGGCCTCAGTTCACAGCAGCTGAAATAATCATGGCAGTGTGCCTTGGCAAAGGAACTGGCATGCCTCGCCCCCACTTCATATCCAACTGGATGACTTTGGAAGGCTTGAGTATCTGTAGTGTGTGGAAGCTTGTGACAGTTGCCACATTAAAATAATCTCACTAATGTGACAGGGTGATAACTTCATAAATCAGTAAACACCTACACATCTTCTGCAGGACACCACAAACTGAACGAGGAGATTCATCAATGAGGAGATTTGCTTGGAGAGGAGTGACATCTAAGTTCAGTTCAGAACACCAACCTTGGAGGACCATCATCCTCGGAGTACGAGGGATCGCCTAAGTAAGTAAGTAAGTAAGTAAGTAAGTAAGTAATCTCAAGGGTAGGTGGGATTGTGTTATTGGGAAAATGTTGCCTTAATAGTAGCCAACTGGTGGTGACAAGACACAGGGCCATCCTCGGCTGTGGAGGATGGGGCAAGTCATGTTGGAGCCCTGTCCCCATCATATGGGAGAAAGGGTGGCAATAAGCATTGCCCTGCCACCCTTTGCCCATCATATGGGGAAATGGAAAGGAAAGTGCAGGTAGCTCCATCAGAGCTACCCGAAAAACACTTTCCTCTCCATTGTGGAGGAGGAAGCATCTTGTGATGCTTCCCCTCCACTTCGGGAGGGATGTGGATGGGTGGAATCAAGCCAGCATTGTCTGATGATGCTCAGCAGGTCCCATCAACAAATGGTAGAACGGGGCAAAAAAGCCCCGTGTGAAGAGGTCCTAATTGGAGTCGGATAACACCTGACTTCTGAAGACAGGGTTTGACTCAGTTTCCATGCGTTGTGGAAATGAAGCCTCACAAATTCCAATCAAAAGTGCCCTTCATGTTGTGTGATGGACTCTGTGGGGCTGCAATTCTTCAACATGTGGAAACATATCGGAATGCCATAGGATGAAGCTCTAAGTGATCAGATGCAGAACTCAGTCATACATGTGGATCATCAGGATCATTCCACAAAAAGCTCCTATATAAAAAACTAGCCATCCCCTGCCACACGTTGCTGTGGTTCAGTCTGTGTATATGTGTTTTGTGTGTGCATGTATGTGTATGTGTGTATATATGTGGTTTTCATTGTAATGTATTTTTTTTTATTTTTAAGTCTCTTCCGCTGTGTTTTTCAGTGTTTTTATGAGTGACTAGCTGTCCCCTGCCACGCGTTGCTGTGGCCCAATCTGTTGATCTGGAAAATAAAGTAATGAGAAAGTGTTGGTTTCTAATATATGTAATTTCTTTCTGCTTGTGGGTAAACAGTATTTCTTGCTGTTTCTTTGTCAGTGTTGATGTGGAGAATGTCTGGTTTGCCCACTCTGGAACATGCAACATATCATTGTTCTTCTTTAAGGGGCCCTTTCAAATCTAGGATACTATATCTCTCTCTGTGTGAATCCTATCTATCTATCTATCTATCTATCTATCTATCTATGTATCCATCTATCTATATCTATGGCTGGGTGGCTCTTTGTCAGGAGGACTTTGATTACATTTTCTTGCCCTGATGGAGGGAGTTTGATAGGATGGCCTTAAGTATTTTCTGATGGTCATGGGGGTTCTGTGTGAGAAGTTTGCCCCAATTCTGTCGTTCGTGGCGTTCAGAATGCTCTTTTATTGTAGGTGAACTGTGAATCCCAGTGACTACAACTCCCAAATGTCAAGGTTTATTTTCCCCAAACTCCATCTGTGTTCATATTTGGGCGTATTGAGTGCGTGTGCCAAGTTTGGTCCAGATCCATCATTGTTTGAGTCCACAGTGCTCTCTAGATGTAGGTGAACTACAACTCCAAAACTCAAGGTCAATGCCCACCAAACCCTTCCAGTATTTTCTGTTGGTCATGGGAGTCCTGTGTGCCAAGTTTGGTTCAATTCCATCACTGGTGTAGTGCAGAATGCTCTTTGATTGGAAGTGAACTATAAATCCCAGCAACTACAACTCCCAAATGACAAAATCATAATTTTTTGAGTGATGGTCACTCCTTGTGTTGTGAGATGTTTTGTTACCAAATTTGTTGTGATTTCGTTCATTAGTTCTTTTGTTTTTAAGGTACACATTATGCACAGAGCATTTTTATATATATAGATGGTCACTCGTTGGTCTAATAGGTGTATTGTGTCCAAATTTGGTGTTAATTCGTCCAGTGGTTTTTGAGTTTTGTTAATCCTACGAACGGACATTGCATTTTTATTTATATAGATAAAGTCATACATTCTGGAATGTTAGTGGAAGCTTGTTTTTTCTACGTGTCATATGCGTTTGTTAAGCCTGTTTCTACTTCGTGGGTGGGGACTTATTTAAAGCTTGTGTAAAAGTTACTGATTACAAGGGACTGGACTGAAATTCCCCTTCAGAGGGCAAGTAAAAATGCAAAAGAAAGGGACAAGAAGTTCAGGTCTCATGGCTTAAATTACAGATTACTGCTGTGGTCGTTTTGAAGAGAAAGAGATTTTATGGAAAACACTAGCATATAACAGGAATGAAACATAGTGGGAAACCAAAATAGACACAGACAAAAGGCAATGTGTCTGCCCATCTCTAGGGTATTGGAGAATTTGGAACCAGTCTTACTGCCTGATGTGGATTTACTAAATGTCACCGAGCATCTGAGCTGGAAAGCACATGGTGTGTTCAGCATCCACATTTACAAATTTAGTTATATGTTCATCCAGTGGGGAGGACTCGAGCCAGCAGATGTGTCAGGTTTTACAATGTATTGTAATGTAATATAGCTAAATCATGCACTGCTAATAAGCTTCTATTGGAAATGCTGAGTCATGCATTAACTGTATATAGGGAATCATTTGGGGAATGTGTTCTGGCCTAGTCCAGGTGATTGTGAATGATGTAATCCTGGGTCTGAGTTAAGTTAATGAGTTGGGAACCAATCAGAAATTGCTATATGTAAAGGTACAGAATTGTATATAAGGAAGTCATGTACAGTGTATTCTCTCTCTCCTTGTACTATGATGCTGTTCGTCGAAAGCTCTATGTAATTGATTAAAAGAACCTGTCTGTTAAGACAAGATATAACCATGTGCTGTGGTAAGTTTGTAGTGTCATCTAGATTGGAGAGGAAAACAATAGTAAAACTGACAATGGCCAGGCATGTGCTCAAGTGTCTGTAAAAGAGTTCCAGAGTGACCAGGGACGGCTCAACCATTACGCAAAGTAAGCATTCGCAGTATAGTTGTTTTTGCCCAGGGGCGCTCTTGAGGTGCTCTTGGGGGAAAATAGACCTTGACATATGCGAATTGTAGTTACTGGAATGTATAGTTCACCTAAAACAATGATGGAATAGAACCAAATATGGCACACAGAACTTCCATGACAAACAGAAAATATATATCTGTGATTGTTGGGGGGGGGGGGTGCGCCAAAATACTGTTTGCTTACCATTGAAAATTATCTAGGGCCACCTCTGAGAGTGACTGCAGTTTGTGGGAGCAGTTGACTGAAAATACTGTGCAGGAAGAAGCTACTGGAAAGCGCTGAAGTTGTGCAACTGATCTGCTGCTGAATTGTGAAATTAATCTCAACAAGATGTTAACAAATAAGACTATTTACCTAGACATCTGGAATCCATCCTTGTGCTCCATATTATTGTAGCACATACCTGTCTATATTTGTAAGGTCAGGAAAGCACATGAAGCATCAGGGCTCTAGCAAGAGGACTGAGAAAAAGGAAGAGAACCTGGATGGATAATATATGGGTGGGAAAATTTAGTTAAATCTATATATTTAAGTTAAACAAGATCACAGCACGTTATGAACTGAATCCTGAAGTGGTAATTCTATATCTATGTAATGGCCCCAAAGTTATATGCATTGAAAATAAATTGGGGACAATACATTATCATTGCTGCAGAAAATGTTGTTTAGATACCCAGGCTTCTTGAACAGCCTGCTTTTAGGGAGTGTGTCTGAAAACATACAAAGCAAAATTAAGGTTATTTATTTATCGTGTCAGGAGTGAACCAAAACAGTTGTATTGAATTAAAAACAAACAAACAAAACACAAAGTTTGCAGACTTGGTATTGTATTAAATATCCTTTGACCAGTAGCTGGCCACTTGGAGTGCCTCTGTGTTGCTGCAAGAAGGCCCTCCATTGTGCATGTAGCAGGGCTCAGGTTGCATTGCAGCCGGTGGTCAGTGGTTTGCTCTTCTCCACACTCGCATGTCGTGGATTCCACTTTGTAGCCCTATTTCTTAAGGTTCGCTCTGCATCTCATGGTGCCAGAGCGCAGTCTGTTCAGCACCTTCCAAGTCGCCCAGGTTTCTGAGTGCCCAGGAAGGAGTCTCTCATTTGGTATCAGCCATTAATTGAGGTTCTGGGTTTGAGGCTGCCACTTTTGGACTCTTGCTTGCTGAGGTATTCCAATGAGTGTCTCTGTAGATTTTAGAAAACTATTTTTTAATATAAGTCATTGGTGTGTTGGCTGAAACCCAAACAGGGGTTGGGCCGGAGATGTCACTGCCTTGGTCCTTTCACCATTGGCTGCTATTCCCCGACGGATGTCAGGTGGTCCAATACCGGCTAAACAGTGTAATTTCTCCAGTGGTGTAGGGCGCAGACACCCCATGATAATGCGGCATGTCTCATTAAGAGCCACATCTACTGTTTTAGCGTGGTGAAATGTGTTCTACACTGGGCATGCATACTCAGCAGCAGAGAAGCATAGCGCAAGGGCAGATATCTTCTCTGTATCTGGTGGTGATCCCCAGGTAATAAGAGATAGCATATTAGGTTTAATTGACAAATACAAAATTGCACAGTACCAGGTCTGGGTGGCATATGCCACAGAGTTTTTCTTTGGGAATTAAAATATGGCATATCTGATCTACTAACAAAGGTTTTTATTATGTGTGTGTGTGTGTGTGTGTGTGTATACATACATACACACACACATACATATACATATAATTATACATACTCATACACACATATGGATTGGATTTTTTAATGGTTTATTTGAAAAGAGGAAGAATTAACCTGGATTTTAAAAAAAGGGAAACCAAATCCCCCCCCCCCAAAAAAATACCAATTCAGCACTTATTCCATATAAATTTGACAGGAAATATTATTGAAGTTAGAATTATGAGAGCCAAAGAATGTAATATTAATTATTTTCATCATCTGAGGATGGGTCCCGCTGATCTCAGTGGGTCATACTTCCAAGCAAACATATATAATAGACGTTCAGTTAACCAGAACTCAAACAACTAGAACTTTGAAACAACTGACAAAAATATGGAAGAAATAATACTTTAAATAAAATTTAAAATAAAATCAATTTTAGTGTAAGTTATATTAAGATACATTTGTCTTTATTTTTAATTTGGTTTTAACTTTGTACTTCACTATTAATTTCAATTAAATACAGAGTTTACGGTACAGTATGGGATACAGTATTGCTTTGATCCATTTTTGTAATAACTCTCAAGCAACCAGAAACTACATTTATCTGGAGAATGTTTTAATGAGTATTTATTGAATTATATTTTATGGTTGCTGTTATGATTTTATTGATGTTAACGTTTTTATATTGTACTTGTGTTTTTGTGGCATTGAATTTTGCCTTGTAAACTGCCTCGAGTCACTGGAAGGCTGAGAGGGACGGTATACAAATACAGCAAATAAATAAATAAAATAATAAAATTATCTGGCATCAACCAATCAGAATGAGAGCCTACTGTCTATGATTTCAATGTAACTTCCTTCAGATCAATTGAAATACAAAACAACTCCTTCTGGAAAGAATTAGTGTGGCATCTGCAAAGGAAAAAGTGGCATAATCAACAATTTGGAGCTCTTTGACATCATTGTCAATATGCGTATGGATGACATACACTCCCCCTGAAGATGCAGGTTCGCAGCTTGGGAGTGATCCTGGACACATCGCTGAGCCTGGAACCCCAGTTAAAACTCGTGCACCAGCTGCGCCCGTACCTTGGGAAGTCTGATCTGGCCACGGAAGTCCACGCTGTGGTTACATCCCGAATAGATTACTGCAATGTGCTCTACATGGGGCTGCCTTTGAAGACAGTTCGGAAACTTCAGTTAGTTCAACGTGCAGCAACCAGATTACTAACTGGGGCGGCAAACAGGGAGCATACCACCCCCCTGTTATGCCAGCTTCACTGGCTGCTGGTCCATCTCCGAACCCAATTCAAAGTGCTGGTTTTGACCTATAAAGCTCTATACGGTTTGGGCCCAGCTTACTTGTCCGAACACATCTTCCCCTAAATCCCAACTCACAATTTAAAATCATCCGGTCAACAGCGCAAATGCGGCTGGCGGGGATGAGGAGCAGGGTCTTCTCAGCTGTGGCCCTCCTCCTATGGATCATACTCCCAAAGGACGTAAGATCTGCTCCCTCGCTCATGATCTTTAGAAAAAAAATTAAAATCATGGTTCTGGGACCAGGCCTTCGGACAATAGATGTATGCAGCTTTTAGTGGGACAAGAATTGGAACGGCGACTCGACTGATGAGATTGTTTTATGGTTTTAATAACTTTTGATATTTGGTGATGTACTGTTTTTAATATGATTTATGTTTGAAGTGTGGTTTTACTATTGTAGTTGTAAGGCATTGAATTTTTGCCATTATCTATATGTAAACCGTTTTGAGTCCCCCTAGGGGTGAGAAAAGTGGTATATAAATACTGTAAATAAATAAATAAATAAATAAATATTCTTGGGACTACCAAAAACCATTTGATAAGGTCCTTCCTTAAAATCTCCTGAATAAACTTAGCATTTATGGATAAGATGATGGATCCTCATTTGGATTACATAGCTTCCAATATCTCAAAGAAGGACACGTGTGGCTGAGTAATATCAGAATATGGTCAAAAGTTTATGGCCAAACTGCAAAATCTCAGATCTGATGCACAAACTCCCCTCTGCTCAGTGAAAATTATACAGCAGGTCAAATTCTACCTTTCCCACAACATAACATTATGTGGCCACCTTGAACTAATTGTAGGTTGTCAACCTACTTCACAGAGTTGTCCTTGGAAGAACAGTGGGGTGAGAGTAGTGAAAACATGCAACACTTTTAGCTTCAATAGACAAAGGGAACATAATTATTTGAGAGAAAAAAACCCATAGAAATACAGTACATGCACTTCAGAGGTCTTTTAGAATGTTTCAGGCTACAATCCTGAACACATTTACCATATCCAATACTTACTTACTTATTTACTTACTTAGGCGATCCCTCGTAGTCCGAGGATGATGGTCCTCCAAGTGTAGTATCCTGGGTCCGTATGTGGCTGTGGAGCCCTATTCTTGATCTGCATCTTCTCCCGCAGTGAGGGCATTGGTTTCCAGGTGGAAGGCGGTCCCGGTCGGGGTTGGATTGACGCACCTTCCTCTTGGCACGTTTCTCTCTTTCGCCCTCCATTCGTGCCTCTTCAAATTCTGCAGCACTGCTGGTCACAGCTGACTTCCAACTGGAGCGCTCAAGGGCCAGGGCTTCCCAGTTCTCAGTGTCTATGCCACAGTTTTTAAGGTTGGCTTTGAGCCCTCTTTAAATCTCTTTTCCTGCCCACCAACATTACGTTTTCCATTCTTGAGTTCGGAGTAGAGCAACTGCTTTGGGAGACGGTGTCGGGCATCTCGACAACGTGGCCTGTCCACAGAGGTAATTTTCAACAGTAAGCAAACAGTATTTTGGCGCCCCCCCCCCCCCCCAACCAATCATTGATATATATTTTCTGTTCGTCATGGGAGTTCTGTGTGCCATATTTGGTTCAATTCCATCATTGGTGGAGTTCAGAATGCTCTTTGATTGTAGGTGAACTATATATCCGAGTAACTGCAACTCGCATATGTCAAGGTCTATTTCCCCCCAAGATTGCCTCAAGAGCGCCCCTGGGCAAAATCAACTATACCACAAATGCTTACTTTGTGTAATGGGTTGAGCCGCCCCTGCCTGTCCAGCGGAGTTGATGGCAGAGGACCATCGCTTCAATGCTGGTGGTCTTTAATAATAATAATAATAATAATAATAATAATCCTTTATTTGTACCCCGCTACCATCTCCCGAAGGACTCGGTGCGGCTTACAAGAGGCTGAGCCCAAATACATTAGTAAAAACAGCAACAACAACAATACAACAATAAATAAACTCATAAACAAGCAGTAAACATTAACAATAACACTTTGCTTCTTCCAGCACGCTGACATTTGTCCACTTGTCTTCCCAAGAGATTTGCAGGATTTTTCGGAGGCAGCACTGATGGACGTCTGTAGACTGTCCACGTCTCGCAGGCATAGAGCAGAGTAAATCCCATGTGTATGATTGTATTGATAATACTTGCTAGGACACAATTTTTGTGCCTCAAATGCTAGACCTGTTTCTGGGTATATTTGACCTGCTCTTTTCAAAAATGGCACCAATTTCCCCCCTGTCAACTCTAGTTTTGAAGTACAAAAAATATGCAATATATCAGTCTTCACCTGCTTGCCCATGAAAAAAAGATTAATATATCCAAGAAATGAGAGCTGATGCAATCTATACAATGCAATCTTCTGAATCAGTGTGCCAAATAACCCCAGAAACGGGCCTAAAAACCAAGACACCAAGGAAGATTTTTTGTTGTTGGGCTGTGTGATATAAATGGAATTTTGCTCTTAAGCTTGAAAAAACTAAAATTGAATGCACAGTAAAATCTCTCTAAGTGTTGGACCGTCAACTGCAGTTTCTCTCCTATGGTATTATGCAGCTCTGGTTGTGCACATATGGACACATACAGAGAAGATTAGTAAATCAAAAGAAAAGGGTAGGGTGAAGAAAAGCTTAACTTTATATGTTAAGCCATAACATATAAGGCTTATGTAATCTCTTTCTCTCTCTCTCTATATATATATATATAAATTAGAACTGAAGCAAGGAGAAAAATACTTTAAGATCAGGAAGGTTTTTCTGCAATGTGGTATGTGCCTTCAGGTTGCCCATGAGTTATGGCAACCCCACAGATTTCATAGGGATTTCTTAGGTAAGGAACACTGAAGATGTGATTTTGCCAGGTTCTTGCTCTAAAACTTCCAAGGATTATATCACAAAGTCAATGATGTCCCAGTGAGGGGAGTGGAGAGCATTAATCGAATGCGCAACACTTGGTGAATATTATGCCACATGTCACATAAATTAGTCAGGCAACACTTCCTATCAGGCGTCGGTAGTGGTTGGGAGGGCCTTTGCACTATTAAAACATGTGCACCAGCTGCAACCATACCTCGTGAAGTCTGACTTGACCACAGTGGCCCATGCCTTAGTTACCTCTAGATTAGACTACTGCAATGCACTCTATGTGGGGCTACCCTTGAAGACGGCCCGGAAACTTCAACTGGTCCAGGCTACTAATGGGAGCGAATTACAGGGAGCAGTCTATCCCCCTGTTTAAGGAGCTCCATTGGCTGCCGCTCCTTTTCCGGTCCCAATTATCACCTATAATGTCCTGAACGTTTCGGGACCAACCTACCTCCGTGACCACATTTCCCTCCATAAACCTGCACGATCTCTTTGATCCTCTGGGAAGGCCCTGCTCTCACACACCCCTCCATCGCAAGTACGTCTTGTGGGGATGAGGGAGAGAGCCTTCTCAGCTGTGGCCCCCTGGCTTTGAAACCCGCTGCCTAGTGAGATTAGGCAAACCCCTACCCTGGAAGATTTTAAGAAAGACCTAAAAAGATGGCTCTTCCGATGTACCTTTGGCGAATAAATATATATCCCACATTTTGTTTGTCCCAACTACAGTTCTGTCTTCAAGATGCACTTTCCCCCCGCCCTTAATGAAGGCCTACCCCATTAGGTTCTTGTGGGTTTTTTCGGGCTATAGAGCCATGTTCTAGAGGCATTTCTCCTGACGTTTCGCCTGCATCTATGGCAAGCATCCTCAGAGGTAGAGGTCTGTTGGAATTAGGACAATGGGTTTATATATATCTGTGGAATGGCTGGGGTGGGGCAAGGAGCTCTTCCCTGCTGCAGTTAGGGAAGAGCTCCTTGCCCCACCCCAGCCATTCCACAGATATATATAAACCCATTGTCCTAATTCCAACAGACCTCTACCTCTGAGGATGCTTGCCATAGATGCAGGCGAAACGTCAGGAGAAATGCCTCTAGAACATGGCTCTATAGCCCGAAAAAACCCACAAGAACCTAGTGATTCCAGCCATGAAAGCCTTCGACCTACCCCATTAGTTGTCTTTTTTGAGCGCCTCCCTCAGTAAAACATTCTCCCTCAGAAACATATTCTACTTAGCTCATAAAGGATTTTATCAATTTTATCAAACTTATTTTTAGCACATTTGGCCCGCCCTGTGTTCTATCTCTCTATCATGTTATTTTGGTACTGTTTATTTTATTTTGTCATTTCATGTGTTTATTTCATACTTTTTTGCTTCTTTGTATTTTGTTTTGTTGTATTGTAATTTTGGGCTTGTCCTCATATTAGTCATTCTGAGTCCCCTTTGGGGAGATGCTGGCGAGGTATAAATAAAGATTATTGTTGTTGTTGTTGTTGTTGTTATTATTATTATTATTATTATTATTTAAATACAGCAAGATGACTCCACTGCAGACAAGATCACACTACTGGCTGTTGTATTGGATCACACATCGGACACTTCCCAAGTGTCTAGGACTGTGTGATGTATTGGCGTATAATGTGTGCAGATCCCAGTAAGGTGGCCTTCTGCAGCTGGCAGATGGTAATTTTGTCAGCACCAATTGTGTTTAAGTGCAGGCCAAGGTCTTTATGCACTGCACCCAATGTGCCGATCACCACTGGGACCATCTTGATTGGCTTGTGCCAGAGTCTTTGCAGTTTGATCTTTAAATCCTCATATCGTGTCAGCTTTTCCAGTTGTTTCTCTTCTATCCTGCTGTCACCTGGGATTACAACAATGACGATCCATACTTTGTTTTTTAACACGATCGTGAGGTCAGGAGTATTGTGCTCCAGAACTCTGTCAGTTTGAATTCAGAAGTCCCAAAGGAGTTTGACATGTTCATTTTCTGTAACTTTTTTCTGGCTTGTTATCCCATCAGGCAGATGGTGTTTGTGGCACAAGTTCCAATTAATCATCTGAGCAACAGTGTTATGCCTCTGCTTGTAGTCTGTCTGCGCAATCTTCTCTTCAATCCTGCTGTCACCTGGGATTGCAATATCGATGATCCATGCTTGGTTTTTTAACATGATCTGAGGTCAGAAGTCCTAGAGTACTTTGACATGTTCATTTTCAGTAACTACTTCTTCTTCTCCTTCGCCTCCTCCTCCTCCTTCTCCATTCCAAGCAAAGCATCTGTGTCTTGGAAAATAACTCACAACACCAACTTTTCAGACAACTAAGCTTATCAAATTCACAAGCATATCTCAAAGGTTATAACCTCAAGGATCTAATGCATTAGTAGAGCAGCGAGTCATTTACAAGCAACACGTTTTGGTTTATGTATAGTCTCTTGTATTGCACATGACAGGGACAACTGCAAGTCCAATACAGTGAGCACTTGGTATCCACATTGCATCCCATTACATGCAATGTTATAGTACAATGGTGTCGTTTATATGAAATGGCAAAATTAATGTTTGGTTTTTTAAAATTTTGGGGTGGGAACATTTTCTAAATGGTCGAATACTTGGATGCCGAGTCTGTACATACTGAGATCTGACTGCATAGCCTATGCAATCTCTTCACAGCCGCCACCAATACCGGTTGTGTGATCCGGCATCACCTAAAGGTATGGGTTGTTGAACCACCCCTTTAGCATTTAATGTATAGATTTATGATTACTGTTAGGCACCTGAATTCTATGCTATTTGCTATGCTATCTGACTTCTCATGATGTTTCTTTTGCCTTCTAGAATCAATGTCACTTATATTTATTATCACAAGCCAACAGAGATCACAAAGATATATACATTTCGAAATGTTCATATTGCTACCAATTTGCAAATGTCATCAAATAAAAAGCCCTGTACCATGACAGATAACTTGAGCCATTAAAATATTATTAGAAGCCTAATAAAACCTAGGAGCTTAGTAACTTTATTGGCAAGGCCTCATACATGGCGAATGCCTCTGGGCTTTTTTCCCCTTGCTTTCCATCTGTTCAGGAAACACAGCACTCCAAAGCAAAGGGAAAGCACAATGGAAGAGAAAGATAAAGCAGCACATATGTTTGAGTCTATTTTACTGTTTCCCCCCTAAGCAAAATATACTCATGATGGGATGTTGCAGAATGAAAAGAGGTCTTCTCTTTGTTTATCTCTTACTGTATTATATAAGTGCAGATGAACAACACAATAATGGGAGTGCGTGGGGGTTTAACATTTCTTCTTTGTACATACACACAGCTGCTGCTCACCTTTTTCTTCCATGACAAATACACCTCCCTTCCTTTCACTATTGCAATATCTGATATCCCAGATTTAGGACTCAATAAACAATTTCACCATAGTGTTATACTGAGCAGGCTTAATTAGGATCTGAAAAAAAAACATGTCATTGTGACCATCCCTCAAATGCTGGCAAAGGGAGAAGAGCTGTAAACAACTAAAAGCATCTATCAGTAAGCTGCTGTATTCAGACGCATTGAACTACAGCTCTCATAATCCCAAACAATCATCAAGGGAGTTGTAACCCAATACATCTGGATGGTGTCAGATTAAGAAAGGTTGATGTCAAATATATTTGCAATGCAGATGGCATCAAGAATGTAATATCAATGGACCCAACTGTTTCCTTCAGGCACCTTTTCCGGGGCAGGATGGCGAAGCTTTTAAAGAACTGCCATCTTCACTACATGAGATAGTCCTTGGAAGAATTAATTAGATACAGAATTAATTAGAAATTCATTCTTATCCCAACTAACTGCCCTCAGATCTTATGTGATGATGGCTAGGACTGAGGGAAACACCTCTAACACCTTAAAGTAGTGGTGGATAATGAGGATAATGATATCTTTTTCTTATTAAGAGTCCTGACCTGCAGAGAAACTATATTGGGTTTGCAAATAACTCCGACTGACCGGTTTTGAAATGTGCAAAGACAGCCCAAGGTGTGCAAAGTTTGTACTTTCTTCATTTAACTTCCCTCTGGTTTTATAGACTTTTTGTATTCTAACTTTGCTCTGTGGCAAACAAAGTAAGAGAGAGAGTGAAATGTTGGACAACTTATAGAACTGATTAAATGGACTGTAACCCTCAAAAATCTGCTGCAGTAGATTACACTATGTAAGAAAAATTGAAAAAAAATCTGTTCCAGATTTTAAGGCGTTATTTCTGATTAATTGTGCAGTACTAACTTGGAAAATTGTTATTGTTCATTCGTTCAGTCGTTTCCAACTCTTCGTGACCTCATGGACCAGCCCACGCCAGAGCTCCCCGTTGGCCGTCACCACCCCCAGCTCCTTCAAGGTCAATCCAGTCACTTCAAGGATGCCATCCATCCATCTTGCCCTTGGTCGGCCCCTCTTCCTTTTTCCTTCCTTTCCCCCCCCGGCATAATTGTCTTCTCTAAGCTTTCCCTTCTTCTTTCCCTTGGAGTGAGGACTTCCCTTTACCACCACCCCCCTCCAAAGACAAGAACTTCCAAGGTTTTCAGTTAAAACATTTATGTATTTTATTTATTTATTTCATGTACTTTTACCCCGCCCTTCTGCCCCCAAAGGGGGACTCAGGGCAGCCTCACATAAGCACCATACGATGCCATCAGTTCGAAGTAGAATTAAAGCATTAAAAACATTAAATAAATAAGAAAACTTGGAATACAAGGGGAGTTGTAACCCTCCAAGTTTCAGCAAGAGACTGACACCGCTCACACTTAAGTTCCAAAAGGCTGTTTCCTCTTGCCTCCAAATAACCCTAGAAATAAGACATGGGTCAGAATTCTGTTGGTGCACAATGCTAGCTGGTGCCCTTTTTCCAGGATCATCCAGCAATAACAAAGGAAGGTAGACAGATTTGATTAGTTCTGACCAGCCTGTTTCTCCTGTGCTTTGCTTCCTTCATGGCCATTGTTGGTTGTTGTGTATCTTCAGGATATTGACTTACAGCGACTCTAAGAAGATTTTTCTTTGGCGGAATTTGTTCAGAGGGGGGCTGCCCTAGCCTTTCTTTGAAGACTCTGACTTGCCCAAGGTCACCAAGCGGGTTTACATGGCCGAGCAGGGATTCAATTCCACTGTACCCATGGCCTGTTTCCGCTCCTGGCATGGTTGATGGTTGCCTTCAACTCTAATATGCTGCATGCTGATGCAGTATTTTAAATCACTATATATTCTAAAAGGCTGTGGAGTCTGATGTTTATACCCTTGGGCTGCTTTTGCTGTGTATATACCAAAAATAGATTCTACACAAAAGAAGAAATCAAAGTGAGGGTAATTGCTGCCCTTTCAGGCAGCATGCTGAGGATTTTTTGTATTCCACAAACAACTCAGAGCAAACAGAAGCATTATCTTAGAATACATGTAAGGGTACAGTCACACACAAACACACACTGGTGCCTATAATTTGGTCTAAATAAAAATGGGAAGCATTCACATAAGTAATACAAGCTATAACCAACAATTAAGTTGGGAATGAAACAGTAATCTTTATGGAAGTGGAGTATGAAAATGGTGTTTTTTCTTCTTCTATTGACTTATGTTTATAATAGAATAATTAAATCTAATTCATGGTCAAAAACAGGCACAAATACAACATACATAATAAATATTGTCACTTAGTGGTGATTCAGTTTTTGTTGATTTGTCTTTTTCTTTTTACATAGTGAGACTTTTAATTTTTATGTTTTCACCCTCCTCAGATCAGTTCACTGTCAAGGAATAATACTGACATTAATATTTAGGAAGGGGTTCCTTGAGAAATGAATATTTTTATTTCACACGTTCCTCCAAGGTATAAAGGCTGGATTAGCCTCTATTTTCAGAATCATGGTCCAAAACTTTGTGGATTGTTTAAAATATAGTTCAGAGTCAACAAACTAAATGGTTGAGAATTGGCCATGTTTGTCATGTCCATGTAGTGTTTTGAATCTGCTAGAATTTTTCAGAGTACTGTTATTCAAATACGTTTAAGACATGATTGAGAATGTAAATCTGTTAATAATAATAATAATAATAATAATAATAATAATACTTTATTTGTACCCCGCTACCATCTCCCCAAGGGACTCAGTGCGGCTTACATGAGGCCGAGCCCACAATACAACAATAAACAATAACAACAATAATACAAAACAATAAATAAACTCATAAGCAAAAATAAGCAATAAACATTAACAGTAACACGACACGTTTAAAAACCAATGGCTGGGCCAAATGTAATAATTAAAAATTTAAAAAAATATGTTGGGCATGACAAGGTGACATGGAACTGAGGTAGAAGTTTTGGAGAGGGATGAGTGTGCAGACAATCTTAAAACACTAATAAAGAGCGTTTAGGGACATATTGCTGGGAGTTTCCTTATTCTGGGAAGGCACACTGAAACAACCACGTTTTCAGGCTCCTCCTAAAGACTGCCAGAGTTGGGGCATGCCTGATGTCCTTGGGAAGTGAGTTCCAGAGTCGAGGGGCCACCACCGAGAAGGGTCTCTCCCTCGTCCCCACCATGAACATTACTTCTGACAAATCTGCCCTGGCTCCTAGAAATATGCAGTTAATCACTTAGTACATATATTTATTTATTATTATTTATTTACAACATTTATATGCTGCCCTTCTCACCCCAAAGGGGACTCAGAGTGGCTTACAAGGTATATATTACATACAATATATTATATTATTAGCATAGTACAATATCAGCATTAAACATTGCTATATTGCACCATACCACTATATCGTAATATTATTAGTAATATTACATGTAATATAAATATATAATTATCATATCATATTATTATATTGCATTACATTATAATATATTATACTCCAGAAACTTTGTTTTTGTGGCTGCCACAAACTACATGGAATTGGTTGAGACCTGAGGAGAGATTCATTGAAAATTTTTTAGCAAAATGTGCTGCAGAATGTACTACAAAAACAAAGTTTTGGCAGTTTAATAAACTTTGTCCATGTTTTTATGATAGAACCAATTAGGAAATGACATTAATAACAAGGATCAAAAATAATGTTACATAGTGCAAGGGAATTATGTTTCTGCTCCCACCTCCTTGGTTATTCTGAAAAAAGTAACATCTGCCCATGACAGACATTATGTAATAGGATACACACACACACACACACATATATATATTAAAAAATCTAAAAAGCGAACATTAATTTTGCCATTTTGTAATTGGATTTACGCCATTGAATATAATGGAGCTTGAGCATCTGCTGATTTTCTATCAGGGGGAGTCCTGGGACAAAACTCCAACAGATATAATAGTAATAATAATAATAATAATAATAATAATAATAATTTTATTTCTAACCCACCTTTTCTCATGGCTTGAGGTAGGTTACAAAACAATTAAAATACATAAACACAGCAAAAGCACTACAAATACACACAAAAACGTACCTCTACAAAAGTTACGTACCAAAACATATCTCTATCAAATACATATTAAAACAGACAAAACAGATTGAATGAAGGACATGCATTAAAATTCATGTTTACGTTTAAAGATTCTCTAAGTAGACTTACTGGAAGAGACAGGTCTTTACTTGTGTCTTACATTCCAATGCCAGAGATACAGCTTAATGGTGTAACATTAGAAAATGTTGACCACTACCTTGGCAGCCACCTCTCCACAAAAATCAACATTGACACTGAAATACAACACTGCCTGAGCTCTGCGAGTGCAGCATTTTTCCAAATGAAGCAGACAGTATTTGAGGACCGGGACATCCGTAGGGATACCAGGGTGCTTGTTTATAAAGCTATTGTCCTCCCAACTCTGCTGTATGCCTTCGACATGTGGACTGTCTACAGACATCACATGCAACTCCTAGAACGATTCCATCAGCGCTGCCTCTGGAAAATCCTTCAAATCTCTTGGGAAGACAGGCAGACAAATATCAGCGTGCTGGAAGAAGCAAAGACCACTAGCATTGAAGTGATGGTCCTCTGCCATCAACTGGCCACGTTGTCCAAATGCCCGATCACCAACTCCCAAAGCAGTTACTCTACTCTGAACTCAAGAACGGAAAACAGAATGTTGGAGGACAGAAAATAAAATTCAAGACTTTACCAACCTTAAAAACTGTGGCATAGACACCTAGAACTGGGAAGCAGGAAAAGAGATTTAAAGATGGGCTCAAAGCCAACCTTTAAAACTCTGGCATAGACACTGAGAACTGGGAAGCCCTGGTCCTTGAGCGCTCCAGCTGGAGGTCAGCTGTGACCAGCAGTGCTGCAGAATTTGAAGAGGCACAAATGGAGGGCGAAAGAGAGAAACGTGCCAAGAGGAAGGTGCGTCAAGCCAACCCCGACCGGGCCTGCCTTCCACCTGGAAATCAATGCTCTCACTGAGGGAGAACATGCAGGTCAAGAATAGGGCTCCACAGTCACCTATGTACCCACCGCCAGGACACTGCACTTGGAGGATAATCTTACTTGGACAATAAGGAATCAACTAACTAAGTAAGTAAGTAAATTCCAACAGGTTCCAAAAGCCTTGGGGTAGCTGATGAAAAGGTACTCTGGGTGATGGTGGCCAGTCAGGTTCTGTCTGGTTGGATTAGATGGTCTCCAGAAGACCGAAGTATGTGGGGTGGATTGTATGGGAGAAGGCAATCCTTTATGTAACCTGGACTCAAACCATGCAGGGCTTTAAAGGTCAAAAGCATCACCTTGTCCTTTGTCCGGAAACTAATTGGCAGCCAGTAGAGTGACTTTAGGATAAGTGCAATATGCTCACTCCTAGATGTTCCTGCAACCAGTCTGGCTGCTGTATTTTGAACCAGTTGGAGTTTCCGAACTTGGTGCAAGGGTAGCCCAGTGTAAAGCACATTGCATAAGCCCAGCCTTGAGGTTACTAGTGCATGCACTACAATCTTCAGGTCCTATAAATCTAGGCAAGATATTTATAATTTTTAAATATTATTTTATTATTTTTAAATATTAAATACTAGCTGTACCTGCCACACATTGCTGTGACCAACCTTCCCTCTCTCTTTCTCTCCTTTTCTTTCTTTCTCTCCTTCCTTCCCTTCTTCTTTCCTTCCTTCCCCCCTTTTCTTTCCCTTCTCCTTTCTCTCCTTTCTTCCTTCTCTCCCTCTTTTCTTCCTTCCTTCAGTCTTTGGTTCCATCCTTCCTTCTTTCTTTCCTTCCTTCCCTCCCTCTTTCTCTCCTTCTTTTCTTCCACCCCTCTCTTTTATTCCTTCCTTCTCTTTTTTCCTTTCCTTTCCTCCTTCCTTCCTTCTCTACCTCTTTCCTGCATATCCCTTTTTCTTTCCCTCCCTTAGTCTCTCCTTCCTTCCTTCCTTCCTTCTCTACCTCTTTCTTTAATTCCTTGCTTCTCTGCTTTATTCCTTCATTCCCTCTTTCCTTTCCTCCATCCTTCCCTCCCTCCCTCTTTCCCCCTTTCCCTCCCTCATTCCTTCCCTCTAGACATAGGCTAGAAAAAGAGTTGGGTTCAAAGGCAGTGCTTGAGAGGTGCATCCCTACTCTCTGCAGAGCAAGGGCTCCACGGTTAGTAAGCCGGCCATCTGCATCTGTATTGTCATTTAGCTTTTTTGAGTTGTTAAGTCTTTTCTGCTGCTTTGGGGGGGGGGGGGGGGGTTAATGGGTGATGGCCTGATAGGTGTTGTTGTTGTTGTTGTTCGTTCGTTCAGTCGTCTCCGACTCTTCGTGACCTCATGGACCAGCCTACGCCAGATCTCCCTGTCGGCCGTTACCACCCCCAGCTCCCTCAAGGTCAGTCCAGTCACTTCAAGGATGCCATCCATCCATCTTGCCCTTGGTCGGCCCCTCTTCCTTTTGCCTTCCACTTTCCCCAGCATCATTGTCTTCTCTAGGCTTTCCTGTCTCCTCATGATGTGGCCAAAGTACTTCAACTTTGTCTCTAGTATCTTTCCCTCCAGTGAGCAGTCGGGCTTTATTTCCTGGAGGATGGACTGGTTGGATCTTCTCGCAGTCCAAGGGACTCTCAGCACTTTCCTCCAACACCACAGCTCAAAAGCATCGATCTTCCTTCGCTCAGCCTTCCCTAAGGTCCAGCTCTCACATCCGTAGGTGACTACAGGGAATACCATGGCTTTGACTAGGCGGATCTTTGTTGCCAGTCTGATGTCTCTACTCTTCACTATTTTATCGAGATTGGACATTGCTCTCCTCCCAAGAAGTAAGCGTCTTCTGATTTCCTGGCTACAGTCTGCATCTGCAGTAATCTTTGCACCTAGAAATACAAAGTCTGTCACGGCCTCCATGGTTTCTCCCTCTATTTTCCAGTTGTCAATCATTCTTGTTGCCATAATCTTGGTTTTTTTGACATTTAGCTGCAACCCAGCTTTTGCGCTTTCTTCTTTCACCTTGATTAGAAGGCTCCTCAGCTCCTCCTCGCTTTCGGCCATCAGAGTGGTGTCATCTGCATATCTGAGGTTGTTAATGTTTCTTCCAGCAATTTTCACCCCAGCTTTGCATTCATCCAGCCCCGCACATCCTCGCATGATGTGTTCTGCATACAAGTTAAAAAGGTTGGGTGAGAGTATGCAGCCTTGCCGTACGCCTTTCCCAATCTTGAACCAGTCTGTTGTGTCCAAATCTGGTGTCAATTCGTTCGTTTTTGAGTTATGTTAACCCCACAAACAAACATTACATTTTTATTTATATAGACTAGCCGTCCCCTGCCACGCATTGCTGTGACCCAGTCTGGTGACCAGCAAAATAATGAGAAAGTCTTTTTTTCTAACAAATGCAACTTCTTTCTGCTTGTGGGTAAACAGTATTTCTTGCTGTTTCTTTGTCACCGTTGATGTGGAGATTGTCTGCTTTGCCTACTCTGGAACATGTAACATATAATTGTCCTTCTTTAGGGGTCCCTTTCAAATCTATGTTACTATGTGTGTGTGTGAATCATATGTATCTATTTATATCTATGGCTGGATGGCTCTTTGTCAGGAGGGCTTTGATTACGTTTTCTTGCCTTGGTGAAGGGCGTTGGACTGGATGGCCTTGAGTATCTTCTGTTGGTCATGGGAATTCTGTGTGGGAAGTTTGCCCCAATTCTGTCATTGGTGGGGTTCATAATGCTCTTTGATTGTAGGTGAAATATAAATCCAAGTAACTACAACTCCAAAATGTCAAGGTCTATTTCCTCCAAACTCCATCTGTGTACGTATTTGGGCATATGGAATATTCATGCCAAATTTGGTCCAGATCCATTATTGTTTGAGTCCACAGTGCTCTCTGGATGTAGGTGAACCACAACTCCCAAACTCAAGGTCAATGCCCACCAAATCCTTCTAGTGTTTTCTGTTGGTCATGGGAGTCCTCTGTGCCACATTTGGTTCAATTCCGTCATTGGTGGAGTTCAGAATGCTCTTTGATTGTAAGTAATCTATAAATCCCAGCAACTACAAATCCCAAATGACAAAATTAATTTTTTTGAGTGATGGTCACTCCTTGGGTTGTTAGGTGTCTTGTGCCCAAATTTGGTGTCCATTGGCCCACTGGTTTTTGAGTTATGTTAATCCCACAAACGAACATTACATTTTTATTTATATAGATAGATTGATTGATAGATATTATTTATATTGATGTTGTTATTGTTATTATTATTAATAGTAATATGCCAATTTGCTCTTTAAAGCAAAAAATCAGCAGCGGTAAAAACAACACATACTAATGTTAAAACCTGGGCACTGCCTCCAACTATATAGCCACCCCAATTATCCCCCTGAAAAAGCAGGAGATCCACATCTATGTCCCCCCCCCCCCCCCTTCTCTCTCCCTCATTGGCTCTGGAGGGCGAGCCCAAGTCTGGGCACGTTGAGGTGACGTCACGATGACGCAACCTCGGGCTGGCGTCCATCAACGTTCGAGCAACACAATAACACTGGAAAGATAACTCGTCAGTATGGAATGGCGAGGAGCCAATCAGGGCGCGGCTGCTTTCGAGCTTCGCCACGCCCTCTTTTTTTTTTCACTGTTTCTGTCCGCTTTTCCGATTGGCCGACGATCCTGGAGGACGGTCCTATGCCTCCTCGGTTTTAATCGCCTGACCCCCCCCCCTTCGCGTCGCAGAGATAGAAAAAGTATAGAGTAACACGAAGCCCACGTATCTTCTCTTAGATCTCAACCAAACTTGCTCTTGGAACTGTATATTGGTCGGGTTGTTGTAGGCTTTTTCGGGCTATATGGCCATGGTCTAGAGGCATTCTCTCCTGACGTTTCGCCTGCATCTATGGCAAGCATCCTCAGAGGTAGTGAGGTCTGTTGCAACTAGGAAAATGGGTTTATATATCTGAGGAGACTGCAAAGTCTAGAGAAGACAATTATGCTGGGGAAAGTGGAAGGTAAAAGGAAGAGGGGCCGACCAAGGGCAAGATGGATGGATGGCATCCTTGAAGTGACTGGACTGACCTTGAAGGAGCTGGGGGTGGTGACAGCTGACAGGGAGCTCTGGCGTGGGCTGGTCCATGAGGTCACAAAGAGTCGGAGACGACTGAACGAATGAACAACATATCTGTGGAAAGACCAGGGTGGGGCAAAGAACTCTTGTCAGCTGGAGCTAGGTGTGAATGTTTCAATTGTCCACCTTGATTAGCATTTGATTGCCTGGCAGTGCCTGGAGCAATCTTTTGTTGAGAGGTATTAGATGTCCTTGTTTGTTTCCTCTCTGTTGTTGTGCTGTTGTAATTTTAGAGTTTTTTAATACTGGTAGCTAAAAACTCGAAACGTCAGGAGAAATGCCTCTAGAACATGGCCATGAAAGCCTTCGATAATACATTGTATATTGGTCGCTGTGGCGTGCCTTGAGACTTATGGCAAACTTTATGGGGCTTTCTTGGCAAGATGTGTTCCGGAAAGAGATCCCAGCTGCTTCCTCTGAAGGCTTAAGAGTGGGTGACGTGCCCAGGGTCACCCAAGAGCGTCCAGGGCTGAGCAGGGAGTCAAGCCGTGGCCTATATCCTAGTCAGGTGCTCCAACCATGACACCAAGGGTGTATGGACACTGCAAAGCAACCCCCTCCCATGCTCAAAAACAAACAACCCCCCAGATCCTCAATTGCCATCAAATGGGCTGCAAATAAAAATACTGGTAGCCAGATTTTGTTCATTTTCATGGTTTCCTGCAGACTACTTCAACCAGAGAAGTCAGCCATAGCACAGCACCTGATGAACCAACCTGGACCCGGCATATTATTTGAGAACACAGAAATGCTGGACCACTCCAACCAGGCCCATAGCCAGGATTTCGTTTTGGGGGGGGGGGGTGAATTTTTTTCAGGGTGGGGGGGTTCGGGGGGGCTGAGTTTCGGGGGGGGGGGCTGAGTCTGAGTGAAAGAGGGTCTAGCCTAGCAAACCTTTTGTATCATTACCCCAATCCCCCCATGCATATGGGATATATTGAGTATGGTGATCAGATCATGATATGAATAAGCATAACAGTTTAAATAATGCACCAGTAAGGCCTTTTCGCGAACCACCATGAGAATTTTGGGGGGGGGGGGGGGGGGCTGAAGCCCCTCAAGTCCCCCCCCCCCCCCCCGGCTACATGCCTGACTCCAACAACCACCATGTCAGACTACACAGAGAAGCCATTGAAATATACAAGCATGTGGACAATTTCAACAGAAAGGAGGAAACCATTAAAATGAACAAAATCTGCCTACCAGTATTAAAAAACTCTAAAATTAGAACAGCAAAACAACAGAAGGTAAACAATCAGGGACATATAATCACTTCTCAACAAAAGATTGCCCCAGGAACTGTTAGGCCATCAAATGCTAATCAAGGTGGTCAGTTGAAACATTCACATCTATCTCCAACAGACAAGAGTTCTTTGTCCCACCCTCGTCATTCCACAGATATAGCTCGGCCAGGTCCAAATTGGAATTGAAATACACAAACATGTGGACAATTTCAACAGAAAGTAGGAAACCATGAAAATGAACAAAATCTGGCTACCAGTATTAAAAAACTCTAAAATTACAACAGCACAACAACAGAGAGGAAACAAACAAGGACATCTTATCACCTCTCAACAAAAGTTTGCTCAGGCCATTATATGCTAATCAAGGTGGTCAGTTGAAACATTCACACCTAGCTCCAGCAGACAAAAGTCCTTTGGCCCACCCTGGTTATTCCACAGATATATGAACCCCTTTTCCTAGTTCCAACAGACCTCACTACCTCTGAGGATGCTTGCCACAGATGCAGGCGAAACGTCAGGAGAGAATGCCTCTAGAACATGGTTGTAGGCAAAAACCTATAACCCAATAAAATAAATAAATAACTTATGAAGGGATCACACTGTTTTCTGTTCTGCCCTGCCACCTAAATCCATTGTATTGCTTTGTTGTAACTACATCAAGCTCTTTACTACATCCGATGCGTTTGTGTTCTCTGTTGACGGTGAAAGCGGGCTTGGTTTGGCCGTAAAGCAAGCGCGGGGCGACTGTGACGTTCTATTTCCGTTTCGGCGCGTGACGTCGCCTTTCGCTCCTTCTTCCTCTTTTCCCCCCGCCGTGAGGAGGCGGGGCGGTTGCTATGGAAACAGAGAGACGCTGCCCGCCAAGCTTTGAGCAAAAGAGAGAGAGAGGAAGAGGAAGGGGACGGAGGGAGACCCGCGCGCGCATGAGGGCGGCAGGCTGATTGGCGGGCGGGAAGGGAAGGTGAGAGACCCCCTCAGTCGCCGCCAAATTTAAACCTGAAGGGAAATGGAAAGGGAAGGAGGGGAGTTGAGGCTTCTCTGTGGCGTAGTCATGAGGAGAAACCAGACACAGCGGACGCCCGCCTTCTTTGGCCTGCCCTTTGGGTGAAACTCAGTGTTATTTATTATTTACTAGTGTATACACACGGGTTTCGACTTTCTTTGTGGCTCTTTCCTTTCTCCGTTTCCCTCCCTTTCTTCTTTTTCTCTTTACTTCTTTTTTCCTACCCTCCCTTCTTCGTTTCTCTTTCTCTCCTTCCCCTTCATACCTTCCCCCCTTTTCTTCCCCTTTATTCCTTCCCTCCTTTTCACCTTTCCCTGTCTTCTCTCTTCCTTTCTTTCCCTTCTTTTTCTCTTCCCTTCCTTCCTCTTGTCTTTCTTCCCTCCCTTCTTTTCTCTTCCCTTATTTATTCTTCCCTTCCCTCCTCTCATAACCTCTTCCCTTTTCTTTGTCTTCCTTTTTCTCTTCCTCCTCCCTCCCTTCCTCTCCCTTCTTTTTCTCATTCTTTCCTTTCTCTTCCGACTGTCTTTCTTCCCTCCCTCCCTTCTTACCTTCTTTTCTCTTCACTTATTTATTCTTCCCTCCTCTCATATCTTTCCCCATTTTCTTTGTTTTTTGTCTTTCTTCTCTCTTCCTTCCTTTCCCTTCTTTTTCTCTTTCTTTCCTTCGTCTTCTGACTGTCTTCCCTCTCTTCTTACTTTCTTTTCTCTTCCCTTATTTATTCTTCACTTCCCTCCTTGCATACCTCTTCCCTTTTCTTTCTTTCTTTTTCTCTTCCTTCTCTCTTCCCTCCTTTCCCTTCCTTTTCGCTTTCTTTCCTTCCTCTTCTGATTGTCTTTCTTCCCTCCCTCCCTCTCTTCTTACCTTCTTTCCCTTATTTATTCTTCCCTTTCCTCCTCTCATGCCCTTTCCCCTTTTCTTCGTCTTTCTTTTTCTCTTTCTTCTCCCTTCCCCTTTTTTTCTTTCTTTCCTTCCTCTTCTGATTGTCTTTCTTCTCTCCCCCCTTCTTACGTTTTCCCTTCCCTTATTTATTCTTCCCTCCTCTCATACCTTTTCCCCTTTCCCTTTGTCTTTCTTTTTCTCTTCCTTCTTCCTTCCTTCCTTGCCCTTCTTTTTCAATTTCTTTCCTTCTTCCGATTGTTTTTCTTCCCTCCCTCCCTCTATTCATACCTTCTTTTCCCTTACTTATTCTTCCCTTCCCTCCTCTCATATCATTTCCCCTTTCTTTGTCTTTCTTTTTCTTCTCTCTTCCTCTCTTTCCCTTCTTTTTTCTTTCTTTCCTTCCTCTTCCGATTGTCTTTCTTCCCTCCCCCCATGTTACTTTCTTTTCTCTTCCCTTGTTTATTCTTCCCTTCCCTCCTCTCATACCTTCTTCCCTTTCCTTTGTCTTGCTTTTTCTCTTCTCCCTTCCTTCCTTCCCCTTCTTTTTCTCTTTCTTTCCTTCCTCTTCCAGTTGTCTTTCTTCCCTCCCTCTTTACCATCTTTTCTCTTCTCTTAGTTATTCTTCCCTTCCCTCCTCTCATACCTTTTCCCCTTTTCTTTGTCTTTCTTTTTCTCTTCCTTCTCCCTCCCTTCCTTCCCCTTCTTTTTCTCTTTCTTTCCTTCCTCTTCTGTCATTCTTCCCTCCCTTCTTACCTTCTTTTCTCTTCCCTTCCCTCCTCTCATGCCTTCTTCCCTTTTCTTTGTATTTCTCTTTCTCTTCCTTCTCCCTTCCTTTCCATTCTTTTTCTCTTTCTTTCTTTCCTTCCTCTTCCGATTGTCTTTCTTCCCTCCCTTCTTCACTTCTTTTCCCTTCCCTTATTTATTCTTCCCTCCTCTCATACCTTTCCCCCTTTTCTTTGTCTTTCGTTTTCTCTTCCTTCTCCCTTCCTTCCTTTCACTTCTTTTTCTCTTTCTTTCCTTCCTCTTCCCATTGTCTTTCTTCTCTCCCTTCCTCCCTCCCTCCCTCCCTCCCTCCCGTCTTACCTTCTTTTGTCTTCCCTTATTTATTCTTCCCTTAGCTCCTCTCATACCTTCTTCCCTTTTGTCTTTCTTTTTCTCTGCCTTCTCCCTTCCATTCTTTCCCTTTTTGTTCTTGTCCTTTTCTCCTTTCTCCCTTCTTCTCAAACTGTATGTCCCTCAGCAGCAGCCAATCCCCTTCGCTCCCTTTTCTTTTCCAGTCACATGACAGTGGACCACTTTCCTTAGCATCAGCCAATCTGCTTTGTTCTTTTTCTTTTCCTCAGCTCTGGATCGGAAAGAAGTGGGTTTAAAAAATATACAAGTTTCTCAATTATTTTAAGTTGCATAATAAAGGGTATGTGTGCCAAATTTGGTCCAGATCTACGTAGGAGCCTTTGTGGTACAAGCCAACCAACCAACATACATTGACTTTTATAGAGAGAGATTTTATTCCAGTAGAGTCCCACTTATCCCATATATGTGAAAATAATAATAATAATAAAACCTTATTTATACCCCACCACTATCTCCCCAAGGGGACTCGCGGCGGCTTACATAAGGCTAAGCCCAACAATTACAACAAATATACAACATAAAAAATACACCAATAAAATATAATGAAAATAATAATACAAAAACAATACAAAGTATATGATACTTTGAATTGGATAATAAGGCGGGATTAAGGAAAAGCCTATTAAATGTCAAGTCACATTATAATTTTACAAATTAAGCATCAACATCATTGACCGAAAAAAATCAGTTAAATACATGGTAACATGTAGTAATTACTTTACGAATTTAGCACCAAAACATTGTAATGTATTGAAACAGCTATGGATCCGGGCGGGAGACAGACTGCGTTGGATAATACAGAATGTTGGATAAGGTTGGATAACTGCGAAGGTTGGATAACTGAGACTACTTAATTTTTATCCCATCTTTTTCTTGATACAACAACTAAAGGCAGCTGTCTTTGTTAAGCATCCCTAATCAAATTGTCCACATTGGTGGCTGAGATAGTGACACCTTCTGATGATTTAGTGGACACAAACTTTGTTTCATGTACAGAATTATTAAATATATTGTGTATAAAATTACCACCAGGCCATATATATAAATGTATATGATACATAAATGACCATTGCATCTCCAAGATACCTTATTATGTACATATATGCAAATCCCCCAAAAATCCAAAACACTTCTGGTTCTCAGCCTCTCAGGTAAGGGATACTCAACTTGTTACTACTTGTCTAAGGGAACTCCTGTGCTTTTGTATCTGGAAAGAAAACATATAGGGTGCATCTACATTGTAGATTTAATGCAGTTTGACACCTCTATTTGCCATGGCTCAATGTAGTTTGGTGACTCATGAGCGTTTTTGGCAGAGAAGGCGAAAGACTTTGAATTGCACTTTCCAAGATTCCATAGCATGAAGCCATTCCAGTTAAAGCGCAACCAGAAACACAAAGCCTCATTGAAATTTAAAGCTGATTATCTCTCCCTCTTAATGAATTTACTGCTTAAATGATAAATTGTTAATGATAAAATGTTTGATTTCTAGGGCTTGGGGAGATGGTGGATCTCAGTTCTCCTAGCAAGTGAAACTGAACCCCCATCATAGCAACATTTATTATTTATTTACAGTATTTATATTTCGCTCTTCTCACCCCGCAGGGGACTCAGGGCAATGTACATATACATGGCAAACATTCAATGCCATAGACACACAACATATATAGACAGACACTCAGACACTTGTTTAAAGTGGGCCCTTAGTATCTTCTGAGATTTGGATACCAAAATCCATGGATGCTCAAAGCCCATTATACTGTATACAATGGCATAGGAAAATGGTGTCCCTTATAAAAATGGCACAATCAAGGTTTGCTTTTTAAAATATTTTAAACTGAGGTTAGTTGAATCTGAGGATGCAGAATCTGTGGATAAGGAGGGTTGACTGTATGTGTGTTCAAGATGTATTGTGACGTAGGTTTTCTGCTCCAGGCATTTTAAAATGCAGCTTAAACATCCAAAAGGAAAAGTTACTAAGCAAGTCTTAACCCAGCAAATATATAGTTTCTTGATGTGAAGGGTTTTCAGTGTCTTTTTGCAAAGCTAGAAAGTGGACTGAAAGAATAATTCATTGGTGAGTGGAATTCTCATTTGGGGCCAATTAGTTAATTCCCCTATAACTACACTGTAAGTTAGACTATGGAAGAATCTCCCCACCCTGACACCCCACCCCCAGCCAGTATTTCCCAAAAAGAATATGTCGTACCCCATTGGTAGATACCTGAAATGTTTTCTGTGTATCTGTATTTTTACCTTCAAGTCACATGTTTACTTATGTCAACTCCATGGATTTCATAGAGTTTCATAGAGTTTCTTAAGGAAGGAATACTCAGGTGTTTTTTCCCCCAATCCTTCATCTAAAATATAGTTTACAGCACCTAAAATGTGTTGGTGATTCCCATCCAAGTGCCAACTAGAGCTGGCTCTATTTAGCTTCCAAGATCAGATGGGATCTGTTATCCTTAGGGTATTTAGGCTAAAATAAAATGCTGTCTACCCCCATGATTTTAAAGGGTAGGCACTGCAACCCAATAATTTGTTGTAGGTTTTTTCGGGTTATATGGCCATGTTCTAGAATGCCTCTAGAACATGACCATATAGCCCGAAAAAACCTACAACAATCCAGTGATTCCAGCCATGAAAGCCTTCGACAATACAATTTCATTATTACACTGAGGACATTTTAAACACATATAACATTAGTTTAAATATGCTATACTGGGAAATAAAATTTTTATCTTATATTATTTTGTTGATTTATTTCTAAACGTCTATCTCTCATCCTGTTAGATGAGCCACTTTAGTCCTCCCAAGTCACATTCTGCTGTTTTATTCTACGTTTCCATAAAATGCGGCTCCGACTCGTATGAAAAATACAAGTTTAGTGCTGCGTTACGGCTACACAGGCTTGCTGTCGACTGTCCTGGAAGTGAACAGAGGCTCCACAGAAGAACGGTGCTGAAACCAGTTGCAGCACAGCTGGGAATGGGGCAGGATTCTAATTCCCCAGCACCCCCCCCCCTAAAAACCCCCCAAGAAAATTGGAATTTACCTTGATCTGCCCACTTCCTAGTTTGCCCCATGTGATTCAGTAAAGCAGCTTGGGAGGAGTGAGCTTCTTCCTTTCCTCTCAAGCTGCTGAGCTCAGTTTTATGGGGCAACTCAGGCAAAAGAGAGCAGCAAAAATCAAAGGAGGTGCTGGTTTTTCTTGGGGGGGGGGATTGGGGTGCAGGGGCAGGAGGGACAACCACCATGCATTCCAGGCCCACACTTCCCATTGAAATACTAATAAGTTTATATTTGTTAGAATTGTGCAATGTGCATAGGAATTAATTTATGTTTTTTTTTCAAATTATAATCTGGCCCTCCAACAGTTTGAGGGACTATGACCTGGCCCTTTGTTAAAAAAGTTTGTGGATCCCTGTTGTAAGGCATTGAATTTTTTCCGTGAACTTGTTAAACATCTCTTTGAGTCCCCCTGAGGGAGAAAAACTGTATATAAATGAAAGAAATGAAATATATAAATAAATAAATAAATGTCATGGTTGTGGGGACACAATCCTGAATCCCGTGTATAGATCCAGGAGGAGTGTCTCCATTGCCCATCAGGGGAAGGTTCAAATTCTTGAGCATGATCCAGACTTTCCCTGTGTTTTTTAAACCCAGTATTCAGCCACATTTAACAGCTTACCCTGTGTTAACTCTCAGCAGGCTATGTGCATTATGTGGATGCTCACAGCAAAATGCTGCTGTACATAACGTTATTTGACAGTGTAGAATAGGAATAGGCAAACTTCAGTCCTCCGGATGTTTTGGGCTTCAACTCCCACAATTCCTAACAGCCAGTAGGACCGAAGTTTGCCCATGCCTGGTACAGAACCACTCACAGAAAGCTAAGTCTGCAATGTAAACATTTTTGCAATTTCCACCTGAAGAATTTCGGAGTGCCCCCAACTACCAGACCAAATGCAGAGATTGTGCATTTTCCATATATTTTGGATAGCAATTACCATCATCCTCTACTATTTGATATACTGGTCGGGATTGTAGTTAAACCGTACCCAGAGGGCTACACATTCTCCATCTCACATTTTTGTGTAATCTATATTCAACTACAAACATCCCGAGTTATTTCATGCTTGGAAATCCATATCTATTTGGGGAGGTCTTCTCACCTGTGACATATCACAGTTCTCAGAGGATTATTAAGTCACTGAAAATGTCAAGGGAAACGGAATGTTTAGATTTCAGAGAATCACTGTGCCTGATTGACCTGAACTCCCTTTCTATCTTCTCTCCAATATAATCTTCCATTTTTCCCATGTCCTTCCCTCCCCTATCTATTTCCCTTTCCTTTTTTCCCTCCCTTTCCTTCTGCTGTACATAGTCTGGCAAGCCTGCCTCCAGAGGATCAATTCTGCACAGTAGAGCACCGCAATGAGAGGTCAACAGCAGCTGCAGTGATCTTGAGTGTGAGTGTGCTTAAGGTTAAGGCTGCACTAGACCCAGAAAAGTAAATGGGACTAATCGGTGTTTCAGATACCCTTTCTCCCACCCTCCATCTAATGTAGGTTAATTGCAGAGTTGCCAGTATCAACATGGGCTAATTATCTCGTAGTGTAGAATTGAAATAAATTATAGAAAAATGGATCCTGCTGGTGGGAGGAAGTAAACAATTTTGGTTTAGAAACACCTGCGCTCCACAAAAGACTCTGTAATTCAGCGTATTACCTGCATGCAAAAGGTTGCTAGTTCACTCTAGCAAGGGTTCGGAAAAATTCTGCTTGGAACCTGAGAAACTACTGCTCGTCATTATAATGGGCTATAAGGATCAATAGTCTGAGTATAAGGGAGCTTGCTGTGTTTCAGACCATAGTATTAGCAGAAGATTGCCACCTACACTAGAGTGCTACTGATACAATTACTAACAATGGACTGTTATACATGTCTAATTAAATGTACCTAAGTAAGATAAGGAGCCCCCAGTGGTGCAGCAGATTAAACCACTGAGCTGCTGAACTTGCTGACTGAAAGGTTGACGGTTTGAATCAGGGGAGCGGGGGGAGCTTCCATTGTTAGCTCCAGCTTCTGCCAACCTTGCTGTTCGAAAATGTGCAAATGTGAGTAGATCAATAGGTACTGCTTCGGCAGAAAGGCAGTGTCGCTCCATGAAGTCATGACCTTTGAGGTGTCTATGGACAACGCTGGCTCTTTGGCTCAGAAATTGAGATGTACACCAGCCCCCATTAAGACACTAGATTTAATGTGAAGGGGAAACCTTTACCTTTAAGTAACATAAACCGATACACGATTAGTCTAATTGTGGATAAACCCATATAGGAAATCCTGTCATGTACTCTACTGTTATTGAATGTTTGCTGCTCTTTGTTGTGAACCGTCTTGAGTTCCCATGGGAATATAGGGCAATATAAAAATAAAGTATTATTATTATTATTATTATTATTATTATTAGTAGTAGTAGTAGTAGTAGTAAACCATGAAATAAATCTATTAGAATAATGTATACATCTTTCCCTCCTTTTAGAAACACTTGCGCTCCACAAAATGCTCTATCAGTGTATTATCTGCATACAGAAGGTTGCTAGTTCAATCATTCTAGCTAGGGTTAGAAAAAAATGATGCTATTTTATATACTGTTTAATGTTGTCATTTATTTGTTATATTGTTTTTGTTATCACCTTGTTGATATGCATTTTAATGTATTACATTTTATCTGTTCCTTTTGGGCTTGGCCCCATGTAAGCTGGCCTGAGTCCCTTCAGGAAGATGGAGGAGGGGTATAAAAATAAAGTTGTTGTTATTATTATTATTATTAGGGTTTTTTTTATCCATAGCTAGTTTTTTTGGTCCTAATACTCAAAATGTTCATGTAACACATTTTGAACATACAATAATATTTATCATACTGTAAGGTAAAGGTGAAGATTTTCCCCTGACATTAAGTCCAGTCGTGTCCAACAGGGGGTTGGTGCTCATCTCCATTTCTAAGCTGAAGAGCCAGCGTTGTCGGTAGACACCTCCAAGGTCATGTGGCTAGCATGCCTGCATGGAGCGCCGTTACTCATACTATAGCATCTGCAAATACAGAATAGTCTATTTTCATATTTTCAGGCTTTTCCAATCTGATACCTTGCAGAAGTGTCACATTACATGCATACTAATCTTGCAACCCAATGGCCTGCTACCTGTGATTAAAGAAGACTGTATTTTAAAATAATAAAGCAACTCTGAGACAATTTCTGTCAAAGAAGTTTCTTATTTTGACTTTTATTTCAATTTTGAACTCGGGCAAATTTCTTTATCCAGAAATTGAAATTGGCACACATTTCTATTCAAGATTGTCTTATTGCTATTTAAAGTGGCTTGCCGTACATGTAAGAATCAGGAAAATAGGAAAAGTCCTACGGTTCAGGGCCATCACAAGAAATTGTGATGTAATTTCACATGTAAATTGGCTGAATTTGGAACAAACTGACAGAACACGCTGAACATGGGATCAAGAACAGGAAAATGTTTATGGAATCTTTCCAATGCCATGCTATAAAGTTATGTATCCTCCTCAGACAACTCTTCATTAGTGGAACCAAGAGCATTTGTGAGGTTTGGGAATGTTTCATCATTTTGGTTTGCTATGCAATGATGCCATAATCCCATTTTTTTTCATCACTACTTCAATCTTTTCCTCAACTTGAACAATTGTCAATTTATCACCTTGAAGATTTCAGTTGGGCACATTTTAATAGGTGAAAATATCTGATAGATATGCTAATTTTAATAATGAGGAAAAATCTGTCAAACAACCACAGAGGTGAAATTGCTACTCCACAAAGAATAATCTTGTCTCTTGATTCCCAAAAACCAGACAAAGCTTTATTTGTGATAAATTTCAGAGATCAGCAAATGTTGATGGTATTCACTGTCCACTGTTTTGCAAAACTGCTCAAAAAGCTTTGGATTTAGTTATTTGCTTTTTATAAAATGGACTATTTTGACTGGTTTAGTAAAGACCTGTTTTTGTTTATTGGTAGCACCTGGATTTTCTCTAAGTATTCAACAGTGGTACATACAGGTCACTAACTGTGATTTTCTTAATCATGCTAGAAATCCATTTTTTGTGGCTATCTGTGTGAATTGCAATGCATTTCAACCAGTCCATGTCATGAGATATTACAAACAAGTGTAAGCTGTTAAATACTTCTTCAGCTGTTTGTTGTTAATTCGTTCAGTCGTTTCTGACTCTTCGTGACTTCATGGACCAGCCCACGCCAGAGCTCCCTGGCAGTCATCACCACCCCCAGCTCCTTCAAGGTCAATCCAGTCACTTCAAGGATACCATCCAACCATCTTGCCCTTGGTCAGCCCCTCTTCCTTTTTCCTTCCATTTCCCCCAGGATCATTGTCTTCTCTAAGCTTTCCTTTCTTCTCATGATGTGGCCAAAGTATTTCATCTTGACCTCTACTATTCTTCCCTCCGGTGAGCAGTCAGGCTTTATTTCTTGAAGTATGGACTGGTTGAATCTTCTCGCTGTCCAAGGCACTCTCAGCACTTTCCTCCAACACCCCAGTTCAAAAGTATCTATTTTCCTTCGCTCAGCTTTCCCTATGGTCCAGTTCTCACATCCGTAGACTATGGGGAATACTATTGCTTTAACTATGCGGATCTTTGTTGCCAGTGTGATGTCTCTACTCTTCACTATTTTATCAAGATTGGACATTGCTCTCCTCTCAACCAGTAAGTGTCTCCTGATTTCCTGGCTGCAGTCTGCGTCTGCAGTAATCTTTGCACCTAGAAATACAAAGTCTGTCACTGCCTCCACGTTTTCTCCCTCTGTTTCCCAGTTGTCAATCATTCTTGTTGCCATAATTTTGGGTTTTTTTTATGTTTAACTGCAACCCAGCTTTTGCGCTTTCTACTTTCACCTTGATTAGAAGGCTCCTCAGCTCTTCAGCTGTAGTGTGTACCAATGAAACAAACTGTAAGTCTTATTATCAGGTGTTCATATATAATGTAGCACAATAAGATTACTTATTGTTGTGTTTGCTTTCATCTAGTTGCAAAGCAAAAATAGAGGGATATGTGAATTATTTCTTATAATTGTTCCTTGATATTGGCTGACAAATTGTTGATTCACTTCTTAACTGTGTAGAGGTTTCAAGGAAAAGTCCTTAACAGCTTTCTTATTGATAACACAAAGCATATTTTTGCAATGTATTGTCGAAGGCTTTAGCCCGAAAAAACCCACAAGAACTGAGCATATTTTTGCAGCAGGTAATATATGTTCTTCAGCTATTGTGTGCCTTTTCTCATTTTTATTTTTAGCTGAGAAACTTTGAATGGGTCCCCCCACTGTGTTTTATTATTACAGTCAGTTGCAGTCTTTTTTTGAAACATATTTTGCTTTTCAAAAGCTCCTGCTCTTTACTTTTGCTTTTTGTGGCATGTACTTTATGTTTACTATCAAGATGTCTACACAATATTTCATGGCTTTGTTGAATTGTACATCATAAAATAACACAGACTGTAGTGGCTGCTTGTGTTCTGAGCCTGTGGATGTGAAGTAAATCAACAGATATTAGTTACTATAGCCGCAGCACTTTTTAAGATGACTGCAAGGAGTTTCATTTTGTTTGAAGATGAGGCACCCTTATCAACACCATCACAACTTTAACATTTCAAATTCACAGGCAAAGGAAGAGAGAGTCTCCATCTGCTTATTGATGGTCTATATTTTATTGTATAAACGCGTTAATGATTATTCTAATCTGTAAAAATCTCTTTACCCAACAATAAGCAAATATTTGCATTAGCAGAAAGTAAAGGAGAAAGACGATTATTTTCAATAATCCACAATTACCATTTTGTCTGAACATTCACTTAAACTAACTGACTGCGACCTTCTCTTTCTACAAATATGATCTTCCCTTTATATACAAATTTCTTCAAGAACATTCTTGACATAGCTCTACAATTCTGGGAAACAATGGTTGTCCCAAGAATGTGGTGGCACAACAAAGGTGTATTCTGACTGTATGTGCAATAGCAAGAAATATAACATGTTTTTTCTCAGCCATGGTATCATTCACTTGTATACGTTTCCCACACAAAGTAACAGGTTCTGAGTACATTTTTCCTACTAAAAGGTTTTTAATAACTTTTGAATGTATTGAGATTTTGTAATAAACCTTTGTACAAATTATGTCTATCACTAGCAGAAGATTCCTGATCAGTGTATGTCCATCGGACTGCCTACCTTCTTTCCTTCTCTTTGGATTGTAAATGTCATACCAAGCCTTCACAGAGCCCTTCATGGACTCTTAAAGTTTTTGTGACTTTTTAACACTTTGACTAATCCCCTAAATGTAGCAAACGTTTATCTATTTTAAGGAAGAAGTATATTTTGTATTTAATATTTTAACGATTTCACCTGTATTCATTTATTATTGTAATAGGCTATTATAATTTTAAAACAGTTCTTATGAGCAGCACCCTTTCTTGAGGAAGGCAGATCTGACTGCCGTATTTCATGTCTTAGTTACCTCCTGATTAGACGGTAATGCACTCTATGTGGGGCTGCCCTTGAGAAGTGTTTGGGAGTTGCAGCTACTGCAAAATGCAGCAGCCAGACTGGTGTCGGATGTGTATTTTTGCCACCCTATTCCACTGGTCCTGCAAGAATTTCACTAGCTTCCAAATCGTTTCTAAGCTCAGAAGGTGCTGGTGTCAACCTATTGCTGTTTTCTGTCAGTGCCAGCTCTTTTAGAGATAACTATGATGCCACTGCCATTTTCTCTTAGAGATCCTTTGCCATTATCACCCTTAATGGGAAGTGTGGTTCTGCTTTTGACTGATGAGATAGGATTGTTGTTGTTGTGTGCTTTCAAGTCGTTTCAGACTTAGATTGACCCTGAGCGAGGGCCGGGTAAATGATCTTGGAGGGCTGTATCCAACCCCGAACCTTAGTTTGGGGACCCTTGCTATAGAAGGTAGTGCCAAGGCAGGTTTAGGAGGTGATACATGGTATGGATTTTCTTGCTCTTTAGGATGCAACTCTGCAACCTTAACATGAACTTCAAATTTAGATTTGTATATATTTTGAAGTGGGTTGTACAGTCCTTCAGCTGTTGCTGCTTCAGCTTCCAGCGTTCCTTACTTTTGGCTATATTTGGTTAGGGCATACAATAATAAAACTAATAATAATAAAACCTTATTTATATTCCGCTCTATCTCCCTGAAGGGACTCAGAGCTGATTAAAAACAATTCAAAACATGTTAAGTCCTGCACAGGCCTTGCTTTAGAGAATCAAAGATAGAAGCTTACCTTTTTTTTTGTTTACTCATGAGGAAGTCAAGTTACAAGAAGAGCTATCAGTTTGCTTATGTTATGTTTAGTTCCTACGGCAGAAATTTAAGATATGATCCAAATGTCTTTGCCTTGGGGGGATATATTTATATAAAGTTTTGCTTTTAACCAAAGTTGGTTTCTGTATGAAGAATGCTGTTCACTTTTTTTAAAAAAGGAAAACATAAAAGAAAATAATAATAATAATAACTTTATTTTTATATCCTGCCTCCATCTCCCCGAAGGGACTCAGGGTGGCTTACTTGGGGATCAAGCCCAATATAAACAAAGTTTACAAATAACACTATTAAAAACATATAACAGTAAAATGTACTAAAACAGTCAAACCAATGAAATGTAAAACATCCTAAGATATAAAACCGGACATCAAACAACCAGTAGTTGAAAAGTGGGCATGTGCAGGTTTGAGACTAATAGGGCATGACAAGGGCTTGTACAAATACAAAACTGTAGGGCCGGGCTGGGAATCAAGTATTGGTGATCCAACCAAAGGCTAGGCAGGTTTAATCAGTAGCTAAACCATTATTCAAAGGCACATTGGAACATCCAAATCTTTCTGGAACGTGGACAGGGTGTGGGCTAATTTAATCTCCCTGGGGAGAGAGTTCCAGAGCCAGGGTGCCACCACTGAGAAGGCCCTCTCTCTCTCTCTCGTCTCCACCAACCATGCTTGTGACAGAGGTGAGAGTGAGAGAAGGGCCTCCCCGGCAAATCTTAGAACTTGTAATGGTTCAAAGAGGGAGATACGGTTGCAAAAATGAATGGTGGGCAGAGCCATAATAAGAAACAATGAAGCAGTGAAGAGGGACATAACCACATAGACTTGTACAAAATAGACCAACTTCTCCCAATCAGATCTACCTGAAGCTCTAAGAAATTATGGTCACCCCCAAAGTAAAAAGTAGGTAGTGTTACCATTTAAGGCTGTTTCTTAAACAGACAGGCATTCTAAAGATATTAGTCATAAACCGGTTTATAACTGGAATCTGGCAGCAAAGTTTGAAATCCATCAAAAGTTCAAAAATGTTTAGGGGAATCTAGATTAAATCAGCTTACTAGTTTTGAAGTTGTTTTTGTAGCTCGTTAGAGTCAATGTTGAATCTAAAATTGAATTGTTGAATCTCAAAGAAAAAGAGAGCTCTCCAAGATTACCATCCATTTAATGATAATTTGTTATATATGTTTTCTTAAAGTTACCATGTATGAAGCAAAAGAAAGACAGAAGTTTATCAGTGATGCTCAGTACTTGAGAGAGATGCAGCACAAGATGGATTCAGAGTATCAGGTATGAAGGTTCTTTTAATGTTGGCTTTTGCACTCAACATTGATCAGTTGATGTGGGGCAAGGCAAGATTAGTTTTATTAGGGACATATTTACTTGAAGCCAGGCTCCACATAATACCTCATTTCAAACAAATGTGTTTTTATAAGGCTTGCCTGAGAAAACAAGAGCTGACTAAAGAGCAATCTCAGAAGAAGCGAGACCAACACCCCAGACAAGAACTGAGGCAGACAACAAATTCTTCCATCTCTACTGTCCGTAGTTATGAAAGGCCATGGATTTCAAGACTTCCCATTAATAGACAGGTAACAATTGGTAACATTTGGGGGGGGGGGGAGTCAAATAGACGAGTATACTGATAATAGTCCCTTGCTATCATTGTGTGCCTTCAAGTCATTTACAACATGGTGACCCTATCACAAGGTTTTCCTGGCAAGATTTGTATAGAGGAAGTTTGCCTTTGCCTTCCTCTGAGGCTAAGATAGAGTGACTTGTCCAGAGTCATTCAGTAGGTTTCCATAGCTGTGCTCTAATATCTATAATTATAGCCAAACACTCAAACCACGATACTGCACCAGTCCTCAATCCCTTGCTTCTCCCTGAAAATTCAAGTAGAAAGGGAAAAATTAAAATATATTGGCATCGCATGTGTTTTGAAGAGTGCAGTGTCTGACAAACACTTTATTTTAACTTAACAAGTTCTCATTGTTCATTAATGTTTGTATTTTCTCAGTGAAAGTAAAGTAAGGGATGCAGACAAGCACTAATAGATTCCTCTCAAATGCCTACTCGAGTCCTTTTTTGTGATTTTTACTAGTCTTGGGCCAATGTAACTCTTCCAAGACTTGTCTCATAAAGCATAGCCTATTTACCTGGGTAGAAACCCAAGCAAAAGAGAACGTGGCCTTCTTTATTGGAATTGCTATTTATGTGTATAAAAGAGTGTGAGGAGTGTGAAGAGAAGACACAATCTCATGAATAACCTTTACAATGACATGTAATGTAAAAAAATGCTGCTTATTTTTGTTTAGGAGACTTTTAATCTTCATTCATTCATCAGCCTGGGAAAGGAAAGGGGTTGTACAAATATATGATGTTCCTTTTGTTATTTATATCTGTTCTTAAGTAAATTTAATTGTCTGAGAATTATACTTAATGAGCCCAGATCTCTTCTTCAGACATTCTTCTTTTGTAGGAGAGAGCTGTAGACAATAAAATTGAAACTATGTACAGGCTAATTACGAATTACAAGAACACAGATGGAAACAAACTGATGCTGCATTCACAGCAACATAAATCTAATTTCTAAAAATCCAGACATTTGTTGTGAAATTGTCTCCTCTTTACAAACTTTCTAATACGTGCCCACTTACAAAACAAATTGCTTCATCCTGCCAAACTTCCTTAGTTTTCCAAGACTGAAAAAAAATCAACTGTGTTGGATATAGACCTTAACCAACTGAATCTCCATGTGTCAAATCCGAAACTACTTTGAGGAAGATTGAAGTGTTCTGCAACTGTTTTTTGTGTATTCCATTCATTTCAAATGTCTGGAACAAGTGAAAGTACCTGTTATATTGTGGGTGATGTGATTAGGTCCTGTGTTAACATTTCTGGAGAAGATGTGTGGGCAGAGTTGGCACAGAGTTAGCTTGTGGCAAGTTCTTCTATCAATCTCCCCATCCTTCTTGTTGTTTATTACTGTTAACTTTATTTTATACCCCATCTTTCTGTCATGGAGATTCAAGGTGACTAACAAACCACACAATCTAATGACAATTTAAAACATAGCAAGTACATTTTTTAAAAAACCCAGATATTAGTGTGTGGATATAAAATTAAAATACAATAGAAATATAATAAATAAAATTATAATTACATTTAAAACTTGCCACCCCACTAAAATCCCTCCCACAAGCTCCCCAGCAGTGTGCCTCTTATCCTCCCTGAAATGCTTGCTGGCACAGTTATGCCTTTACCAGCCTGCAGAGGTCATGCAGGGATGGGGCCAGCCTGATCTCTCTTGGGAAGGAGTTCCAAAGTCTGGGAGCAGCCACCAAAAAGGCCCTCTCTCTTGGTCCCATCAATCACACTAAAACTGGGTGGTGGGACAGAGAGAAAGCCCTCCCCAGAAGATTGTAGATATCTGATTGTGGAGAGAGATATGATCCTTCAGATAACCTGGACTTTAGCCATATAGGGTTTTATAGGTTAAAACCATCATTTTGAATTGTGTCTGGAAATGGGATAACAACCAGTGGAACTTTTGCAATAGAAGAATTGTGTGCTCCCTGTAGCTATCCCCAGTTAACAGACTGGCTGCTACTCTTTGGACCAACTGAAGTTTCTGAGCACTTTTCCAAGGCAGCCCCATGTAGAGACCATTACAGTAATCCAACTGGGATGTAACAAGGCACGTACCACAGTGGCCAGATCTGACTTCTCCAGGAACAGGCACTAGCTTTAACTGTGCAAAAGCATTGCTAGTCAGTGTTGAATACACAAAAACAAGGTTCCTGTAGGAGGGTTACAAAGCTTCTTTCCAAAATTCCCTGAAATGTATAACTTAATAAAACATTATGTGGAATGATAATACTATAATGAAGTAGTTATTTATGGAGTACTTACCATTGCTACACATGTACATTTTGCTGGCGATAAGTCGTGACAACTATGATGACATATTTCACTAAGCCATTTATGATACCCTTAGTTTTGTCATGGCTCAAACAGATATCTGAATGCCTTCTCTTCTTATGTATGCTGAAATTAGACTGTCAAGAGTTTGACTACTGTGAAGTCACTTTAGAAGTAGGCAAATTCTCCAAACATTTTGTTAAATTGTGGTTATGCTTGATAGAAGACAACAACTATGGAACATAAACAACATGAGTAATAATCCAGGGACAGTGTCACCTAGATAATTACTGAACTTTGAAAAACAGAGATAATTTTGTACAAACAGATATGTGGGAGAGAACCCTGCTTTTGTGGAGAATATTTCTTCAGATTTTCCTGGATTTCTGTCAGAAGGAAAAAGATTGTTTAACTCAATATGAAAGAATAGGCTCTATAAATGGAATTTTCATGAAGAATGATGGTTTGCCCATCCCTGCTGGCTGTACTCCTGATAAAAACCTCCTCTATTCTGGGAGTGTTGTTAGCTTTATGGGGGGAAACTCTGTGTCAGTGGTAGCTTTTTTTAATGCTAACTAACATGCGGGAGGGATTTTCTTTGGGGCTTTGTACCGGGCAGGAAAGATTAAACCTGCCATTCTGGCACACTGTAGTACCAACAAAATCAGAAAAATAACACAAAATACAAAATCCACAAAAGAGTGAAACCTTTATTGACCAATCAAAATTAACAAAACACATCATGCAAGCTTTTGAAGTTCCACTTATTTTTTTTCATCAGGCAAAAATGTTAAAAATCATACAAATCAGAAAATAAAATTTATTTATTTATTTATTTATTATTAAATAAAAATAAAATAAAATAAATAATAAATAAAATAAAATAAAAGTGACCATGTTTCAGTCATATGCCTAAATTTTACTGTCTTTCTCGGGCTCCACATGGTCAAGAGAGAAGTGGCTTCTGCCAGAACTGAGTCGAACAATATCTGATACAAAATGTAGGATTGTGACATCAACATAATCACTTTTTGTTCTTTTTCTGTCCTTATAAATATTTGGGGAGAAGATGTCATGAATATTTGAACATTAGCACTTGGCCGCTTGGCAGAGAGTTTAAACTTATATAATTACAGATGATCTTATGTTCTGTAACTGGGACCTCCACATTTGAACATTCACTTCTCCTTTTAAGTGATAAAAAAATGAGTAGATCTTACTAGTGGATGCAACATACAAAAAGCAAGCACAAGATTGACACCCCTTGGGGATAAACCAAGGAAGGTTGATGACTAAAGGCAAGGTTTTCATGCTAACGTAATTTGAAAGAATCTTAAAGAGAGGGTGTTTTATGCACATGCATGCAATCAATCTGTTTCTGATCCACACCACTTTTGTACATGGTTATCCATAAATCTCTTCCCTCTTACTCTGTCTTGTTTCCACTTGAAAGGAATTCACATGAACATTTGAATTTAAATACATATTTTAACGAATCTTCTCTTAAAATACATTTTTGAGCTGAGAACTGTCAAAAACATTCAGGCAGTGTGAAAAAGATGGGCAATGAAGTTTAGATCCAGGAGTTTAGTTTAGACATCATTCATGCAGAACACTTTTCCTTTACTAGAGAGTACAGGAAACAGCCAGGTATAAAAAGAAGCATTTCTATGGCAAAGTTACCTTTTTATGTTGGTACCTTACCAGATCTCTTCTGATGAAGCTTCTGGATATGAGCCAAAATCCTCTATGAAGTCCTTTGGGAACAAATCCGAAGCTAAATTTCCTGCCATTGACAAAACATCAGTTAAGCAGAAGCAAAAAGCAAGCACATCTTCCAAAAAACCAGAAAAAAATGGATCTTGCCCCAAAAAAGATACACTAGGTAAGTGCAGAGAGTTTTAAGCTATTCAGTGGAAAAAACATGGTAAAAATTGGTAATTTTTGCAAGTTTAGGGGCCATAGGTGGATTGTCGATATTTTCAGGGTAAAGTTCCTAGGTATAATAATGGAACTAGAGTTTAGGAAGCGAAATGCACTTCATTGACCAGGAACATGGGGATAGGTGTCATTATCTTATTCCAGTAATAGGCTGGAGTAGTTGCAATAGAAAACAAAAGACAGTGTAGAGGAAAAGGGTTGGCTGGAAAATGTTGTTTCTGTGCTGTGTACAGTGGGCTCTGGAGGCACTGTACACTGCATAGCGAACAATGGTTTGCATTGAAATGTTTTTTGCTATGCAGTATAATAATAATCATCATCACCATCATCATCTTTATTTATAACTCGCCACCATCTCCCCAAAGGGGACTCAGGGTGGCTAACATGAGGCCAGGCCCAAAATAATGCAGCATAATAAACACACAATAACAAAATACATCATAACAAATCAAGTCAACAATATAAAACAACATAATAAAATCAGGCACAAAGGGAAGGCCAAATGTATGAGTTAAAATGTTAAAAAGTTAAAACCCTGGGTGAGATAGGGATGAAAGTGCATTTGTAAGAGAGGAGCCCGACAGGGAAGAGCAGTGGGATTTTGCCATTTTAGGGGGCAGGGAAGGTGCTTATTCTGAGGGCAGCTATAGGCTAAAACAACCAGATGGGTTGAGTGGTCATTCTCTGAAGGCACATCAGAAGAGCCAGGTTTTTAGATCTTTCTTGAAAGCAGCTAGGGTGGGGGCTTGCCTGATCTCCCTAGGCAGCGAGTTCCAAAAGCGTGGGGCCACGGCAGAAAAGGCCCTATCCCTCATTCCCATAAGACGAGTCTGTGATAGAGAAAGGGGTGAGAGAAGGGCCTCTTCAGAGGATCGAAGCGATCGTGCAGGTTTGTGGTAGGAAATGTGGTCACAAAGGTAGGTGGGTCCCAAACCATTCAGGGCTTTGTAGGTGATAATCTGCACCTTGAATTGGGAGTGGAAGATGAACGGCAGCCAATGGAGCTCCTTAAACAGGAGGATTGACCGCTCTCTGTAATTTGCCCTGGTTAGAAGTCTGGCCTCCGAGCGTTGGCCCAATTAAAGTTTTCGGGCCGTCTTCAAGGGAAGCCCCACGTAGAGTGCATTGCAATAGTCCAATCTAGAGGTAACTAAGGCGTGGACCACTGTGGTCAAGTCAGACTTTGCGAGGTATGGTTGCAGCTGGCGCACGAGTTTTAATTGTGCAAAGGCCCTCCCGGCCACTGCCGACACTTGTGCATCAAGCACAGGTGTCAGCGCTGAGTCCAGGAGGACCCCCAAGCTGCAGACCTGCGCCTTCAGGGGGAGTGCAATCCCATCCAGCACAGGTTGCCACCCAATACCCTGCTCAGGCGTACGACTGACCTGGAGGACCTCTGTCTTGTCAAGATTACAACATTATAGTATACAGCGTTGTGCTAACAGAACCTGCAGTTAGGATGATTGTTGTATATGGAACAGCCCCAGATACCATAGTCATTAAGATAGTATTTCACTTGAATACTGGCTGCTTGGAATTTACCCTGTTCTAATTGTCTTAGAGAGAACCATTTGATAAGATGCCTTAGCAGGTTCTTGCTAACCAACCCCATGATGAGTATTTTAATACAGTTTTATGTCAGGATTTAGTAGTGTTATAGCTTTGTCTGTCCTGAGGAATGGCCCCAGACAGGAGAAAGATGCACGGTGGGATGTGTTGTCTGACCCCATTAATTTACCTGGATCATTCAGCAAGTTTTGATAACATTTACCATTGTATTCTTATAGCTTAGAACACTATAATTCAATGTTTTCGTTTTGATCTGGATGTCTACTTTCAGAAGATGATATTGCTTGAATTCTCTCTTTGTCCCAAAGCCGTTATGCTATGGTGTTGAAAGGACTCCCTTTCATCACACCTGTAGTTTGACATATACACGAAATTGCAAAGTTGTTTAGGGATTTGAAATAATGTATCATGAGTCAGCAGATGAGCCTCAGCTCATCAAATGCTGATGAAACTAGAAGTATTGAATTTCTGTTTTTGTAATGGACTGGAAGAAATCCAGGAAACTGAAACTCACTTCCAATAAAGATGCTTTAGGTTGTTGATTTGTCTGGCTCTAGGACAGTGGTTCTCAACCTGTGGGGCCCCAGGTGTTTTGGCCTACAACTCCCAAAAATCCCAGCCATTTTACCAATTGTTAGAATTTCTGGGAGTTGAAGGCCAAAACATCTAGGGACCCACAGGTTGAGAACCACGGCTCTTGGAAGTGGTGGTCAGCCTGTTGTAGGTGGAATTGTCTCATTCTGAAGTATTAGTTGCTCTCTGAAGTTTCTGTTAGATACAGATTTTGTTGAAGATTGAAGTGGTTACTGTAGAATGAAGTGAAGGGAGCAGTTCAAGCCCCTCCTGAACAAAGATTGAGCACTTTTCCATACCTCAACTGTATCTTGCTTGATGCACCATAAAGTATTACATTTATAGCTCTTTTGAAAATCAATCAGGGATCACATCTGGTTCAAAATACTTAAGTATGCTTGCAAGTTGAACCATAAACAGAGAAAACACCCATGCACTTGGACAAATCAAATGCTCAGTTCTGACCTTTATGTATTTATTTAAAATTACCGTATATACTCGAGTATAAGCCGACCCGAATGTAAGCCGAGGCACCTAATTTTACCACAAAAAACTGGGAAAATGGATAGACTTGAGTATAAGCCATGGATGGGAAATGCAGCAGTTACTGGTAAATCTATATAAATAAAAATGTAATGTTCGTTTGTGGGATTAACAGATCTCAGAAACCACTGGATGAATTGACACCAAATTTGGACACAAGACATCTAACAACCCAATGTATGTCCTTCACTCAAAAAAATTGATTTTGTCATTTGGGAGTTGTAGTTGCTGGGATTTACAGTTCACCTACAATCAAAGAGCATTCTGAACCTCGCCAATGATGGAATTTAGCCAAACTTGGCACACAGTTCTCCCATGGCCAACAGAAAATACTGGAGGGGTGTCCTTTGGTTTTGGAGTTGTAGTTCACCTACATCCAAAGATCACTGTGCACTCAAACAATGATGGATCTTGACATTTGGGAGTTGTAGTTGCTGGGATTTCTACTTCATCTACAATCACAGAGCATTCTGAACCTCACCAACGATAGAATTGGGCCAAACCTCCCACACAGAACCCCCATGTGGGCCACAGCAACGCCTGGCAGGGGACGGCTAGTTCCAAAATAAAAATAGATACCAATAAATTTGCATTAATTGAGGCATCGGTAGGTTAAATGTTTTTGAATAAAACTGTAAGTTAAGATAAGACTGTCCTCTGATTAAAGCATTATTCTAACCTTCTTCAGTGGAAATGTATTTACATATCCTTCCAATAATAATAATAAATATAACAATAATAAAGAATAAAATAATAAATGTAATAATAATAATAGAGTAAAATGATTCATGTAATAATAATAATAATAATAATAATAATAGAGTATAAGTCGAGGGAGACTTTTTCAGCCTAAAAAAAGGACTGAAAAACTAGGCTTATACTCGAGTAAATACTAACTAGGTTTCTAAATCTGAAGGAAGGCCCCCATCTAGTTTTCAAAAGAAGTAGTTATGGTAGCAATTGTCGCACTTTGGGGAGAGAATTCTAGAATTGAGACACAGCACCTGCAGACCATATTTAATTGTTATGCCAGCCAGAATTCTGTGGCACCTGCTCCTGTCCCCCACACTAACTGCTTTGTCCCAAAATGATGTTCCCTCTTTATGAGTGGGTAATGAGGAAACTTCACCAAGCATCTTCAGAACAAATGATTAATTCAGGGATGGGAAATGTAGGACCAAGTGAGCTGCACTGTCGTGTCTCCCAACCGTTTGCATCCCTACCCTCAACACAAAACATTCAAGTGAATAGTACTTTAAAAAGACACAACTGAATCATGGATTATATTGAAAATTAGCACCGAATCCCTTCAAAAATGTCTGGGTATGCTTCCAAAAAGCCAGAATTCACAACTAGAAGTTACCAAAAGTTCTATTTGTAACTTCTGATTGGTTTTCTATTTTAAAAATATCTATTGGAGCTGATTGGCTCCCATCTCAAATATTTGCATAGTTACATGCTTTTTGCTTGCAAAGAATGGAATGAGGAGCTGAGATGTGAGTATGTTTTCCAAATGCACAAAAACACTGAGGAATTTTACTGTACATCACAGTGTTGGATAAATTTTTTATTGTTTTCTAAAAGATTTTACAGAAACAAATATAACCAACAAACAATACATCTTGGATCCAGCATAGAGAAGTTTATTGAGTTTGAGTCTCCTAACTATCCAACTAAGAAATCTCCTGCTGGCATAGCAACAATTATAAGAGTATCATTCCAAAAATCAACATTTGAGGAAGGGGGAAAGAAAATATTCACATTATCATTTACCTAACTAATGTAAGGTCTCATTGAATTTAGAGTGGTGTTGGTTACTTCTAATAGCCCTTACATTTTTAGTTAAATTTATCTATTAGAATTACGCCCCAGACTCTATTTAACCACCAAGAAAGTGACAGTGCACTTAAGCCTTTTAATTATATGTAATATCTAAATGTGGTGCCACCTGATTTTTGTAAGAAAGAAATTCACAAATCACAGAGAGAGGAAGTAGTCTCAACTCTGGTGAACGAGCAATGTGCTCTACATGGGGCAGCTTTTGAAGATAGCACGGAAATTGCAATTGGTACAAAGGTCGGCGGTCAGCTTGCTAACTGGAGCGAGTTACAGGGAGCTGACAACCCCCCTGTTAAAACAGCTCCACTGGCTTCCGATAATGCCGATAATCCGGTCCCAATTGAAGGTGCAGGTTATTACCTACAAAGCCCTAAACAGTTTGGGTCCAGCCTATCTTTGTGCTCACATATTCCCTTATGAACCTATGTGAGCTTTAACATCTACTGGAGAGGACCTTCTCTCACTCCCACTTCTGTCAGAAGCGCAGTTGGTGGGGACGAGGGAGAGGGCCTTCTTGGTGGTGGCCCCCAGGTTAAGGAATTTTCTTGCCAGGGAGATTAGATTAGCGCCTATCCTATCCACTTTCCATAAAGACCTAAAAACATGAATGTTCCAATGTGCCTTTGATTAATCAGGTCACTAGATGAATTGGCCCTTCTAGCCATAACTTAATATCTGGCTCTTGCACTTTACTATTGTCCTTGACCCTGTAGTTGTATTGCACTAATTGATTTGGCCCTTCTAGCCCTAACTTATCATCTGGCTCTTGCACTTTTCTATCAGCCCTGTCCTTGCAGTTGTATTGAACAAGGCTTTGCCTCACCCCTTAGTTCTGAAATGTCCACTATGCTCGACTACTGGTTTTGTATGATGGTTTATGTTTTTATGATGTTTTGTATATGTATTTTTATTGTTTTATATGTTAACTCTGTTTGACAGGGCTTGGTCCCCATGTAAGCCACCCTGATTCCCTTTGGGGAGATGGTGGCAGGATACAAAAATATTATTATTATTATTATTAATAATAATAATAATAATAAGAGAAATTGTTTGTTATGTGCTATTATGGATTTCCTCAAATACCACATTTTGAATAAACATTACTAATTGTAGTGTTAATTTTTTATGTAATTTTATGTATTGTGAATCTTGTCAGTGAAAAATTGGGGACAATGAGTACACTTTTGTTCTCTCTATCATTTTTTCTTTAAATGAAAGTGTTTGTAAAGGTTGCTTTGAACCTTTTAACTAGATAGGTTTCAGGTAGAAATGGCAAACATAGAAGAGCTTCTACTTTATTCTTGGAGGACATAAGATTAAGTTTCCTGCTAATAAAGGGTCTATCAGAAATCAGCAAAAATTATTTGCATGTTCCAAACTATTATAAACCAACATCCTTCAAACTATCTTAATTTTCCGCCATTTGCATGTTGCTTCTCTTCCCATTCCCTAAAAAAAATGGTCCTTGTTTCCACCATTATTGATTATTGATCCATCCAGCCCTAGATTTTAGTCTAGTAGAATGCAACAGAACCATTCGCCTGATATTGCATAGCTCATATTCTTTTAAAGTGAGTTGTGTGCCCTGCCGGAATGATTGCCAAGATGCATCACATCAAGTACATACATATACAATGTGTTCTGCACCTAAGCCATCCTGTTTAGCAATTGGGACATTTATTTTTAATTTTTATTGGATCTCAGTATCTCCTCCAAATTGCTGGGAGTAGGGAATGTGTTATATATACCTTTCCCCAACTCTTGTCTGACATATTGGGTATTAAACTAGAAGCCTCTAAATTTTGACTGATAAAAGTAAATACAGTGAAAGGCAGATAGAGAAAAGTAATTCAGTTAAAATACAGACAGACTGTATTCCTCAGTGAGTTTTTCTAAGCTGTGCACAAGAAAGCATAATGCCAAATATGATTTCTCTTGTTTTAAATGGCTTTGATGTTATAAATATTTAATTTATTTAAAATATTTATATCATTTCTTTCCATTTAAGAATGCTCAGGGAAGCTTATAACTAAGTCAAACAGTAAGAACATTTCAAAAACAATGAAAAATTTAAAAGCAAGAGTGTAGCCCCTAAGAATAAGGCAATTCATTCTCCAGAGAACAACAACAATAGCTTTATTCTCAGTGGGAGCAAAACCTGTTAGGAAAAAAAAAATCCAAGCTGAAGAAGACCACCAGGGAGGGGAAAGCTGAACCTGCTGAGGTCCATAGCTCTGCAACAGAGAAGACTGCCTCCCCGGGGCAATTGTTTCTCAGCCACTAGTGAGATACTGGAATTGTTAATCAGTGTGTGGGTTTTTGTAGGTCATGGGTAGGATTTAGGCAGTCTTTCAGATTTTGTTGAACTGTAATACCTACTAATACTTATCATTAGTTGTCCTAGCTAGAGCTCCTGACACTTACAGTTCAACAACATCTGGAAGGCTAAAAATTTCCCATTCCTGTTGAGGGAGGAAACATTCCTTTAAGTCCTGAGGCTATATTAGGAATTTAAGGGTGATAAAAAACCACTTTGAACTGAGCATTAAAAAAACAGGTGCTAGTGCAGATGTTGTAATAATGAAACTACATGCATACTGCCAAGAACACATTTGGGTCAGAACATTTGGATCTAATTCTTGATCAACTGAAGTTCTTGAACAGTCTTCAAAGCCAACTCCACAACAGTTGTTGTTCTTGTTAAATGTCCTCAAGTTGACTTCAAATTGTGGTGATCCTATGAATGAGAGATTTCCAATCATTTGTATACCTACAATTGTATACCTACAATTGTGGTTATACTGATTGATTTTCCTTGACATTGTATTGATATGATTTGGTCAGACTCCTTTGATTGCTTTTACGCCTCTCTCCTCGGTGTATATGCTACCTCCTTTTTTCTTAGATTTTCGATTCCTGAGTAAAATCCCATGTAATTATTTGATTCATTCCTGTCCACTTTAGCTCACTTACCCCAAATATTGCAATGTTGATATGTTCCATTTCTTGTTTTACTATGTCTAACTACCCCGGATGCATGCTCCTTACATTCCATGTTCTTGTAATATATGTTGTGCAGCGTTGAAATTGGCTTTCATTTCTGAAAAGCATCAGTAGCTAAATGTCTTTTTGGCTTGAGTCCAGTTTTGTCATTAGCTACAACACTACTCATAGTTGTCCTCTGTTCTACTCCAGCAGCTCACTGAGTGCCATTTGACCTGGGAGTGTTATCTTCTGGCACATTGTTTCATTTCATCTCATTATGGGTTTATTTAAAAGGAGGTTTAGCATATTTATTTATTTACAGCATTTCTACCCCACTCTTCTCACCCCCGCAGGGGGATTCAGAGCGGCTAACAATTGCAACGATTCAATACCACAATAATTACAATTATAAAAGCAAAATAAAATCATACAATATAATACGTTAAAACAACATTAGTTATCCAATCATGAAGGCATTTCCATTATAACAATCATCTGGTCAAATTCACTGTTCAGGTGCCGTTATATCCATTAGCCAAAAGCCTGGTTCCACAACCATGTCTTCAGTTTTCTTCTGAAAGAAAGGAGGGAGGATGCCTATCTAAGTTTGCTGGGGAGCAAATTCTACAGGCAGGGGGTTACCACCGAGAAGGCCCTGTCCCTCGTCCCCACCAGTCGCGTTTGCGAAGCTGGTGGGACCGAGAGCAGGGCCTCCCCGGCAGATCTTAGACCACGAGGTGGAACGTAGATACGTTCGGACAAGTAAGCTGGGCCGGAGTCGTATAGGGCTTTATAGGCCAAGACCAGCACTTTGACTTATGCTCAGAAATGGACCAACAGCTAGTGGAGTTGACGTAACAGGGGGGTGGTATGCTCCCTGTACGATGCTCCGGTGAGCAATCTGGCTGCCGCCCGTTGGACTAGTTGAAGTTTCCGAACAGTCTTCAAAGGCAACCCCACGTAGAGTGTATTGCAGTAATCTATTTGGGATGTAACAGAGCGTGGACCACCATGGCCAGTTCAGACTTCCCAAGATATGGGCGCAGCTGGCGCACAAGCTTTAACTGTGCAAAGGCTCTCCTGGCCACTGCTGAGACCTGGGGTTCCAGGCTCAGCGATGAGTCCAGGATCACTCCCAAGCTGCGAACCAGTGTCTCCGTCATACACATTCACTCACTACTATTGCTGGCCAGTAGCTGTCTCGGCACATGTTGGCTCTTCAGCAAAAACCTTCCTGACATGGGAGACCCTACTAGTCAAACCTCACATCTTGCTGGAGCATGCAATCATATCACTGCAGGAAGTGCCATTGGGAGTCACAAGAATACATTACAATAATCGTATTCAAGTCTTATTCAAAGTAAAGTGTGGATTCCCATGGTCATGGTAGAAACAAAAGGAAAATGCCTTTTTAGTATCTGCTCCCAGTCTCCCATCAAATAGAGGCTAAGCTGGCTTCCTCCATGGTGACCTTTCAGCAGCAGTTGAAGAATTTTGTACTGCAAGAAGGCTTTGGGGAAGGAAAGGGCCTTTAATAATGTTTGTTATTCCTAATGGACATATTCTATTTCTACTTATAGCTTAATAGATTTTATCTTTTTTATTATTTACTAGTGTAAGCTTTCATTTGTACCTGTTTAAATGTTAAATTCCAGGGCTGACAAATACACAAACGAATTAATTAGTTGATTGATGTTTAACAGCTATTCAGAAGCCAATTTTATCAAGAAGACGAATGAACCAGAGAAGTTTATTGGAAAGCCCAGACTCTGAAAATATGAGAAAAGTGGAAGTAAGGGAGAGGAAAACACCAGTACTTCAGGCAATAACAAAACTTAACCGAGGGTCTGGTAAGAAACTCTTCTTTTCCACATTATAATTCTTTTTTAGGCTCCACTTACAAATGCCATTTTTATCTAGATTGTTATCTGCACTCTATTTCATATCCAGTATCACAGTTCAAACACATCTATATACACATTCTTTTCTCATTGCATTTTCTATTCATCACACCAGAGAGAGAGAGAGAGAATATACACACAATTGTCATCTCAGCAGACATTGAAGAGGGAGCCCTAATTGAGGACACAGTAATTCAGGATGAAACCAGACAAAATGATCAATTCTGCATTTAGAAATGCTGCTTCCTGAAATGACAAAAGGTGCCTAATTGTCCTAATGTGAGCTTTTGTCACTTCTACATTTTGCAAATTAGTTTGCTTTGTTTGGTCATCAGTAAGTCAAAGCAGCCTTTAGTTCCAGCTTTGATTGTTCAGACATGAAACAATGAAGGGGTACCCTTGCTGGAGGAAAAATGTACAGTCATCTTGTAATTATAAGCTCAGTATTTTACATAATTTGACCCACAGTTGAAGTCAGAAGTAATATTGAAGTACCCATCACTGTTTCTATATTTGAATTTCTAATCTATTTCTAGTGAATACAGGGAAACATGGAAGTCCTTCCATATAATGAGGTCTGGTTTGTGATTTTCAACTTGACCACTACAACAATAAGCATAATAGAAATTTAACTCTGAAAAATCATAACATGTTAATCATTTTGTTGCAATTGTTATTAAGTGCTTTTTATACCAAAATAATGCAAATATTTTAATTTTTGTTGTTGAGCACCTGTGTTTTTTCCTTCAGTATTATGATCCTTCATTTTCCTAGTGCTCTCAATGAAGTACAGTATTGTTGCAACCCAGAGCAGGAAACTGGACCCTCAGACAACAATCCACCACACTTGGCTTCAGGAAACAATCCTTTTTATTGATAAAAGATGAATACAAAATAGAGGAAAAAATGCAAAAGTAAAAAGCCACAGTAAAAATCAGCAACAAGAAATGTCCATAAACAAGATCATGAAACCCACAGCAAAACTGCTGAAACCTGGAACCTGTTAGCAAATCACTAACCATACTTAGGACATCTAGAGAGCCTCCGAGGAACAAGGCTACTTGAATCAGGAGACCTGCAAACGCTAGCACATGAATCTGGAACGATGCCTGGTCTGAAGCTGTATTCACAACAGTCATATTTAAGGCCAAGAAATCTATTGCGAGACCGCCTGAAGATTTTGTTTGGATTTCCTTCAATCTGGCTGACCTGCGTAAACATTGGGCTTCTCCCCGACTCTGCCAAATCTGCCCCCGCCTATCCTCATTAGGCAGGCCAGGTGCCTGATTCTCTGGAGAACTAAAACTGGGAGGAAAAGGGAGTAAACCATCTCCGCTTGGCTCGGAATGTATGTTCTCATGGGAATCTTGACTTTCGCTTTCCAAGGCTGTAGGATTTTCACTACTCAACCCATCATCATCTAAATTGGCCTCAGAATTCACATGGGCAACAGGAAATACAATCAGAGAGTCAGGTTCAAGTTCACACACAGGCTGAACCCCAAGAAGTATTTTGTTTCTCACTAAATGTGACCTTTCCTTCCATAAGCTGAATTATAGGAGAGAACATGCAGGTGCACTTGCTATTGAGTTCACTCTATTGCCAGCATGTCAACATTTCATTTATACCAAAATACTTTTGGATAATAATAATGTTGTTCTTTCTCGCATACATAATCATTATGAAATAGGCAGTTACAACACACATAGTAGCTGATAAGAATTAATGCTTTACCATTTAATGAATTTTATTTCCATTTTCAGTTTTTGGAGACTGTTTGCCTCCTATTCTGAGCCAATGTGTATATCTGGCTATACAAAGAAACAATAACTTGCAGCATCACTGTGATAGTATGAGAATCTAAAAATAATGTGGGAAAAGCCAATCCCTAGGCCAGCATTAATATAGTGTTAAAAATTTGATTTTTATGGAGAATGGTTATAGCATGGCTTTTTCCACCGAGGTTCATAGGTGCTCCCTTTGCCTTGGTAATATGTATTGCTGAAGCACCAGTGTAACTTATCCAACATATGTAACAAACCTAAAACTAATAACAGACAGATTCTCTGTGATCTATTATGGAAACATAAAAACCTTATTTTTGTGTCTCTTCATGTTTGTTGGTTTGAATTAATACGTGTCTTCTAAATTATCTTTTTATTACCCTTTGAACTGCTCTCAACCTCAATTTCAATTTCATCCTCAATGTTTAGGGGACAGTAATGAGAAATTATTAATGATATAAATGCTAGCCGGTTCCGGTATGGTTGTTTGCAGATGGTTTTTAACAATTGATTTTAAAGTGATACAGCTGTTTTTAATGTTTGTGTATATTTATAGTTTGTTTTATGTTCTGGCATTGAATGTTTGCCGTATATGTTGTGCTCTACCCTGAGTCCCCTTCGGGATGAAAAGGGCGGAATATAAATGCTTTAAATAAATAGCCTACTTCTTAGACTAAATTTGTTGGGGAAAATCAAATGGAAGGTGTCTTCTCTCATTTATCAGAGGTGTGATTGACCAACAGGCCAACTAGTCTAATTTCATCGCCCAATCCTACAGATCTGTATAGCAGTATGGCCAAAGTTGAAGAAAGAAGTTCAAACATCAGTGCATATTGACTTACAACTAGGAGCCATAATAATAATAATAATAATCATCATCATCATCATCATCATCTTTATTTAATACCCCGCCACCATCTCCCCAATGGGGACTCGGGGCGGCTTACATGAGGCCAAGCCCAATAGCATATTACAATAAAGTAAAACCAAAACACAATAACAACACAGTAAAATACATACAACACATGAGTACAAAAACAATAAAGCAAAATCATACACAGTAAAATAAAATAACACAACATAGCATGTGCAAGATAAAACTAAGATACTAAAAATACTAAAATCAGGATAAGATAGGGATGGAGCAGATAGTTTGTGGGGGAGAAACTCATAAGGAACGGGGTCATAAATATAGACCTTCATACATGTGGGGAAATATATTCTGGGGACAAAAACCGTTGAGGGGAAGCAACTATGTATGAAAATATGGCTACTCTCCAAAAGCGCATCGGAAAAGCCAGGTTTTGAGATCCCTTTTGAAAATTTCTAAGGTGGGGGCCCAATGCCCAATTAGTTATGAACAAAGGAAATATATTGAATGTGGAATAGTTCTTGTCTTCATGAGGAAGTCACCAATACTTAATAAGTGCTTAGAAAATAAGCTGTAGATAAGTTAATGATTACTGAATGGAAACCTTTTTCTCAACACAGATCCACAAGATGGCATTGGACAAAGAAATGGCCATGTTCTCAAGGTTAAGAAGAAATCGCAGGAAAGAAGGAACTTAATCCAGTCCTCAAAACTAAGCATTGACAGCAAAGGCCTGGAGAGACATCTCAAAAAAGGAAATGTTCTGGCAGCTACTCAGCAGCCTCCAGCTCATCTAGTGGATTTAACTATCCAGGTTACTAATGGTCCTTCTGTATCAAGTGAATCAAGCAACTCAAATCTTCCACCAATTAAAAATACTACCGTAAGGTCCAGAGAAGGAGATTTTTATGCAATGTTGTGCTCAAATGTGGAAGATTCCACTGGAGACAATGAAGACCTCGAAGATGTTATCCCCTTAGAAGAAGAGCTCCTTTCTGTTGATTTTAATAAACCTCCTCTTGATCAAAGTAATAGGGTTGGTGGGATAGCTCTAAAACAAGCAGAGCAACACAACTCTGAAATGGCCGTTGGAGGTGATGGGAGAAGGACAGAACTTTCCCACAGATTAATAGGGCAACATATTACAACAGGAGAGCCAGCTGCTGAGCCATCTTCATCAGTGCAAAGGAAAATAAGAGACCAAAGAAAGCCTCATTCACGTGAGGAAACGCTTTCGGAAGAAGCTCATAAAAATGAGGGTGAAACTTTGACATGCAGTGGAAACAGTCTGCATGCTGAATGCAGGCCAGAAAATACAACTACAAGTGATGTGGTTATTAATACTAATTCTGCTGAAGACTGGCAAGGCAATAATGTCTGTAGTAGGGAACAACAGAGTTTTGAGAACAATCTAAGACGTTATGCTGGATTTGTTAGTTCAGCTAGACCAACAGTCCAGAGGGCTTCCTTGCATTCTACATTTAATATCCCAGAATCCTTAGTGCAAACTGCTGCTTTAAATGGAACAGAGGCTATGGGTGGTGTGGATGTGGCTACAGATTCCATGCAAGTCACAGAATTCAGTGGAAGCCCAAGATTCTCTGTGCGCAGACAGCTCTCTCCTATAAGAATTAGGGATTCCTATTCAGGTACTGAAAGCTGTCAGTCCTCATCACCCAGTATCAGCACCTTTGAAGATAGCAGTCTGCTTGAGGATAGTATAAGCAATAGTCTAAGCAGCATATCTCCAAGCACTATTTCACATGATGAAGATAACTTTCTGAACTCCCACAGTTCATCATCATCCACAGATTCATCCCATCCATCTAATTTCTGGGCAAATTTCACGGCTCACCTTCACATGTCTGCTCCTTTGCCGGATCAGGCCCCAATTTTCCTGACGGTGTCTGATTTGAGAAATCAGAGCACCTTTGTGAGCAGTTCACCAAGGTCAAAGGAGATAAATAAGCCTGAGATAGATCCTGAGAAGCTAAAAAAGCTACAAGAAAGGTGAGCAGTAGGGAGAGAAATATCCAGAAATATGCTTACTTATTTTGCCTGATGTGAACCTGTTTAGTCATTGTTTAATGCCAAAGTTCAATTTGGAAATTTGAATGGGATAGATTTATATAAATAAAAATATAATGTTCGTTTGTGGGATTAACAGAACTCAAAAACCACTGGACGAATTGACACCAAATTTGGACACAAGACACCTAACAATCCAATGTATGTCCTTCACTAAAAAATTGATTTTGTCATTTGGGAGTTGTAGTTGCTGGGATTTATAGTTCGCCTACAATCAAAGAACATTCTGAACCCCACCAACGATGGAATTGAACCAAACTTGGCACACAGTTCTCCCATGACCAACAGAAAATACTGGGAGGCTTTGGTGGGCAGTGTCCTTTGGTTTTGGAGTTGTAGTTTACCTACATCCAGAGGTCATTGTGGACTCAAACAATGATGGATCTGGACCAAACTGTACAAGAATGCTCAATATGCCCAAATGTGTACACTGGTGGAGTTTGGGGAACATAGATTCTTGACATTTGGGAGTTGTAGTTGCTGGGATTTATACTTCACCTACAATCACAGAGCATTTTCAACCCCACCAACGATAGAATTGGGCCAAACCTCCCACACAGAACCCCCATGTGGGCCACAGCAACGCGTGGCAGGGGATGGCTAGTATTTTGTTTAAGAGAGATCGCCTCTACTGGTACATCACTCAAGACATAGACATCCCTGTGCTATAGATATATTCAAGAATATACAGTGCCTCTCTCTGCAGTATGTCCAACAGCTTAGTTCTATTTAGAGAAACTAGAGAAACATAACTTATGCTTCGTTTCTAAAAGAAATCACCCACAATGTGGTAGTGTATTTAGAATTCTCAGTGTTAGATTTTTTTTTATTTTTTTTTTTTTGCAAAAACCAGTTGGGAATGGAATTTGAACTGGAGCCATAGTGCAGCAGGAAGTTATTTACAATCTTGTTGTTATGATACTTCCACGTCAAAGCTGTTATTATCCAATGAAAGGAAAACATATCTAACAGTTGTACCTATCTGTTCTCTCTCCTGGGGGCATAAGCTCTTAACATGTCTGATTTGGTTAAGGCTATAGTGAAGGAGAAGATTAGAAAGTGACATGGTATTTGGATTGTTATTAAACTTGTAAATTTAGGTAAACTGCATTTAAATGAGATGTTCTCTCGGTTCTAAAATTAATATTTTAATTGTTATAAGATAAAAATAAATTGAAGTAGGTACAAATATAAAAATGATTTCTCCATGCCTTTGTTGTACATTGAGAGCCAGTTGTATGTTGTTATCGGAGCTTAAAATGTTAGTACAAAAAACACTTAATTTATTCAGATTTTAATTGGAGGGTCCTACATCCAAGTGAATGTTATCACTCTTGGGAGAATGTTCTAATTCATTAAGTTAATTGCAAAGTTGTTTGTTTGATTTGAAAGAAATTTTTTTGGGGGGGATAACTATTGCTGCATATTGATGGATTTTGTAATCCAAAGCAATTTGAAACTGGCAGGTTGGGAAAGGGTAGCCTGAAGTGCGGTGTCTTACAAATCATGAATTACTCCTTATCACTGATCTGCTCAAAACAATGTACTGTATAGGATGCCATCTCTTAATCTGATGAAAACTTGGCACACTGGAAATACTCCTTTACCAATTAATTTGAACTGTATTCAAGACCAGAAGATCCTACTCATATGGTACATGAGAGAATTTAGAAGGAATAGATTAGTTGTTCCTTCCTCCTCCTAAAGCTTATATTTTTAAAGTGCATTTTAAGTAAGTCCTTTTCAATAGAATTCTCCAGAGCTTTCGCTATTTAACATGTAGAATCATTGTAAATTCTATTATATCTCCAGTCTTTTGGCTGAAGATTCTGAAGAAGAAGGTGATCAATGTCGAATATGTCAGATTGCTGGAGGATCCATAACCAATCCCCTGCTAGAACCATGTGGATGTGGAGGAACTCTTCGCTTTGTCCATCAAGAATGTCTAAAAACCTGGTTAAAAGCTAAGATAAAATCAGGTAAGTAGTTTTTAGTTCAGGCAAAAAAGACCCAATAAATGTAGATTTATTATGGTAATTGCGGTACTACTAGCTATGACATATTTGGAAGCACAACTAGGTTTCCAATCTAGATGTAGCTGTGGCTGGACTACAGCTGGTAAAATGGCTGGGATTTCTGGGAGCTGCAATCCCAGACATCTGGAGGAGCATAGTTAGGGAGACACTGAGTTAGGGAATTGCTGTCCTAGAGAGAATTTAAAAAATCAAACCCATAAATAATTAAATCCACAAAAGTGGAGGGACAACTGTAATTTTTTTCTTATACTTTTGAGAGAAAATTGATGTATCTGGACTTCAGTGGGCCTAGTACAAAAAGAACTAGGTTTTCAATCTGATAGCTGTGTGGTCCACTTTCTGCATATTTTTAACAACTGCAGAACGACATCCTTACATTGGGCCTGTGAGTGCAAAGAAAGCCAGAAATGTATATGGCTCGTGCCCAGCTTACTTATTTGAACGTATCTCTCTCTACGTTCCACCTCATAATTTAAGATCTACTGGGGAGGCCCTGCTCTCGTTCCCACCAGCATCTCAAACGCATATGGTGGGGATGAGGGACGGGGCCTTCTCGGTGGTGACCCCCCGCTTATGGAATTTGCTCCCCAGTGAGATTAGATCAGCCTCCTCCCTCCTTACTTTTAGGAAAAAACTAAAGACATGGTTTTGGAGCCTTTGGCTAGTGGGCGCAGCAGCACTTTAGGCACTGAACTCGTACAATAGGATTGTTTGAAAATTGGAAATGGCTTTATGACCTGTGATTATGTGATCTGTTCTATGTGGTTATGTAATTTTAATTAATATCACTGTTTAATTGTTATGTAATGGATTTTATATTGCTGTTTTATATTGTTGTTTTGATACTGTTGGCATTGATTTGTTGCCTGTGTTAGCCGCCCTGAGTCCCCCCTCGGGGGTGAGAAGGGCGGGGTAGAAATGGTCTAAATAAATAAACATGGATATTGATGGGCAAAGAGCCGTCACGTCCAATTACTCTCTGCCTTTCTCCCTGGCCACAGATGATTTGTGTGGATGGTTCTATCCTCAAAGGAGTATTTCAATCCTCTAATGATGTTCCTGTGTTCCCAAGTGAATGTCTGCCCTGACGATCTCATAGTTGTTTATTTATTATTTATTTATTTACAGTATTTATATACCGCTTTTAACCCTAGTTAGAGCAAAGACTCCGTTACTTATTTCAGATTAAATTTAAACAAAACACTTTTTGATTTTTCTGCATAAAATATAGTGTCTCAAATAGTTTAGTTTAGAAAATATGCCCAAATACCAGACAATTGGTGTGTAGTAGTTTTGTGATAGCTGCGTGGTCCACTTTCAGCATATTTTTAACAACTGCAGAACTACATTCTTACATTGGGCCTGTGAGTGCAAAGAAAGCAAGAAATGTATAATTCTCCCAAGGAGAATTTCCTGTCTTTTTTATTTATACGTCTGTTTTTAATCTCAGTATTTTTACTAACAATGTAGTTGTTTCCATCTGTTTTCCTTATCACCCTAACAGTTATAGGGGAGACATAGTAGTAGTACCTCGTACATTGAAGTAGGTAGTACAAACACAATACTGAGGAATAACATCTCAGCCTTTCTTCTGTCTTAAGCAAGCAATTATCCTTATTTTTGTTAAGCACTAGCCATCCCCTGCTACGCATTGCTGTGGCCCAGTCTGTGTATATGTGTTTTGTGTGTGTTTATGCGTATAGATATGTATATATTTGTGTATATGTGTATGTTTGTGTATATATGTGGTTTTGCGCATGCGTTATAATGTTTTTTTGTTTTGTGTTTTGGGTTTTAGGTCTCTTCTGTTGTGTTTTTCAGTGTTTTTATGAGTGATGGTCACTCGTTGTCCTGATAGGTGTATGGTGTCCAAATTTGGTGTCAATTTATCCAGTGGTTTTTGAGTTATGAACATCACATTTTTATTTATATAGATAAGGCTGAAGTGTTGCAAGAGACAAAGGCCAGCATGGAGCTTCGGCCATTTGAGCAGGATGATAGGAGCACCCGGTGGCGCAATGGGTTAAACCCTTGCGGCAGCAGGACTGAAGACTGACAGGTCGCAGGTTCGAATGCGGGGAGAGCGCAGATGAGCTCCCTCTGTCAGCTCCTGCTCTCCATACTGGGACATGAGAGAAGCCTCTGACAAGGTTGGGGAAACATCAAAACATGATGAGCTCCCTCTGTCAGCTCCTGCTCTCCATGCTGGGACATGAGAGAAGCCTCCCACAAGGATGGGAAAACATCAAAACATCCAGGTGTCCTCTGGACAACATCCTTGCAGATGTCCAATTCTCTCACACCAGAAGCAATTTCCAGTTTCTCAAGTCGCTCCTGACACAAGGAAAGAAAAAAGCAGGATGATAGCTCCCATTTCTCCTCCTTTCCTGATAAAGCCACCCTCTTCTGAGAGATAAGCCTTAAAATGGCTGCCCAGCAGCCAAGACATGTGTGGGAAGGAAATCTATATAATATAAGATCACTATTTAATTTATTTATGTCTGGTTGAAATACTCTAAGCAACTGCTATGGGAGGAAATTGCAAATCTGAGACTTTTATAGGAGTCAAATAAAATTACAGCTGTTAACACTTTGAAGTAGATGAGGAGTTTCTGTCTTTCAAAACGTATGTAAAACAAAGCTAAAATGCTGGTCTAAGCTTGTCCATGCTTGTCTGTGCTTAGCTGGCTGTTGTTTTTACGTGGTCTAAAATGCTCCATGTGACCTATGCTATGTGATGACATAGCAGTGTTCCTAGAATATTCTTGGGAAACAAGATGCCGTAATGTTTTGGATTAATAAAATAAACCCCAGAAACTTCAATGAATTTATTCTGTCACTTGGCCACAGTGCATACCAAATTAGGAAGAAGATTAAAGGGAAATATATATTACAGTGTAAACATTGTCAGGAACAATTTTAATTATCAAGCATGAACAGTTTAGTAGAAACTGAATACTGGTGATACCAGAATCAATATGATCTGGGGAGCTAAGCAGGGTCACCTCTAGTTAATCTTTGGATGGGAAACCACCAATTAATACCATATGTTGTTGGCTATATTTCAAAGAAAGGAACTGGCACAACTACCTTTTGAGTAGTCTTTGCCTAAGAAAACCCTATGAAATCCATGAGGCTACTATAACTTGACAGACAGCTTGAAGGCACAGACGCGTTTGTGCACTCGCACACATATAACACACAGTGGTTTAGTATTAATAGCAACTTTTAAGAACTTAGCAGCTGACAAGATACCAGAATTGCTAACCCTCCTAGGTAAACAAAAGTAAGCAAAAAGCTATGTGATCTGTCAGGACAGTCATTTTTAAAGGAAACTGCAAATGTCTGCATGAGCTATTAACAGAATGATGACAAAACAGTATGTTTATTTATTTATTTATTTATTTATATTTACAGCTTTTATATTCTGCCCTTCTCACCCCGCAGGGGACTCAGGGCGGGTTACAGTGTACACATATATGGCAAACATTCAATGCCAATTTTGACATACAAACATATACAGACATACACAGAGGCTATTTAACTTTTTCTGGCCGCCACGGGAGCTGTCGCTTTCATCGTCCATCTGCGACGCTGATGAAGCACTTCCGCATTCCCCGCATGCTTCCCCGCTGGAATGCTTTGCTGGAGTTTTCTTTATGGCCTCATAAATCAGTTAATTTAGCCTCCTCACACTTTAAGGTGGTACCTAATTTTCCTACTTGACAGATGCAACTGTCTTTCGGGTTGCAAAGATCGACAACAGGCTACACAATTGGTTGGAAACCCACTCCAACCTGGGCTGGCTTCGAACTCATGACCTTTTGGTCAGAGTGATCTTAATGCAGCTGACACTCAGCCAGCTGCACCACAATCCCTGTGCAGAGGGTTTGAGTTGCACATAAATTACAAACATACAGTCTTTGCATGAGCAGATTTTTTTAAAAGGTTCTTTAATCATTGATGTAATACCTAGTTTTTTAAAAAGACCTTTCAGCACCTGGAGTCTTTACCTTATCCCTTTATGAATGATCCATGAATTATTTAGTTATTGATAAATGGAATGTGCTAGCTCTTTTGTTCTACTTTGGTCCAGGACCTGGGCATTTCAAATTTAAACAATTATACTCCTTATTTGAAATTGAGAGGTTGGTACTTAATTACCATGACTGATAATTTCCATGTATGATAACAGAATTATCTAGCAGCATACAATAAGCCGTCATCTTCCTGTTTCTTGTGGAAACCTGGGCATCTAGATTCAGATCTGAGTCCAGGAGCACACCTAAAATGCTAATCTGAGATTTCCTAGGGAGTGTAACCTCATTCAGCAGAAGTTGCGTCCCTATTCCCTGATTGGCATTCCAATTGACTAGTAGCACCTCTGTCTTGTTTGAATTAATCTTCATTTGGTTCACATGCATCCAGTATATTACTGATAGTAGAGATAGTAGATAGATACTGGTTTAGTATAGAAGCAGATTCCTTGGAGTTGGATGAGAAGGAGATATAGAATTGTATAGCATCAGCATACTGATGACACTAAACCTCACAATCCATATCACCTGTATCTGTGCTTTTATATAGAGGTTAAATAGCATGGGGACAGAACCAAACTCCGAGGGATGTCAGGATATGGACAGGCTTCCCCTAGCATCACCTTCCAAATTCCCAAACCCTATGCTGGAGAGGTGTCATAGAAGGAACCCATTTTGATGGTATCAAAAGCTGCTCAGTGGTCCAACAGGATCAATAGGAGCGCACTCCTCCTGTGCAGTCCCCCATATAAGTCATCTACCAAGGCTGTCTGTCTCATAGCCAGATTGAAATAGATCTATATATTCCATTTAATCAAAGAATGTATTTGATCCTTATTTCCAAGCTATAAAATAAATGTCCAGATACTTTAGTTTCTACACAGAAGAAATGGGACTATATGGCCATTGTGCATCTTTCCAATTTTATGATTGTGTGATAGGTTGTTCACCAAATTTTGTATTCTGTGGCTATAGATGCCGGAAGCATACACAGCCCTAAATAGAGGAGATGGCTAGAATAGTATTCGCTTGAACATGATTGTTTTTCCCTAGCCCTACAATCTATACAAGTTATATTGCATACAAAATAAAGCTATGGATTTATGTTCTTCAGGTGCTGAGCTTGGTGCAGTGAAAACATGTGAACTCTGTAAACAGAGCCTTACTGTGGATCTGGATGATTTTAATGTGAATGACTATTACAGAAACCATCAGCAGTCTCAGGTAAGAAACCAGACTGGCGCCCTGATAAAGTCCTCCTGTAATCCCTTAGCAGACAGGGCAGGCAATTTGCATCGAACAACGGGGTGATGAAAAACTGATTCTAAGAGTGCAGCAAAGAAAAAAAGGCAGATTGAGTGTTAATTATTGCTAGAGAAAAATGAAAAATAGACACCAGGTAGAATTTTTCTATATATAAACCTGCTGTACAGCTATTTTTATTACAGGCCGGAATGTTTTACAAATAAGTGCAACAATTAACACAAGTGTACTGGAGATGCAAGATAGCCATGTTTACAAGTCTAAATGCAATCTAGGTTACACTGTCACAGAAAAGACACAACTGAGCTGGAAACTATATAGAATAACATCCTCACATTTTTCTTATGTTGAGATCATCAGAGCTAGCCCTGATTCTGTGCCTTTCTAATAAGAATAATCAGAGTGATCGGCATAAAAAACAGGATTTCATGGTTATGGCCTCATTTGTATTAGTCTAATAGATGACCTCTGGACTACATTGTTACAGAACTTTAAGTAGGCCCTAAATTCTTTCTTGGTTTTGCTTAGCCTGTAATTGAATTGAGAACGGGGCTATGTATTATTCTCTTAGTGCATTTATTATTATTGTATTATATCTTATGATTCCAAATTTTCATTGCATACCACCTTGGAAGAATGTATCCTAAAAGTTGGTGTTGGAATCACAGATGCCTTAAAGGGCCAGACTCAAAAGTTAGTTCCAAAACAGAGTTTATTGTAGCAAAGGAAAAGGACACAGAGGCACTTAAACTCAGTGCCTCTGGCCAAAACTCAAATGTAAAACCAGACCTGGTTCAAAAGGTAAACGGAAATATAATCCGGATTATCCGGGCAAAAGAACTGTATTAAACACAGTACTCCGAGGTCACACAAAGAAGGCACAGCATGCAATAGGTAAACAAAAGCAGTGAAGCCGCAGGGCGAGAAGCGTAGTCAGCCAAAGTCCAGGGTCGTAGCAAGAGAAATCCAAAGTAGCGCGGTTCCAAAGTCCACAGAAGCAGCGTTGTAGTCTACTGATCCAAGGTCCAAGAAGGGAGAAATCCACACTCACGAGAATCTAATTCGAGACGAAAGCACACACGAATAGGAACAGCAACCTGCAGATCCCAAACCCTGAACACGAACAGGCAGCGACAAGTCCAAACAGTACCCAATGCACGAACATTTACCAACACCTTGCCTTCTGCAAATATCCCCCATTTCCGAACCCATTTTTATCTACACATCCTCATTATAAGATGAAATGACCACCGCCCCATGATTATCCTTTGCAGCTGCTCACAACTCTTCATGTGAAGTCCTACGCCCATCCCTCCATCTTCTCCATCTCCTGTCAAGACTTAGATCCCCCCAAGACTCAGCTGTATTCCCCAATTGCCAGTATTCACTCCCAGAGAATCCCATAAACGTATCACTAGATGTTGGCTCCACACAAATAGCCTGCACTTCCTTTACCTTAGCCCAATCCATGGTGTCATCCTCGTTTTCCCCACTCTGTGACCCATCATCCCCAGAGAATCCCTCAAATGATTCCTCTTCTGTAGGTGCCGTAAGTATATCCCGGATCCTCTTCCTTTGTCACTCCTCATCCGATACCTGCTCCCGAATAAGCCTCTTTCTTCCCCTATTCCCATCCATTGTGTCTCCCTCCTCTCCTTCACTCATTGACCATCCCCAGGGAACCCCTCAAATGAGTCCTCATCTGTAGGTGTCACAAGTATATCCCGGATCCTTTTCCTCTGTTGTTCCTCATCAGACTCCTGCTCGTGAGTAACTCCTTTTCCCCTTCTGGCAACCATACTACTGCTTGCAACGTTACTCACAGGCTCTTCTACAACATTTGGCTTATAGAGGTTTTGAATAACAAAATAATCCTCCCTAGTGGGAGAATAACAGAGAATAATTGTTTTGATTGGCAAAACATCTAGAATTCACTTCTCCCTGACTCTTACTTCAGTCAGATTGATTTTTCTGGATGCTGCATTTCAAAAAAATAAATTAATTAAAACTGCTAACGCGTCTTCTAAATTTTATTTGGCCCAGTGCATCTATAAGGTGTGTGCACATAAAGCTGCTACCTAATTGATCTCTGTTTAAGCCTGCATCTGTCTTGTTCATTTAGAAAGCCAGTCTGATTTTAAGAACACAAATATTGCTGTATCAGTGAGTCAAGCAGAATACTTTCCCATCACATTCCTCAGTCTATTTGGCCCCAAGTGTGAGTTTTATGACAGACAGGTTAATGCTGGGCCCAGCTGGGAGAGAATAATTTTGTGACACAATCTGGAAAGCAACTGAGAAGATCTCTTTCTACATACAGGCCCAGGATGACCTAATGAACTCAGCTCTTTACTTTGTGTTGCTAATTCACTTGTATGAGCAAAGGTTTGCCGAACTCATGAGATTAAACTACAACCAAGCCTCCAGAGTCAGGGTAAGAAAAAGAAAAATACTTAATTCCTTCTTATTTATACAAGCAACAGTACTTCAGTACTCCATCAGTGAATGTTGTGTCAAATATGCAAAATATTAAGTCAAAATTATTTTCCCAAATATCCCAGTACAGCCTAGGGTTCTTCAGTTCTCTGACGGTTTTGCATTTTGTCTTTGCAGTTATGTCTTTATTGTAGCAAATTTGCAAAGGCTGTGATATAAGGAGTAAAGCCACTCCAAGAATCATCATGACCAAGCCTCAGCACTTCCAAGACTGTGCTTAGGATGTTTAATATGTGCATAATTTCTATCTAGAAATGTGTTAATATGAGACTATTGCTGTAGATGATAAGCTTTTATTGTGTAATTCAGTGTCCTGCTTCTCACTATTGCACAGACAAACAGCCTGGGTGTTTTGGAATCCTTCTTTGTGGCCCACTATGGGAGCCCAAGCCCCTAAAATCCAGTCTCCGTCATTCCCCACTAACATGTCATTCAGCAATCTGGCAGAATGACATGAGTGAGACCGTATTCAGGTGGAGACATGTGGGAGGGACTCATTCCATGCTGTGTTCTCCACATCTAAATTGCACTTTCCCTACCCTGCCCAACCATTGTTTAGTGGGCTGCCTAGGGCACCATTTAGCAAAGGAAGAATGTGCATGAAGGACGTCATAACCACATACCTTCCCTATGGGTTAAATTATGTTAGTTAAATTATTCCACCAGCCTGCATAACAACTGCATAAGGGATGTTCTATGAGATCTGAGCACACCGAGCTGTCTTAAAATTTCCCCATTTCATTACATTGAGACAGTGTCGGTGGAACTGTGTGTACAGTAAACTAAAAGCAAACCAACAGCAACTCTCCTGTCTTGGATGCCAAAAGAATGCAGTTCATCACTATCATGTGTGCGTGCACACACACATTTATTGTAGCAATTAACAAAGAGAAATTAAAAAAATATTGACAAGCTGGAATGTGTCCAGAGGAGGGTGACTAAAATGATCAAGGGTGTGGAAAACAAGCCCTATGAGGCGGGTCCCAAGCCCTAAACAGTTTGGGACCCGCCTACCTGTGTGACCGCATCTCCATATATGAATCCACATGATCTCTCTGATCATCTGGAGAGGCCCTGCTCACGATCCCACCTGCGTCGCAAACGCAATTGGTGGGGACGAGGGACAGGGCCTTCTCCGTGGTGGCCCCCCGACTCTGGAGCTTTCTCCCTAAGGATATCAGACAAGCCCCAACATTGGCAGTCTTTAGGAAGAGCTTGAAGACGTGGTTATTCCAGTGTGCCTTCCCAGAATAGGAAACTCCTAGCATCATGTCCCAATTGCACTTTACTAGAGATTAAGATTGTCTGCACACCGCACTTATCTCCAAAAACCTATCCATCTCACCTGTCATGTTCAGCATTTTAAAATTTTAATCATTACATTTGGCCCGGCCTTAGTTTTAAATGTGTCATGGTGTTATTGTCTAATGTTTATTGCTATTGTTTTAATGTTTATTGCTTGTTTTATGAGTTTATTTATTGTTGTATTTGTTATGCTGTTGTTTTATTGATGTGTTGGGCCTTGGCCTCTTGTAAGCCGCACCGAGTCCTTTGGGAGATGTTAGCGGGGCATAAATAAAGGATTATTATTATTATTATTATTATTATTATTATTATTATTATGAGGAGCGGCTTAAAGAGCTGGGCATGTTTAGCCTGAAGAAGAGAAGGCTGAGAGGAGACATGATAGCCATGTATAAAATGTGAGAGGAAGTCACAGGGAGGAGGGAGCAAGCTTGTTTGGAGACTAGGGCACGGAACAATGGCTTCAAACTACAAGAAAGGAGAGTCCATCTGAAAATTAGGAAAAATTTCCTGACTGAGAGAGCCATTCAGCAGTGGAACTCTCTGCTCCGGAGTGTGGTGGAGGCTCCTGCTTTGGAAGCTTTCAAACAGAGGTTGGATGGCCATCTGTCAGGGGTGCTTTGAATACTATATTCCTGCTTCTTGGCAGGGGGCTGGACTGGATGGCCCATGAGGTCTCTTCCAACTCTTTGATTCTACAAAATGAACCAAACATTTAGTCTTTGGTTATAAAAATGTAGCTCAGTTTTGTCTTGGAAAAGATGAAAGTCAAAATGTTGTGCTCATTTTATGTGTTCTTTTAGTTTTTTTTGTTAATTGCTTCAGTATGTAGGTATGTATGTTTGTGTGCCTGTCAGTGTTGCTTTGTCAGGAAAGGGCATGGAAAACGTGTGAAGCAAAGGATTCTGAATAAGAGTAGGAAAGCAGGAGAGAAGGGGAAAATGTGAGGGTGAAGGAAGCCCTGACCACATCCTCCATCATCATTGTTCATACCTATCGCAACATGACCCCAACACACTACTTATTGCTATGTGCGGCCCTAAGGGCAAAATGGTTGACCGCCCAAGAACTGTAGGATGATCCGTATTGCCACTGGAGCTCTCGGCTACAAAGTCGTCACCAGCAAAGTTTCTTTTAAGAATGTACCAGCAAACACAATTGTATACGAACACTTATCTATCAGCATCTTTGATTATCTGGGAATTATATTCTGTCACAATATAGCTGGAAAAATGCATAAGGCTCCTTTTACTGTGTAGTACCTTACAAGGAACAATTCAGCTTTCTCTGACATGTTGAAAACCTATAGGTTTAATCCCCTTCAAAATCATTGCTTCACAGGAGCTCTCTTTTCCTTTTGTCTCAGTGATTAAAATTGTATTAATTGATGTCATAACAAATAAAAGCATTAAATAGTGATTTGTAATTCTAAAACTAAATTCCTCCATGCATATAACTGCACTAGCTGTACCCATCCACGCGTCGCTGTGGCCATGTGTGGCTTAAATGGTAAATGAGAGAAAAGAGAAAGAGCTGGATTTACGTTGCTGTGGCCCAGGGAAGCCTTTGATGGTGTCTTCTTTTATGACCAAAGGGGGTTGGACTGAACAGCCTTTGGGGCTCCATTCCAACTGCATGGCCATCTGTCAGGATGGCTTTGATGGTGTCTTCTCTTACTGCAAAATGAGTTCGGACTGGATGGCCTCTGGGGCCCCTTCCTATACCCCAAAGAGTTTCCCGTGCCTGTCCTTCCCTGCACGGTGTCAAAGGGCCTCTTCCCAGCAATCCGTCTCCCTCCCTGGACTCCCTCCCCGCCCTCCGTCTCTCTCCTTCGATTCAGGGCCCTCTTTACCTTGTTGGGCTCTGTGCCACCCAAGAGCTTCAACTGCTGCTTCCCCACAACTTCAACCACCAACTCTGCCATTTTGACTGCTGGTGAATCTTCTTTCACAATTGGAGTGGGCCTGCGGCTTCAATGCTTCTACGTGACAGACCTTTCAGCTCCAAAGCCCTCCTGAGAGATGGCCATTCAGTTTGAAGGGAGCCCCAAAGGTTATGCAGCCCAAACTCTTTTCGCTGCAAAGGAAGACACTATTTAAGCCCTCCCAACTCATGGCCAACCAGTTGAAAGGGAGCCCCTGTGTGTGTGTGGCTGTGCACATATGCTTGGCTTCCAAAGCAGGTAAGGCCAGCTCCTTAACGGTGGCAGCTGCTCCTGCTGCCAGGTTTGCCTTGCAATCCTCTGGTCTTGGTTGGAGGGTTGCCTGGTGGTCACTTGGGCCTCAAAGAGGCTCTACGGTGGTTCTAGCTGCTGCCAGGGCTTGCCTCGCCAAGCCTCTACACATCACTGTTGCAGGGCCAGATTATAATTTAAAAAAAACATGAATGAATTCCCATGCACACTGCACACTTATTTGTAGTGCAAAATACACTTTAAAACAATACAATAGTTAAAATGAAGAACAATTTTAACAAATATAAACGCAAGCACGTCTGGCGGGGACGAGAAACAGGGCCTTCTCTGTGGTGGCCCCTCGGCTGTGGAACTCCCTGCCTAGGGATATCAGATTAGCCCCCTCCCTCTTGACCTTTTGGAAAAGAGTAAAAACTTGGTTCTTCGAGCAAGCATTTGGAACCTCCGAATAATAGACAAACTGAATTGGAAAATGACCCAGGAACGGCCCAAGATGATGGAACGGATAAGGACTTGAATGTGAGGATATAGTTTTCTGTTTTTAAAATTGTTATGATGCACTGTTTTTATGTCTAACCGCACTATAATGTTCTTTTGTTTATCAATGTATGTATTTTATGGTATCGAATTGTGCCGACTGTGTACGCCGCTCTGAGTCGCCTTCGGGCTGATATGAGCCGGGTAGAAATAATGCAAAGTAAATAAAATAAATAAAAATAAATAAACTTAATATTTCAATGGGAAGTGTGGGCCTGCTTTTGGCTGATGAGATAGAATTGGGACAAACTTCTAAATTTTCTAGAAAAGGAGAACAAAGAAATATCTTAAAGACAAAACTGTGTGAATAAGAAAAAAGAAAAAGGACATACGTCCCTAAGGAGAGAAGAAAGAAAGACTTACAGTCTTGATCTTGAAGAGTAACTTTTGGCCTGGGGAACCTGGAAGCACGCTATTCCGTTTGAGATCAGCTCTTTGGTCATCAGTGTGTCTCCTCTAGCCTTCCCCTCCCCCTCCCCACCCCCTCTAAGGTATTTTTCTTTTTGGGGAGTTTTAAGTTATTTCCCCTTCATTTTTAAAGGTTTTTTTTTGTTTTTGTTTGAAAGACATAGATTGGATTACTATGTGTTTTCCTGCCAAATTTGATGTAAATTCGTCTAGGGGTTTTTGAGTTGTGTTAATACCACAAACGAACATTACATTTTTTTATATAGATATAACTATACAGCATGTAAATAACAATTTTCTGTGGAATTACAGGTTTTTAAAAAGATAGCTAGCTATAAAGCTTGAGTGCAAAGGAAGTAAATGTGATCATAGTTAAAAACGTAAACAGAAGTTTTGACTGTTTCCAGTATCTTTCAAAATTTGCAGCTTTTTCTATAGTTTAGCAGTGGCCTGGTTTCTCTTCTTACCTAGGTATTGTTTGCTCTCCTTTAATATTTTTTAATTCCACACCATTGCACATACTCCTTGAGAAGCTGGAAAATTAAGTGAGTGTTCAGTGTTATTAGGATCAATATGTGTTAATTCTTTTCTCCTTTTCCCTTAGTTCTCAAGACAGCCTAGACCAGAGGAAAACCAAAGTAGGTTTATATAGGGTTTACAGTAATCCCAATGAGATGTAGTTCTTCACAGTTATTACATATTAATGAATTGAATAATGTTTTAAATTGAGTTTTATTGTTTTAATTGAAATTCCTGTGGTGTATATGTTGATAGCATCATTTGATGCTTATGTGAGGCCGCCCTGAGTCCCCTTTGTAGGGAGAAGGGCGGGGTAGAAATAAATAAATAAATAAATAATTTTTCATGAATGTGACAGTGTTTTAGCCTTCAGTCCACCAAAATAGCAGATACATTTACTGTACATCAAACCTAGTGGTTAAATATACTGGTTTAGTCCTGTGCCCCTCTCCTGTTTGTGTCAACGATTTGCACTAAACAACAAAGTGGGGGAAGTTCCAATACTACATTTTCCAAGATATTTGTTTCACAATGGCCAAAACAATGTGAAAAATAGTAAATTTCCTTAGGGTCAGTTTAGTTGGATGGCAGTATAAGGGCCATCCCTTATGGACCGTAATCCTGTTTGTAGAACCATTGAGTCAATGGGATTGGCATGAACATTGACTCACTGATCAATAATTGATTTAGTAATTATTCTTTAGTTGAGACTACCAATAGAATTCATCCCATTAGTTTCTCAATTGATGTATGAATCTTGCATTTGAATATCATGACTTATCATTTGTGATTTTTCCACATTATAAGTAACAAAATTTGTCACCAGCGTAAAACTTACTAATCCAGCTCTTACTAGTTTGGACAATTTTTCTATAGTTGTACCGACACAGCTACTACAATATAATTGATTTCTGCAAATAGCAGGCGATAGAAAATACCCATCAAAGGGCTAATGTGAAATATGTATTTGGATGGGTTTTCCCCCCAAATGCAGGAACTATTAAATAGCTGTCTTCATGAATTGTAAATGAATCTTGCCATTTGAGTTCCCACAGTAGCAATTTTATGGAAAAATACATGAAAAAAATCTTAGAATGTCTAATATCATGTTTTCATTATATTTTTGGAGAGTCAGGAACTGAAATTAATTATATACTTAATCAGCATTTGAAATACGGAACATATGGCCTTATAACTGCTTGTTGAAATATTATTTAACATGGTCACTATTAGCACTTTTTGAGTTTTGAATGCCTCTCCCCCCACAAAAGGTTGCAAAACCATTTATTATAGACTTAATCCTTTTAACAAGAACTGTCCTTGACTTTGAAGTCTGACATATAGTTTCCTAGTTAAAGAATTCTACTTGCCTGGACCGTTCCCTTCTAATGGTTAGTCTCACCACTCAAGTTTCTAAATAGACAATTTTGCCATGTTTTCAAGAATTGAGTTCTAGAAGCCTAATAATTATAAGGTCACCACATGTGGACAGGCTACTTGGAGACACTTACACCCACAGAGAGGCCTTTCTATGTCTTTTCTTCAAGCCAGGAAGTGTTCAAACTTCCTGCTGTGGTCACTTCTTGCTTTGAAAAAGGCTTTGTGCAAAGTTTGAAGGAAAACTTCTAAAGACCTAAAAAGTTGAAGTGAGCAAAACTCCATTAAATGTAGTGAAATGGCAAAGAACAACTCTCAGAGGTTCAAGGATGATTTTTGTTCAAGGGGGGGGTGGGGGTGGAATAATTTTTCACGTTTTGGTTTTTGCAGGTTTGATGATTAATAGATTTGACTTTTTAAATTCTTATGAGGAATCTCCAGGTCCTCCAGTATGAGTCTATCTCCAACTTTTTCAAGTAATCCTGGACAACATAGAGATTTCTAGAAAGAACACTTCCATCAGAATCTCTTAAGTCCTTCAATGCAGTTTTGTGGTCAGCTTCCAGCAGAAATTGACCAAAGTCATGCTGGAAGATCTAGAAATTCCCGGAGAGACACTTTCTCTGGTAAAAAAAAAAATAGTAGTTTCTTTATTCGTGATTCTCACTTTCATGGAGAATTGACTGTCAAAGGTCACATGGTTCCACATCAGGGTTTTTTGTGACACTAGTTAAATGAATTAAGTGACTGGCTTGACCTTGAAGGAGCTGGGGGTGGCCATGCCTGACAGGGAGCTCTAACGTGGACTGGTCCATTTTATAACATGTTTTTAATCTGTTTTTTTTTTATCTGACCTACTTGGGAACTGCGATGCCCTTCCTTGGGCACCTGTGCGCCATTCTATAGTGTGCTGGTCATAGACCGTAATAAATCATTGATTGATTGACTGTCCATGAGGTCACAAAGAGTAAGAAGCGACTGAACAAGTAAACAACAAATGAAATTCTGTGGTAACTTCCAGTTGGGACATTTTGTGCTTCCACTAAATGCAACAGATATTTTCCATAAACTTTTCTGGAATACACATCTGATGCAGTCTATTACATTTCAAACCATGGGACCGTTTACAGAAGCAGTAGCTGATGATAAGTAACACAGTAACTATCCTTTTGCAATGATAGTATCTGTAGTGAGAGGAAATGATCTTTTGATTAATCTTGATTCATGGTCCTTGGAAAGTTGTTAATTCGGTTGATGTCTCAGTTCAGATCCTCTTTGACAAATGGCAATTTTCACATCAGCAGCAGTGTGTCCTGGGCTTGTTTTCTGAATATTTAGATTTGTATCGGCATATTCTTTTGTGTAGGGATGGACATGTTTCCTTTGTATAGACATCAAAAAGGCATTGTCAGTAGTTGCATATTATAAGAGAGGCCAAATATGTATATGTATAATATGTATACGTATGTGTGTGCATCCTCCAAAATATCGGGTGCCCTAAATGATGACATGATAACAACAGTCTTGGATAGCAATGGCTCCCAAAGTGACCCATTTAAGGTGGAATCAGGTGTCAAAAATGGATGTGTTATTGCACGAACTTTATTCTCCATCTTCATCACTATGATACTTCATCTTGTTGATGGGAAGCTTCCCACCGGAGTGGAAATCATCTATCGGACAGATGGCAAGCTATTTCACCTCAGCAGACTGAAAGCCAAAACCCAAGGTTACAACAACTTCTGTTATAGAACTCCAGTATGCTGATGACAATGTGCGCATACAGACGAAGATCTACAAGCCACTCTAGACACCTTTGCAGAAGCATATGAGAAGCTCGGCCTGTCATTGAACATTGAGAAAACCAAAGTGCTCTTCCAGCAGTCACTAGCCAATCCCGCTCCAATGCAAGAAATACAGTTTAATGATGTAACATTAGAAAATGTTGACCATTTCCACTACCTTGGCAGCCACCTCTCCACAAAAGGCAACATTGACAGTGAAATACAACATCGCCTGCAGCATTTTACGAATGAAGCAGAGAGTGTTTGAGGACTGGAACATCTGTAGGGATACCAAGGTGCTTGTTTATAAAGCTATTGTCCTCCCAACCCTGCTATATGCCTTTGAAACGTGGACTGTCTAGAGACATCACATGCGACTCCTAGAACAATTCCATCAGAACTGCATCTGGAAAATCCTGCAAATCTCTTGGGTAGACAAGCGGACAAATGTCAGTGTGCTAGAATAACCAGAGACCACCAGCATTGAAGCGATGGTCCTCCACCATCAACTCTGCTGGACCGGCCACATTGTCCGAATGCCCAACCACCATCTCCCAAAGCAGTTGCTCTACTCCGAACTCAAGAATGGAAAATGGAATGTTGGTGTGCAGGAAAAGAGATTTAAATATGGGCTTCAAAGCCAACCTTAAAAACTCTGGCATAGACACTGAGAACTGGAAAGCCCTGGCCTTTGAACGCTCCAGCTGGAGGTCAACTGTGACCAGCAGTGCTGTAGAATTTGAAGAGGCACGAATGGGGGCAAAAGAGAAACGTGCTAAGAGGAAGGCGGATCAAGCCAACCCCAACCAGAACCGCCTTCCACCTGGAAACCAATGCCCTCACTGCGGGAGAAGATGCAGATCAAGAATAGGGCTCATCACCAGTACACTGATCCTGGAAGATTATCCTACTCGGACAACAAGGGATCGCCTAAGTAAGTAAGTATGTATCAGATTTTAATGAAGTATGTTCATTTCCTAGCCTTTCATTTCCAAGAAAAAGAGCTCAAGCTTATCAAAATATCAAAAACGGTTGGGTTTAAATGGAATAGCAAGGAAAGCTGTAGTGGTTATATTCAATAGGAACAAATATGGAGCCTGTCATCTTCAAGTGTGCAACATTGAAGTTGCTTCGGCTATTTCTCTTGGTGCCAGTAACGACATCTCCCTCTGCTGCTCACTAAAAGGAATGTGAGCGAGAGGAAAACTCGCTGTTTATTAACATCTCTGACCCTGTATACATGGGTGTAGTCCACATGGGCTCTCATCCACAAAACGGTCTACTCCCAGATTGCAGAATTCACTTCCGAAGAAGGCTAAGCTGCCTCCGCTTCCCTGCTGTGAAAGGTTAGGAAATGAACATACTTCATTAAAATCTGATAAACACTTACTTACTGCTAGAAGGAAAAACACTCAATATTGAAGCAGGATTCTGATAACTATGACTGCTGAAGAGAGAGCTTTTAATGGGCACAATATGCCCTTTTTCTTCTGTTTGCTTTTAACGTTGATTGTATTTCTGTTTTAATATGATAAACTTGTGTTTTTATTGTATGCATCCTGTTGAGAGCCACCTTGAATCTACTGCTGAGAAAAAAGCAGGATATTATATAAACAATATCCAACGACAGTTATTTTTGCTGAAATAGGTTAACATGGCTATCCTTCACAGTTTATAGGCAGAATAAAATTTAACTCAGTAGACCACTAGACTACTGCAGTATTCATGTAGGTATTTATCAGTATTGGCTATGCTCCAAATCATGGCTTTTAGATTAATAGGAATTGATCTTAAGTGTTGAGGGCATGCTATGGCAGGCTTTAATTTGAACAAAAGCAATTAAGGATGGTATGTCCCCGAATCTGTGAAACCAGAGCAGTGCAGTTGATGACTGGATGACTTGGAAATCTCTCATTCTTAGAGTCATCGTAGGTCGACTTTATTACAGTTAATAAAAGACAGAAAATTTTGTGACAAAGTGAAAAGAATATCCCCCTAACCCTTAAAGTGTTTGTGATCCTCTCTGGGTTGTCCTCTTCTATGGTATGCTTCTGCACCAAGAATGATCTAAATATAGGATTCAGATACCTGGTTTCAGGTATCAATTGGGGGAGGGGGGCATCTCCTGCAGTTACTTACTTAGGCGATCCCTCATTGGCCGAGTAGGATAGTCTTCCAGGATCAGTATTCTGGTGGGTCCATAGGTGACTGTGGAGCCCTATTCTTGATCTGCATCTTCTCCCGCAGTGAGGGCGTTGGTTTCCAGGTGGAAGGCGGTCTCGGTTGGGGTTGGCTTAATGCGCCTTCCTCTTAGCACGTTTCTCTCTTTCGCCCTCCATTCGTGACTCTTCAAATTGTGCAGCACTGCTGGTCACAGCTGACCTCCAGCTGAGCACTCAAAGGCCAGGGCTTCCCAGTTCTCAGTGTCTATGCCAGAGTTTTTAAGATTGACTTTGAGCCCATCTTTAAATCTCTTTTTCTGCCCATCAACATTCCGTTTTCCGTTCTTGAGTTCAGAGTAGAGCAACTGCTTTGGGAGACGGTGGTCGGGCATCCGGACAACGTGGCCGATCCAGCGGAGCTGATGGCGGAGGACCATCACTTCAATGCTGGTGGTCTTTGCTTTTTCCAGCACGCTGACATTTGTCCGTCTGTCTTCCCAAAAGATTTGCAGGATTTTCCGGAGGCAGCGCTGATGAAATAGTTCCAGGAGTTGCATGTGACGTCTGTAGACAGTCCACGTCTCGAAGGCGTATAGCAGTGTTGGGAGGACAATAGCTTTATAAACAAGCACCTTGGTATCCCTACGGATGTCCCGGTCCTCAAACACTCTCTGCTTCGTTCGGAAAAATGCTGCACTTGCAGAGCTCAGGCAGTGTTGTATTTCGGCGTTGGTTTTGGTGGAGAGGTGGGGATATTGCTGTACTGATAAAATGCATCCCTGAGCATGGGAATATATTTCGACCCCCACATCTTAACAACTGTTTCTGCACAGCTATGAACGATTAGATTACTTTTCAGCCCTACATTTTCTTTGCAAAAAATTGTATGGGACTCAATTTCCTGATAAGGGAGGGAACAGTGGTTCTCAACCTGTGGGTTCCCAGATATTTTAGCCTACAGCTCCCAGAAATCCCACCCAGTTCACCAGCTGTTAGAATTTCTGGGAGTTGAAGGCCAAAACATCTGGGGACCCATAGGTTGAGAACCACTACTCTACAGCTTTCATGATAAGTAACAAGTGGAGGCATTTGTGCTTGCAGACAGTACTTTCATATCAACATAGAAATAATTAATGGGAGCCCCTGGTGACGCAGTGGGTTAAACTCCTGTGCCGGCAGGACTGAAGACCGACAGTTTGCAGGTTCGAATCCAGGGAGAGTGCGGATGAGCTCCCTCTATCAGCTCCAGCTCCTCATGCAGGGACATGAGAGAAGCCTCCCACAAGGATGGTAAAAACATCAAGACATCTGGGCATTCCCTGGGCAACATCCTCACAGATGGCCAATTCTTTCACCAGAAGCGACTTACAGTTTCTCAAGTCGCTCCTTTCACGACAAAAAAAATATATATTCAGAAGACAGAGGCAACCTTCCTCTGAATAAATATTGCCAAGTAAAACCTCATGATAGGTTCACTTTGTGGTCACCATAACTCTGAAACAATCTGAAGACACACAACAAAAAACAACTCATTATTTTTTAACGAATGGAGCCAAAGCTTAAATTTGCCTGGAGATGCCATTCTTCCATTTGACTTCTAATTGCACAAATGATGTGGCTGATCAGTGCTGAAGAGAAATGCAAAGGGGCATCTTTTTTTAATGTCACTTTTCAAACCTGTCATGCATTTACAGTAGATCGTGAGACTGAATATGAAGTTAGTTCTGTGCACTCTTTTGACCCGAGTTTTGATGGATCCATATAATCACGGGACAATATATGTTTCTGTTGCATTATCTTCTTAAGATATTGCTGTGTAAGCTGACATTATCGAGATCTGAAGCTGTGCAAGAACATTTCCTCTTACAGAATCATAGCAAAATACCATGGGAAAGGATCTATGTTCCCCAAAATGCATCCCTAGTAGGTGACTTGTACCATCCTTTAGGTTTTCAACTATACTCCATTTTATCCCTCATACTACACTTTTATTTTCCAGTCATGGCCATGGATTCCACAACCTATTTTTCTGGAAATATTCTAATTAGCTCTCTATTACTGATTCATAGATCAAGCCCACTTTACCATACATTCTCATCACAAACATCACAAAAAGCAATACACCACAACATCAGTTATCCATCACCTTCATTGTTAGGAAGTCCTTTCTAATGTCTAGCGTCTATCTTCTGAGATGCAGTTCTAATTCTTGTAAAGGCATAATGCCAATAGACCATCTCGTCTGGAGAGGCCCTGCTCTCTGTCCCGCCATCTTCGCAGATGCGTCTGGTGCGGACGAGAGACAGGGTCTTTTCTGTGTTGGCCCCTCGGCTATGCAATTCCTTCCCAAATGAAATTAGATCTGCCCCCTCCCTCCTGGCCTTTAAGAAGCTAGTGAAAACCTAGGCTGTGCAACAAAGCTTTTGCGAAATGATGTCTGAGACCAGCAATCGACTAATGTTACTGATCACAATATATGGACTGGACATATGGACTATGTTGGACACAATTTTATCCTGGCGAACGGCTTTTATGTAATTTTATGTAATTTATGTGATGTAATTGCTAACTTAATGTTGTGTATTATGTTTTAGATTTTCAGTTTTAGCATTGAATTTTTGCTGTTAGCCAGTCTGAGTCCCTCTGCCAAGGTAGAGAAGATCGGGATATAAAAGTTTTAAATAAATAAATAATAAAATCTCTCAAATTTAAACCGCCACAGCAGTTTTAATTTTCCAAATGCATATCTACATCCTTTTAATTGAAATATTCTTTGTTTGTGACAAATAGGTTTTTACAAAATTTGAATATTTAACATGTTGGCTTCTCTGGCACATTGATTTTATTCAATGTGCCATAACTGGCTTATGAGAATAAGTAATTAAATTTGCATTTATACTGGCTTTGTAAAAGTAAGTTGTAATAGGATCAAGTGTGTGTGTGCGAAAGAAAACCTTATGCTGTTAATTATTATGTGCAGCTGCTAATGTAGGTCAACTAGTAAGTTTGGACCATACCCGGTGGGGTAGAATTGTTTGGTTTTTAGAATACAGTTCAGCTTTTGCTCTGAGGAACCTTTTCGCGGGCATTTTGCTCAACCATTTCTACTGCTCTTTCATTTGGATGAAGACGAAGAAGCCTTATTCTGTATTGCTTACAAATACTTTGTAAGTTTGTTGCATTGTTTGTAACATTGCAAGTTTATGTTTTAACTCTGGTAAAAGTTTTTCTGTTTTTTTCCACTTGCCTGGGTGCAATGTTATTGTGTCTTCTGCACTGGACTTGACTGAAATATGCTTAGCGCAACAGGCTTTCCTTATCTTTGCAATGACAGTTTATTGCATATATTTTAGATTTCAGCCAGTTTATGGAGAAATGTTTCTAAGTACTTTTTTATTCCATATTTCCAGATTCAGCCAACGCTGGCAACAGTGACTAAGAATGGCCAAAGTGGATCTAAAGAAGAGAACTCTTTCTCAGAAACTAAAAGAGAACCCTCCTTCATACCTTCCCACTTTCCTCCTCTTTCTTATCACCAGGCCACAATGAGTATGTATACCACTCATATTCAGTGTCACCATTTAAATCTAAAGTCCTCTAAGGGTCTGGAGCTCTTATGGCTGTTTGTGTAGTTTGATTCTTGTGTTGCTTTTATATTGAACCATTGACTAACAAATGTTTTGAAACAACATGGATTATAACAGCAAAGTGGAGAATGGAAATGTTTCAGTATCTCTCAAAGACTGGCTCCTGGCCAGTAAACAATGGCTATGCTTTTGACAGTGATTTGAAATTCTGAATTAGATTTCTAGTATTGCTATGCGTGCTGTAGAATCCACTCTGTACCATTTGACATATTCACACTTCTGTGGGCATTGCAAGAATCATTTTGTGCATTAAAACCGAGTTCTTTGACCACCCTTGTCAAAGGACATTCCATAGTATACAAATGTAAATACGCTAGCGATTGTACGATCAACTTAGTAACATTATTACTTTTCCTTTAAATGACATAAAGTATGAATTAAAACATTGTTAATTTTTCAGAACCCTCCTCCCCTTTAAGAGAAAAAATATGCCATCTTAGATTGTTAATTTAAGATGTGTAACAAAGGTGAAGATCAGAGAGGATATTTACCTTATGCCAGACTTTTTGATATAAATCCTTATCTGGTTTAAAGAAGAGTATTACCAAGTCCCGTCCCCCCCTTAATGCATCAAGTATAGAATGCTATGCCCATGGACAGGGGCTAATTCATTCTTGCATTCTGCAAATTACTTAAATACTAGTAATTCCAGATGAATGTTAACAATAATAATAGCAGCAACATCTGCTCACAGTGCTCAACTAACCCTCAATGCTGAGACATAGCTATGTGTGTGAGCTGCAGTTTCCAGACTGTTTTCATTTACATTTTTAAAATGGTAATTCTCATCCAAAAGGCTGAAAATGTGTATAACTTATACTCCATCTTGGGGAAAGTTGATTTTTACATCCGTTGTGGTCCTTTTGACACTTGCCATCTGCCAAATAGAGGCGGCATTCTTGTAAGAGGCAAATGTCACATTTAATATGCTTGTTGCAGATGGGGATGTGCTTTTTAATGGAATACATCTCCTGGGTAGATGAAATTTAGACATTGAAAGTCTGTACTGGGCAAAAGCAGTATCTTGATTTGTAGCCCAGTAGACAGTCTGTCTTAGCAGCTGCCGAGTCATAATGTACTCTTGTTGACAAGAGTTGAATTTAACTCTTTCTTCCTGGTGATATTTCACTCCCATGTTTTGTCCAGAAATGCTATTGAGAGGTAGAATCCCCTCACATGGTGGTGCAATTCAATTGTGGATACTAGAATTCAAACTCCCATGTTGATCTAAAGCTGGAAGTTCCACGATGCGGTTGAGCAGTTTACTCATCCACCGGGTTAATAATGATCTGTCTAAAATCCAGTACCACAACAAGAATTCCAGGCCATCTGTCCATTTATATTTGTAATTTAGTATGACTTGAGTTGTCGATCCAACTAACTATAATGGTTCAAAGGATACTTTGTTGTTCACTTCTATCAAATGGATTGTTGGTCAGCTACAAGGTTGCTGTAATCACATCAGTTGAAGCATTTGGCAAAGTCAAAAAAAGAAACATTAATTGAATTTTCAAGGTAATACTCTCTTGCATGCAGCCTTACTGAAAGGACTGCAAGATCAATTGCTTTGTAATCCTTTAGTCCAGACACAACTGCTGTCAATACCCAGTATTTGGATTACTCAAATCAAAATCTTCCCAGCCTCTCTTAAAGCAAAGAAAGCAAAACAAAACGCATCTTCAAACATTTTTGCCACTGAAAAAAGTGGAAGAAGAGAATCTGCTTGTGCTAAAACTTATTGGAAATGATGCTTTATTTGAAGATTCTAAGATGACTTTATCAAAAGCAAAAGTAAACTATTTTTAAAAGTTGTCAGGTTTTCTCAGTACCTTTTCACATTATTATTCCAAACATTGATAGAATATTTAAGCGGAAGCATTTTGCAGTAATTCCAGACAAACATTTTCACAATTGGGGGGTGAAATGTTGCTCGTTTCCACCTCCATATATGAAATTCACTGCAATTTGTCATAGTTCTGTTCAATTCACCTTGAAACCAAAATAAAAGCTGAAAAAGTAAATAAAAGTATTACAATTGCTGTGGGATGACTGTGGTGTTGTTATTACTGAGAAATAGATAGAGCAGCAGCATGTAAAGCTGGGAGGACAGAGAATATGGTATTGTACAACCTTTCCTCCTTTCAGCTTTGCTATTGCACTTAATTCTTGAATATACTTTGGCTGGTCAGCTTGCTTGTCTTCCTGACAGAATATGCTTCCATGCAGGCTTCCCAGTTAAAATAATGCTGAGTGAATGCCTGTGCTGCACACCATTATTGGGAAAGAATCACAGATTTCAGAGGAGAGCTCTTCCAGTAAACAGTGGTGTTCATTTTGGTTGGTTGTACGATTTTCACTGTTTATGAAAATGCACTTCCAGATTTTAATTTTTTTTGACGTGTCTGGAGTGACTCCTGGTGTGAGAGAATTGGCCGTCTGCAAGGACGTTGCCCAGGGGATGCCTGGATGATTTGATGTTTTTATCATCCTTGTGGGAGGCTTCTCTCATGTCCCCGCATGAGGAGCTGGAGCTGATAGAGGGAGCTCATCCGCCTCTCCCTGGATTCGAACCTGCGACCTGTTGGTCTTCAGTCCTGCTGGCACAGGGGTTTAACCCACTGCGCCACCTCCACCACTTCCAGATGATAGAATCATAGGAAGAGACCACAGGGGCCATCCAGTCCAACCCCTTGCCATGCAGGAAAAGCACAATCAAAGTACCCCCTACAGATGGCCATCCAGCCTGTTTTGAAACCTCCAAAGAGGGAGCCTCCACCACACTCCAAGACAGGGTTCCACTGCTGAACAGCTCATATGGTCAGGAGGTTATTCCTAATGTTCAGATATAATCTCTTTTCCTGTAATTTGAACCCATTGCTCCGAGTCCTAGTCTCTAGGAGCAGCAAAAAACAAGCTGGCTCCCTCTTCAGTTAACTTCAGAAATGTAGTTGTTCTCCATAAGAATTCTGCCCCTTTAAATTTCCCTTCAGTCCCCAGATATCTAGCACTACAGAAAATGAGACACTGAAAATCATTCATACCTGGAACGCTTATTATTGGTGATGTTTACATTCCTTTGTTAACTTTGCTTGTCCCTTTTCTTTGAATGCCTATACCAGTGGTTCTCAACCTGTGGGTCCCCAGGTGTTTTGGCCTACAACTCCCAGAAATCCCAGCCAGTTTAGGATTTCTGGGAGTTGAAGGCCAAAAACATCTGGGGACCCCAGATTGAAAACCACTGGTCTATACTGTCTTTCTCGATGCTCAACTGACATTTCAGGTTGCTGCGATGCTAGACATTTTGGAGCATTTCATTGGAGAACATAGGGGACAATGCCCTAATTTCCATTCCCACACATCTGCACCCCAACTGACATGTAACATTATTGTACATTTCTTACTGATCATGTCATCACATTGTAACATGTGAAATTTGCCTATAGCTCCTCATTAGAAAGAGACAAGCAAACGTACTCAAAGGCACCATAACTTCACATACTCCATGGTACAACCCTAGTATGGAATGGAGACCAGGGCTTGAAGCTCATTCAGATTAACCCCTGGAAAGGATCCCCTGAGCAGAACAAATGTTGGGCAAATTCAAGATGTCTATGTATAACTTTGATGCAAAACAAAACAAACAAAAAACAGGCAACAAGCAGCAATTATGAAAGAAAAGCAAAGGAATTCAAAAAGTTAAGATTGTCTGTGAAACAACTCGTATTATGGGCACTTATGGCACTTTTCAGTTACTTAGAGACAATGGTAAACATTTTTACAAACACTTAATATCCAGCTTAAGTGAACATCACTAGATTTTTTTCCCCTATAAAATAATTCCAATAATTACTTGAGTAGCAAAAAATACCTATCCATTCATTGTCATAGCCACCTTTCCAACTTTATTCATTGGAAGCAAAGGGGGGAAAGGGATTGCCTCCTGTGGAGTCCCTGGTCCACACAAAGTTATCTTCATCCCACATTAGGCACTGCATTAGGTTTACAATCTCTTATTGGCTCTGAGTAGCTGGGATTAAAACACAAATTGGCTAGCAAAATTATATGCTGTTCCAGAAACACCAAGTGTCCTGTTGCACTTCTTCAAATGATGAAAAAAGAAAGTGTGTTGGAGGGAGACATTGTAGAGCCCTTGTGCATCAACTCTATGTCAAGACAAAAAATATCTTTCCCCACCCAACACAAGTGATTGTCCGCATGCACTTTGATACAGTGTGCATGATGGCTACCAAAAACCCAAGTTATTTATACCTCTTATCCAGCAAGGCAACAACAAAATGCTTTTTAATGTATTGTCAAAGGCTTTCATGGCTGGAATCACTCAGTTCTTGTGGGTTTTTTCGGGCTATATGGCCATGTTCTAGAGGCATTTCTCCTGACGTTTCGCCTGCATCTATGGCAAGTATCCTCAGAGGTGAGGTCTCATGCTTATTTTTTTAGAAGGAAAAAAACATTAGCATATTATTGTTTCACCAATATACAGATGTTCTGAGGGCCTTTATGCAATATGGTTTTTTTGTGCAAAAGATAGGCATTTCTTTCCTGTTTTTCATAGTTTTTGTCCCCCAGGGCAGTAACCCTGTTTTGGGCACAATGCATTTGCTAAGAGCTTGAATCATTTCTTTCTATCTTGGCACATGCAGTGCACCTAGCTCATTTTTTCTATGAATATTTGGATTATTATGTTATCCCTGCACCTTCCGGATAGCGCATGTCAATAACTAGCAGGAGGGTGACAACCTCACGCTAGTCATTTTGTGAACTGCCCACAGTATTGTTCAGAGGGGACAATTTAGCAAACTGAGCTCCTTCATTGGATGGGTTTTGCTGGCCAACTCTGTTTCAAAAAGAAGCAAATAGCAGCATTCCTGTTTCCTCCATCAAGCTCAAAGCAGATATACGTTTCTCTCATTGAGAGGTCCCTTGTAGCTGTGAAAGGATCTATGGTGCCATTTCCACATTTTTGCAGGAAAACCCTCTATGACAACAAAATGTGACAGCAGAACGGTGGTTGGAGAAGACATTTGTTCTTGTGATTTCTCAACATCAGAGAATAGAAGCGCCGTCATTAATAGGCATTCAAGGGCCTTTCACTTTTTAATTAGCCACATGGCTCTAAGGAGTGATGCAATACAACAAAGTCAGGTTCTTACCAAAACAGTGAGGCCCTTTCTTGTTTTGGCATTATAACCAGGAGAAATGCTTGGATTTCATTCTCTAAGGAGATGTGGAGATGGTTGTGTTGGTATCCAGCGAGGGGAGAAGGAAACCACCACCTCTCCAGGAATGACATAATTACAAGGCCATGTCTTGTTTTGTTTTGGGATCGTACAGACATGGTCTAGGGCAGGGGTTCTCAAACTAAGGCCCGGGGGCCGAATACGGCCCTCCAAGGTCATTTACCCAGCCCTTGCTCAGGGTCAACCTAAGGCTAAAATGACTTGAAAGCACACAACTATCTCATCAGGTAAAATCAGGCCCACACTTCCCATTAAAATATTAATAAGTTTATATTTGTTAAAATTGTTCTTCATTTTAATTATTGTATTGTTTTAAAGTATTTTGCACTACAAATAAGATATGTGCAGTGTGCATAGGAATTCATTCATGTTTTTTTTCCAAATTATAATCCGGCCCTCCAACAGTTTGAGGGACTGTGACCTGGCCCTCTGTTTAAAAAGTTTGAGGACCTCTGGTCTAGGTCTCCCGAAATAAAAATACTGTATTTCTCCACATCTCCTTAGTGTCTTGCTGTCCCATCTTCCTACCCCACTGCAGTAATCTTACTGTTGCTCTCTGCTCTCGTCAGGGGCTTACTTTTGAGATTGTATGTATGCCAGATACTCACATCCCTCCCTTCCCTGTTCTCCCTCCCCACCCACCCCAATGGTCAACACTTCCACCATTAGTCCTGTTGTTCATTCATCTCCATATCAGACACTAGGATATTCTTCTCAGCAGATTCACTAGGGTTGGAGTTGGTACGGCTGTAGCGAGCGCTTTCAAATGTCCCTCGCTCTGAACTCCACCGCCGTTTGTACAGATAGACAGCAATAATAGCTATCAATGCACACAGTGCTAAGGAAGAGAGGATGACCACTGCAATGGCCTTTGTGTTCTCCAAGAAAGCTGCAGAAGAAAAATAAGGACGAGGAAGAAAGGCCCACTTTAGTGGAAGAGTACAATTCATAGAAAGGTAAGCACAGAAATAATAATAATAATAATAATAATAATAATAATAATAATATAAAATGTATCGATTGCTCTATTTCCCTCGGGGGACTCGGCAGTTTCCAAGCAACAACATCAAAACATCCAGAGTCACAACATGAACAAAAAATAACTATGAAAATGAAAAATGAAAAAAAAAATAACAGTAACAGCAACAGTTGTTGGAATTACACAACAACACATAAAAATCCTGCCTGCTCTTCATGTCTATTTGTTAGGGCATGGAAAAGGAATGGGTCAGGACAATTAAAAAGGCTGGGTCAAGACTGATAAAAATTGAAATAAGATGGGACTGGCATTTGGGTACAGTACTGTAATAGGTAAACAACAAAAGTGGGGATGGGCTATTTCCAGGGGCCTGTTAGGAGAATGACCAGGGTAATATATAGGGGGCTAGGTCATGTCCGGACAGTGTCTGGACGAGCTAGCACTGGTCACTCCCGAAGATTTGAAACCACTAAATCTCCAAACTCTTGTGAAAAGAGGGGAGGGATGGGGTCTGTCTTATTTCTCTTGGAAGGGCATTCCAGAGGTGGGGGGCCACCACCAAGAAGGCCCTCTCTCTCGCCCCCACCAACCGTGCTTGTGACGGAGGTGGGAGCGAGAGGAGGGCCTCCCAGAGGATCTTAGAGTTTGCGCTGGTTCATAGATAGAGATGCAATCGCGAAGACAGGCAGGGTCCGAACTGTTTAACTAACATCACTAGCTATACTTTTGGTGAACGTGAGGAATTTTAAGCAGACAACTGATGCAGGAACATTCTAGTCATGTGGATTTCAAAAGGAGGAACTTTCATTGATGTGAAGAGTTCTCCCTTGAACCCTCTTTACCTGGGAAGCAACTTTTGCACACTTGATTTTTTTTGGAGGGCACAAAATTAGACTATGAGAAGACATTTTGTGTTAGAGATATATTTTACACAAATGTTTCATGTAAAGTTTGCAAAATGAATTTTCTGTGCAAATTGTGCAAGAGGGTGAGAACATTTGTTTGGGTGGGGATATCAACTCCCTAATATACATTGCTAATCTGAACAGTCTTCATCCAAATATTGCACTGAGATTTATCTATTTGGTTTCAAATTTATGACTGAATCTGCATGATATAGAAATCTGGATTTAATTTGAATTTCTTTTTATATGTTATTTCTTTGCATGTGATAGAGATGACAGATTTACTACATTTCTCCATCAGCTCTTCATCAGAACCCTATGTATCATTGATTACAGTCAAGATCTTTACAGCTATCACTTAGGTCAGTGGTTCTCAACCTGGGGTCCCCAGATGTTTTTGGCCTACAACTCCCAGAAATCCCATCCAGTTTACCAGCTGTCAGGATTTCTGGGAGTTGATTTCTGCTAAATCACCCAATGTAGTTACATCCTCCCAAACTGTAAGTCTGACTTATGAGATCATAATTCAGGGTGCTTCACCAACACAGTGTGGTAAAGGAGTAGGATAACAAATTGTAAGGGTCAGGGTGTTTTGCAAGCACAATTATAGAGGTAAACTACATCAGTTTTCATTATCAACTGTAATTGAGGCTTGCCTGCTTAAGCATTGCTGCTTCGAATTTATTGCCACATCCATAATGCAGAATACGCAAAACCCTGGGTTTACAGTCAGATTAACAAACTGTAAACTGATCCAATTTCAGGTCTGGAGTTTAGGGGGAGCAGACCTACAATGAAGCAAAATGTTCACTTTCCAGTTGATACATACCTGAACTGGAGAGGCGGTTTTCTTCCACTGCCATGATAGAACAAATTCAAGAAAGCACAGCCAGGGAGAGAGAGAAAACAAACTTAGTCATGTGTCTCCAGTACAGTTTGACTTATTGCTCAGATAATTAGACAATGCTTTCAAGACATTTCATATTGAGTTCAACCATGCTTGCATTCCTTGAATTCCTATAAGCCACATGTGTCAAACGCAAGGACCACAGGCCAAATCTGGTGTGTCAGTTTATGTGGCCCACAAGGCTTTCAATGCCAGGGCAGCACAGTTACATTTATATAGGCTTACAATTGCAAATTACCCTTGGAAGTCAATCGTAAGACTGATGCAGACATCACTGAAAATGAGTTTGACACCCCTGCTGTAAGCATAGCCATACTGGAGCAACTCAGTGGCCTCACTGGTATGACATTCTATTCACATGGTGCCCAGTCACTTGCTTATAGAAAGCTCACTAGCAGGCTTGGAGTGGGACTTTTTTCTCCATCTTACACACACAGTATGACATAAACCAGCATGGCACATTACTGTTCTGACTATTAATAGTACCACTCTCACTTTATTTACTTAAATCTCCTTTTAAAGCCATCTATGTTGGCAAACAGGTCTAATAATAATAATAATAATAATAATAATAATAATTATTATTATTATTACAATTATTATAATAATTATAATATCAAACCAGTAAAGGTGGTCCCAGTGGTGATCGGCACACTGGGTGCAGTGCCTAAAGACCTTGGCCTGCAGTTAAACACAATAGGCGCTGACAAAATTACCATCTGCCAGCTGCCAGCTGCAGAAGGCCACCTTACTGGGATCTGCACGCATTATTTGCAGATACATCACACAGTCCTAGACACCTGGGAAGTGTCTGATGTGTGATCCAATTCAACAGCCAGCAGAGTGTCTGCTGTGGACTCATCTTGTTGTGTTTCAAATAATAATATTTTTTTTCATTATGTCAGGAGTGACTTGAGAAACTGCAAGTCGCTTCTGGTGTGAGAGAATTGGCCGTCTGCAAGGACGTTGCCCAGGGGACGCCCGGATGAATTGATGTTTTTATCTTTGTGGGAGGCTTCTCTCATGTCCTCGCATGAGGAGCTGGAGCTGATAAAGGGAGCTCATCCACCTCTCCCCGGATTCGAACCTGTGAACCTGTGACCTTCAGTCCTGCCGGCACAGGAGTTTAACCCACTGTGCCACTGGGGGTTCCTACTACTACTACTACTAATAATAATAATAATAATAATATTCCACTCTATCTCCCCAAAGGGACTCAGGGCAGATTCCAAACATAAAAGGCAACCATTCAATGCCCGAATACAACAACAATACATCCATGTCTACATACTGTGGCAGTGATTTCAACAGCCCTCATCAGATATGTCTTTATTATCACCCATATATCTCATTTTCCACCCTTATCATACTTGTCTACTTGCTAGGTGGTGGAACAATCCAAACCAATGACATTTAAACAATTACTTCGGTCTTTAATTTTTCCTCTTTACTACTAAGAACAAATACATTCCTTTTTATGGAATCATCTTAGAAACATATGCAACATGTCCAATGTGTATAGAACTCTTCAAAAGGGAGAATGGAAAAGATTAAGCTTATCTAACCCAGCTCTCACTTTCCATATATCTTTCCATATATCTTCTCTCCTTGGAAGCTCTTTCCAGTCCAATGTATGAAGAATTCAATGAATTTGCAAAGCTGTGCAGATTCCTACAAAAGCCTCTGCTAGCACAATGTAAGTTTTTGCCTGACTCATGCAAGACTAAAACATAGCAGCAATCAACTGATGAAAATATCATCCAATAATTTAATTCAGGTCTACATTTAACCTGGTCAGTCATCTGTCTACCTCACCAAATCCACATGGAGACCCAACATTTACTATGTGACTTTCTTACCCATTTAACCAGTCTCTTCCTTCTTACCCACCTAACCAGCCTCACAGATTGTTGTGAGAATAACACTAGATATTTTTTGTTTCTCCTCACAACAGTATAGAAATAAATAAACCTCATCACCTAACTTATTCTCTCATGCAGAAGCCAGACTCCTGAGCATTAGAGAGAAGGCCAACTCTGCTACTTCGCACTAAGGGTTCCAGTTACCCTGCTTACCTCGAGCAGTCTTGCAAATGACCCCCATCGTGACATTGGAGCAGGAGCCCAAATGCCAAACCCCATTGCTCTTCTGGATCCAGTAGCAGCTGTTTTGGCTGAGCATGCTCGGTCCCGTGTCATGCTGCCCCCAGTTCGAATAATTCACAGCCATGTTGTCATGCCAGACGAGTGTCCCCCCTGCAGAGAAGAGAGAAATAGTCTGTAGCTGAGAGACATGATGAATGAGAAAGTGCTTCAGCATGAAAAATGTATCAGATCTATGCAGCAAATTATACAAAACATTTATTTCAGACCCATTTCCTCAAACTACTCTGCCACAGAGTATGCTAGGAATCAAGTTGCAGAGGTGACGGCATATCTAATGCAGGACTTCTCAATAATAATAATAATAATAATAATAATAATAATTTATTTGTACCCTGCTACCATCTCCCCAAGGGACTTGGTGCGGCTTACATGAGGCCGAGCCCAGAATACAACAACAGTAACAACAATAATACAAAACAATAAATAAACTTATAAGCAAAAAACAAGCAATAAACATTAACAATAACACAACACGTTAAAAAACCTATGGCTGGGCCAAGTGTAATAATTAAAAATAAAAAAAACATAATGCTGGGCATGACAAGGTGACATATAACTGGGATAGAAGTTTTGGAGAGGGATAAATGTGCAGACAATCTTAGATCACTAATAAAGTGCGTTTAGGGACATATTGCTCAAATGTTTCCACTCGGGACCCCTTTCCACTTGATTAAGTTTTACATTATTTTATGCTTATATAAAGTAAGTATAAAAACCAAACATTTATTGATAATTAAACAGCATTTGCAAGGCTTGATAAAAAGCTGACTTCTCTTTTTAGTACGGAGTCCACTGTAAAGCTTGCACAGCTGATTTGTGTAAATGTCTAAAACAACTACAAGGTGAGGTTCAGAAAACTTTTACTGTTGCCCAATTTTGGGACCCCAACACTGAGCAAAGGGCCATTTGGGGTCGTGGCCCCACAGCCTATGAAGCAATGGTCTAGTGAGAAAGAGGAAAGGGCTAAAGATCCAGCAGGCATGCTGGTGGAACACAATATTTACAACATTTTTGGGAGAGAGAAGACGCTTCTCCATCACTTCTTCCCCAAGTGAGCAATAACTGTCAGGAGACTCGTGGGGCGGCTCAGACTCACTGGTCACTGTCCAACAATAAAGCTCCTGGGTATGTTCCAACTACCCTTATGCACCTGGGAAAGATATAGTTACCTCCACCCCTAGAATAAGTCTGTTATTTCTACTCTCTGATCACAAAGCATGGTCAGAATGCACACAAGCTCATTCCAATGTGGAGGCAACATCTGGGAAGGGTATTGTACGAGGGAGCACAGTTAAGTCCTGCAACATCAAAATTCATATGCTGGTGTCAGCAGGAATTAAACCAGTATTATATCATGAAGAGGACTCTTGGAAAGTCACTATTGTGACTCATGCCTCAGTTGCATCCTGTTGTTGTTGTTATTATTATTATTATTAATAATAATAACTTTATTTTTATACCCCGCCAACCATCTCCCCAAGGGGACTTGAGGCGGCTTACAAGAGACAAGCCCAAAAATTACAAATAGAACACAACCAATTAAAAAAACATCAGATAAAATATAAAAACAATCCCAATTGTAAACAACATCAAAACAATATGGCTGAGGAAAAAAACAAACATAGTTGAGATTCAGGCTCCATGTGTGCAATACATCCTGAAGGGAGCGCAAGGAATGTGCATCAATCAAGTAGACAGAGCTGGGAATAGTGTCATCAAAAGTGTTGAGGTGGACAATAAGAGGGCTAACGTAAAGTGCTGAAGTTAAACTAGGGACAGGAAAATTACTGGTGGACTCCTTAATCAAAACCACACAGGAACATCCAGGGGTTTTTTTCATAAATTTTATTAAGGTTTTGCAAAATATACAATATATAATATTGAAAGATATCGGGGGGGGGGAGGTGTGGAGGGGGGGGGGAACATCCAGGTTTTTAATTGTCTCCAGAAAGATGACAAAGTAGGAACCTGACTTATCTCCCTAGGGAGGGAGTTCCAGAGCTGGGGGGCCACCACTAAGAAGGCCCTTTCCCTCGTCTCCACCAACTGTGTTTGAGACGGCAGAGGGAGAGAGAGCAGTGCCTCCCCGGATGATCTCAAGGGTCATAGGGGAAGATGGGATTACGGAGATAAACAGGTCCCGAACAGTTTAGGGCTTTATAGGTAATAACCTGCACCTTGAATTGGGACCGGAAACTTATTGGAAGCCAGTGGAGCTGTTTGTACTAAGGTAATGCAGTCTATATAGGGCTGCACCTGGAAACTTCAGTGGGTCCAGGCTTTTGACTGGGGCTGGGTATGGGGATTATGTGACTCCCCTGGTGAAACAGCTACATTGCATCTTGGCCTATTTCTGGGCAGAATTCAAAGTCCTACTTCTGATCTTTAAAGCCTTGCATGGCTTGGATCTTCATATGTGAGGAGACTGAACACTTGGGAAGGAATCTTCTCCATAGCTGCTCCTAGACTGCAGACCTGGCCTTATGTAATTATATGATTGTATTTTAATGTATTTTATGGATTCGTGTATTATGAGGTTGTGATGTTTTTATACTATTGTCTATGAATCTTTTGTTGTGAACCGGCCTGAGTCCCTCTTCAGAGGTCAAGAAGACCGGGTTATAAAAGCTCTAAATAAATAAATAAATGAACAAATAAATAACTCCCTTCCATGAAAGACCCAGTTGACCCCTATCTTGGTCTCTTTCTGCCGGTAAGTGACTTTTTTTTTAGTCAACCATTTAAATTTTAATTATGGATCTGTAGCGTGCTATTTTTCAAGTATTTTATTAAAACTATGTTTTAAATATGCTTTGAGTGTTTTTTGTCTTCAAAAATGCTTTAAATAATGGTGACACATAATTCTTTTTTAACCCTTGTATGTTAATGTTTTAGTCACATCTTTAAAAATTATTGTAAGCTGCCTTGAATCCCATTTGGTGGGGGGGGGGAGTAGGATATAAATTCAATAAAAAAGGAAGAATGATTCACTTTGGGAGCTTTATCTTGTGCAAGAGTTTGTGCATGCTGCTGATAAGGGAAGCCTGCTGTGTATGTTGTTTTTCTGGCCTCCCAGGCAGAGATCCTAGGGATTAGTACAGAGATAGCTTTTTCGTTTTTACATCTTGCCTTTTGGTTCTTCAAGGCATCTATGTTTACAGTGTGCAAGTTTTTTGACTTAACAGTGATCAGACTTGCAAAATCCGGTTATATAAAACTCCATCCCTCACCAAAAACCATCCCACAAGAAACTAAAATAAAAACAGCAAAGAAGAACCATAAAGAAGCACAGTAGAAACATCTCTAGTAAGATGCTGTCAACTGGCTAAGTGCAGAATAGAATTTCCTGAATTTTCTAGCACGTCTGACAAATTTCTTGTCACAAAATAATGTTCCTCTCTTTACAATGTCAGAAAAACATGCCCCTTCCTCTCTGACCTCTCAGCAGAATGGTTTCATCCTCTCAAGAACTACAATCGCCTCTCTCATCTACTGCTCTCTAACTAGAATCCTGAATCTTCTCACCTACTCTAGCCACCTACTGTCAAAACCATTTGTCTTGGTTGTTTTGGACACATCTATGAAATGATTACACTTTCCTACTGGTCCCAAATGCAGGACAAGGTCCTCATTTTTGTTCTCCTTTTCTCTTTACTCTTACACATGATGCATCCCCATTTATGATTATTTGTTATTCCAATCTAACCATTCCCAGTGGTCTCCTGGTCCTTCAAATGACTCCACCTAGAAAATTCTTCTTCCTTCAGCTCCATCATGTTTCATGAAGATTTGGCACTATCCCTAAGCCTTCATAATTCCAACTATTGATTCTAAACCACACTGAGCAGGAACCTATTGTAATAAGAAATTCAATGTGCAGATTTGATAAATGTGAATTTAATATGATGTGTGGGAATGAATGGAAGAATGGAAGGATGTATGAATGGAGCTAATAATTTGGGAAACACCAGTATGATATTAAGGCCTGCAATGACTAACTACTTGCTTGCTGAAACTTGCTAATGAGTATTGATAAGAACTGTGACAATGGTTCTTTCATGTTAAGGAAATGTTTGCAACATTCCTTAAGTTAAGAAGGAAGTCAACATAAGATCAACACCAATCAAGAAGAGTCAACATCTGGCCAGGAAACTGAGATGGATCCAGGATGGAAGACGTCTATCATTAATTTACAACTTTGGGCCTACCTCAACAGAATATTCCTATAAAAGACTCAGTCTAATAATGCTCAAAGTGTGACAGAACCAAAGAGTATGGTTCATCCACTATGCTTTGCTCCATAGGAAGGAGAGAGATAGTGTACCTATGGAGAGTAGCAGATTTGCACAGGAGCAGTCTGATCACTTTGGGGCTTCTTTCTCAAGGGAAGAGGAAGAAGTGAGCTTTTGGAGTCTTAGATTTTGTGCCGGGAATCAGGTTCTGCTGTATGCAAAACAGAGATCTGGTCCTTGGCATTGCGCTTAGGGAAAGAAGTTTTGGCATTTCAGCGTTTCAAAGTTATGGAGTAATGGAACTATAGGTTGGCAGGCTGCAGGAAAGCAGGGTCTGGCCTAACGGGTGTGTAATAGATTCTAACCTTTGCTGGCTAGGCCGAAGCCTGAGAGTCAGTAGGCTGGGTCTCCATCTTGGTAGGGCAGCTTAGAAATAGCTGACATCTTGGGAGAGGGGAGGAGTCAGCCAACTCCTGATTGGGTTAAGCACCAAGGGGAGGAGTTGGGTGAGAGTGAAAAAGGCTGTCACTTCTGACAGGAGGGGGAGAAGGGTCTAATAGAGACAGAGAGAAGGATTCTAACACGCAGAAAGAGAAGTAGGATTTCAACAGAGAAGAAGTATTTTAGACAGGGAGAAGGAAGCTTTTGAGTGAGTGGAACTGTTAGGGAATAGGAAAAGGACAAGAGCTTCAGTATTACTGTACTAAGGGGGTCAGTGAGAAGACTTGTCAGCTTGTATTTGGGAGAAAATACAAGTAAGCTTATTGCCCTATAGTGGAGAGTAGACTGGTGAAAGTCTGGCTACTCTGTAAGACAGCCAGGGGGACTGATCTTAGAACTACACTGTTTCAGAGAGTTGAATAGTGTGGAGAAGGGAACTCACTTCAAGTAAAAGCTACTCCTTCTGTAGAAACTTTATGTCTAGTAAGCCTAAGCCTCAGTAACAAAGATACACGTGTGTACCGCTCATTTTATGAGTTGCCATCTTCTTAAAGTTCAATAAACCTGTTATTAGTTCATTGTTAACTGGTGTCTGCCTCGGTCTGTCATACTTAGCGAAACCAAGTCAGCCTAAACCTCTTTATAGTCCAGTCAGCAAGCAAAGGAGCCCAAAAAGAAGAACCAGAAGCCTTGGGTGCATATTACCTCAAATACATTCACACCTTTGTTTCCTCAAACAATAAAATTGAGGTGGTGGCGGCAAAAATCTACCAGTATCATCGGTCTCTCACATCATTAGTCATTCCCTCATGCAAAGTCCTGTCACACACATGTGTTAAGGGACCCCTCGTTCCTTAATCCTTATTACAGGGTGCTTCTCCAAGGAGGAAGAAAATGATATGGTAATATTTGGATGCATGTGGATGAATGCATGTACATGTGTGTGAATGCTGAGTGAAAATATAACTTCCCTTTGTTTGTTTGTTAACCAATGTAATTGTAAATCCAATGTAGTTGTATAGAATCTGTATGTCTGTATGTCCAATGTCATTCTTTGTCTAAATGTTTTTCTATAATCTGATATACCTTCTCACACTGGAAATTGCCATAAAAAGAACCTATGCTTCAATGTCATTGAAAAGTCATTCATGACACTATTATTTTTTAAACATTCATCAGCTTATATTTGTGACCACACTGTTACAGATCATTCACCTAACTAGAATGAAACTGGCCCATATCCATGTAAAAGTTAGCTTGTTGGGAGACTTGACCGCTCCTCAGTTTACAGATAATCTACACATACAGTACCACTCTCCACACTTCTTTTTTGTCCTGTTGTACAATTAAAAATGTGACAATCAATGCAGAAGAACATTCATGTACCTTTGGGGTTAAAGGCCATCCCCAGCCAGGCTCCTTTGGACTGTCCCCCAGAATATTGCAGATGCTCCCAAATGAAGACGTTCTCCATCTCATCCAGGATGGACAGCACTGAGCCTCCAACTGTGGGGATGGGAGAGGAAAGAGATACACCACCCTGAAAGGTCAATAAGGCAAGAAGAGCACAGCTTGCTCACAAGTTTACACTTCACTTTGAGTGATTCTCAGCTGCTGTTGCATTATACCATTGAGAAACATATCCTTGTCATATGCACATTTTGTCATAAAAACACATGTTCACATGCTTCTGATTCATGGGTGGATGGGGTCAGGCAAGCACTATGAGACAAGAGAAATGATGGGCTGCATTTTATTGATTCGACTCTTAACACAGATACTGGAGGGGAAGACTACATCTTGAACAACTGTGATATCTAGATGAATGTACCATAAGAAACCTGTGAACTTTTGACCTCCACGCTGTTAATGTCTTGTACTCTACCCAGATAGCATTCTGGAAAGAGAAGAACATTCTAGAAATAATAATAATAATAATAATAATAATAATAATAATAATCTTTATTTATACCCCGCCACCATCTCCCCAATGGGAACTCGGAGCGGCTTACATGAGGCCAAGCCCAAACAACAAATTACAATAGAGTAAAACTGAAAATACAAACCGAAAATGCAAACAAAAAGGCAGTGGAATTTGCATGTGTCACCCCGACTTTAGTGTTTGCACATAAAAACATATCATTGGCACACATTTTCTTCTGGTTTCAGTCATCTCAGGCCATGTCCAGTTTTCACAAGATACAGTAGATCTAATTCCTTTCCTCCAAGACATCTCTTGTCTGTATATCAGCATGCCTGACTGTACGTGTAAGTGTGCGTATAAACATGCACACATAGATATAAAAAATACACATATCTACAAAATATTGGCAATAGGCTTGAAAGTTATGCAAGCTTGTTTAATATGTCTTCAGTTATACATAAAGAGCTTTGAATATCATAAAATTGCATTGGAGGGCCCAGTAACATCTGAAGAAATGTTCTCACTTGGCCTCCAGGAAGATTCTATATCCACTGGAAGTTGGCCATAGAAAGCTTAAGAGCAATCACTTATCTGGGAATCTGTTTAAATTCTCCAGTGCAATTCTATGGTATGCTTTGCTGGAAGTACAAGACAATATTTATTATTTATTTGGGTTGTTGTAGGTTTTTTCGGGCTATATGGCCATGTTCTAGAGGCATTCTCTCCTGACGTTTTGCCTGCATCTATGGCAAGCATCCTCAGAGGTAGTGAGGACGCCTCACTACCTCTGAGGATGCTTGCCATAGATGCAGGCGAAACATCAGGAGAGAATGCCTCTAGAACATGGCCATACAGCCCGAAAAAACCTACAACAACCCAGTGATTCCGGCCATGAAAGCCTTCGACAATATCATTTATTTATTTATTTACAACATTTCTACCTCCCCACTAAGGGGGGACTCAGAGCGGCTAACACTGGCAACAATTTGATGCCACAATATCACAATGTAACGACAATATAAAACCATAAATACACAATAAAAACAATAACATTAGTCAGTTCTTGTGGGTTTTTCGGGCTATATGGCCATGTTCTAGAGGCATTTCTCCTGACGTTTCGCCTGCATCTATGGCAAGCATCTTCAGAGGTCTGCTGGAGCTGGGAAAAAGGGGTTTATATATCTGTGGAATGACCAGGGTGAGACAAAAGGCTTTTGTAAGTTGGGCTAGGTGTGAATCTTTTCAACTGACCACCTTGATTAGCATACAATGGGCTGACAGTGCCTGGAGCAAACTCTTCTTGAAAGGTGATTAGATGTCCCTGCCTGTTTTTCTCTCTGAGAGAAAAACAGGCAGGGACATCTAATCACCTTTCAAGAAGAGTTTGCTCCAGGCACTGTCAGCCCATTGTATGCTAATCAAGGTGGTCAGTTGAAAAGATTCACACCTAGCCCAACTTACAAAAGCCTTTTGTCTCACCCTGGTCATTCCACAGATATATAAACCCCTTTTTCCCAGCTCCAGCAGACCTCTGAAGATGCTTGCCATAGATGCAGGCGAAACGTCAGGAGAAATGCCTCTAGAACATGGCCATATAGCCCGAAAAAACCCACAAGAACTGAGTGATTCCGGCCATGAAAGCCTTCAACAATACAATAACATTAGTTACACAATCATATAGCCATTGTGTGTAATTTCAAGTAAGCAAAATAGGATTCTGGATTATACATAAAAATCATATTGCATGCATAGTCTTAAAATGGATTCCTCATATACTATATGGATCTACGATATATATAACATAGCATAAGATGGTCAAGAATTTCATCTTGCTCACATTTAAAATAAAGTAACCTGATTCATGTTTACTAACCTGAAACAAATACACATGCTTCCTCTCAAACTCATGCAATCTATTTTGAAAAACTCATACATGTGCACACAACAGATGCAATTTTGCATGACACAGTTCAGCACAGCCGTTCCATATGCAGAACTAACTGTATTTACCAAAACTGAATCTACCATACTGCTCCTGAAGGTGTTGTTCCCTCAGGGTCATTTGACATTCCTTTGCCCTTAGGTTTACCATTTTAAAAGACATAAAACACAAGGCAAAGAGGTTGGAATTTGGGGTGTAGATTAAGTTCAGCAGAAGTTGGCTGCTCTTATCTCCCTCCGGAGCCATAACAGTAGCGGTTGGGATAGAGAACAGCAATTTCTGCAACCCCCATCCCACCTCTCTCTCCATCCGGCAGGATAGGGATTTCAATCCTATTCCTCCCTTTGGAGCTTTGGTCACTGCAGAGAGAGAACATCAAACTCTGCAGGGGCCAAAATAAATACATTAATATATAAGCTTAGCTTAAAAGTGAGTGTGTCACTAATGAGATGCCAGGCAATATGTTTACTATAGTGTGGGTAAAGTGTGATCTATGGACTATATGTGATCACAGTCTAATTTTTGCAGTTATTAAAGACTTTTTGCAGCACATTGGAATGGTTTGGAGATGTATGTTTAGTGATGTTACCTGGGGACCGCTCTGAGTCCCCTCGGGAAGATAGAGCGGTATATAAATAATAATAATAATAATAATAATAACTATTATTATTATTATTATTATTGGGAAGGATATTGCTTTCTACCCACTGATTTAGTTATTCTCCATGATAGAATGCATCATGCTCTCAAGGCCTTGGTATTTTCTGTTTTCTCATCTAAGTAGCTGTCCAACTACCTAACTGAAGGAATAGGTAGGCAGCAATCCATACTACACCAAAGAAAGAATGGAAGAATGCATGAAAGAGTAAATAGAATGAATAAAAGCAAAGGCAGAGACAAAGCAAAGGCAACCCACCTCCCGCTAAAAAAAGATAAATAGGGCTGATGTAGACATATTCAAAGTCAGAAATGTTGGAAATTATATTCTGGACGGTAGATCGTATTCACATTATGCCCACAATAGTACTACACAGAAGATGCACCTTTCAGAAATATTTACCTTTCTGACACCTCTTCATAGCTTCTTTCTGGCCTATCACAGCTTCCATGTGGAAGGCATAGCAATGATTCCGAAAAGGGATCCAGGAAGAATCCTCCACCGATTTAGGACAGCTCCCATTGTAGCTCCACTTGTGAGAAGAAATGGGTCCTTAAAAAGGAATTCTGGGTAAGTCAGCATTTCTGAGCTCTTCATTCAAGCTGACAGGGAGAGAATGCTCCCCTCTCTTTCACCTCCTCTCCTGTCTCTGTTAAGTTCCTGTGCATATACTTCACCTTCATTCATCTTGCAGATGGCCCCTTGCAGCTTGGAATCACAGCTGGTCGTTCTCCATGTCCCATCTACATCCATGTACGTGCATCCTATAAGTTGTTGTGGTTCTCCATCCTGCCAGTTCGAGTAGGAAAGGCTCTCCTCTGTGAACCACACATAGCTCCGCCGTCCCTAAAAGCAACCAATGCAAATAAAAGATCCACTAATTAGGCCAAAGAGATACACAAGGGTAGTTCATATTCAGAATCTGCAGGGTGATGCGTGTAATAATTGGGGGGGGGGGCATGTTGCACCCAATTTGGTTCAAAACATGGTCGCAGTATATCAGAGGTAGGCCAACTGCAGTCTGTAGTCTGCCTGGGACTCTCAGAGTCCAACTGCAGACCACAACATGCCTGCAATAATCTCATTTAATTTATTTTAACACTAGCTGTCTCCTGCCACGCGTTGCTGTGGCCCAATCTGGTGATCTGGAAAATAAAATAATAAGAAAGTCTTGGTTTCTAATATATGTAATTTCTTGATGCTTGTGGGTAAACAGTATTTGATTACGTTTTCTTACCCTGGTGAAGGGAGTTGGACTGGATGGCCATAAGTATTTTCTATTGGTCATAGGGGTTCTGTGTGGGAAGTTTGCTCCAATTCTATTATTGGTGGGGTTCAGAATGCTCTTTGATCGTAGGTGAACTATAAATCCCAGTAACTACAACTCCCAAATGTCAAGCTCTATTTCTCCCAAGCTCCATCTGTGTTCCTAGTTGGGCATATGGAATATTTGTGCCAAGTATGGTCCAGATCCATCATTGTTTGAGTCCACAGTGCTCTCTGGATGTAGGTGTACTACAACTCCCAAACTCAATGTCAATGTCCACCAAACCCTTCTAGTGTTTTCTGTTGGTCATGGGAGTCCTCTGTGCCACGTTTGGTTCAATTCCATCATTGGTGGAGTTCAGAATGCTCTTTGATTGTAGATTAACAATAAATCCCAGCAACTACAATTCCCAAATGACAAACTCAATTTTTTGAGTGATGGTCACTCATTGGGTTAGTCGGTGTCTTGTGGCCAGATTTGGTGGCAATTCGTCCAGTGGTTTTTGAGTTATGTTAATCCCACAAATGAACATTACATTTTTATTTATATAGATGATAAGCCCCCATGCCAGATAGGCGCTAAAAAGGAACAATTCTTCCCGCTTGTTTAAGGCCAATTAAAAGTCTTTCTTCAAAACCAGGAGTGTTTCCTATTTGAAAAAAAGGACATCTCCTGGATCTAAAAGAGGTGGGTTGGGGCCGCAGGGAGTAATAGGGAGAATATTCCGTTTTCAGCTGCCTTTCCATCCAGTTTCTTTCCAGTCATTTGACCCCCAACAATAACAACAACAACAACAAGCAAAAAGGCCCATAATAGGATTTAAGGAATATTGTTTCCAAAAATTGCGTTGAGACCATTAAAAAATAAAACACACACTCTGGCATTCTATTAGTGACACAAACATTCTATACTATTCTCTTCCCCTTGCTCTCAAATCCTCTCATTAACATTGTAAGCAGGTGTCAAGCCCTGGAGCAAGCTACTTCTGCTGCTTTTTAGTGATGAGAAGTGGTGGAAACAATTCAGACCATGAAGATATGAATGCCTATGGCTTCTCGGGGGAAGGAAACAGGTGTGCTTTGTTTGGAAGCATATCCTTATTTCTCCCCATCACAACCTCCACCACTGAGTAGAGTCTAAATACTACTCAATTGCCTAAATCAGTGGTTCTCAACCTGTGGGTCCCCAGGTGTTTTGGTCTACAACTCCCAGAAATCCCAGCCAGTTTACCAAATGTTAGGATTTCTGGGACTAGAAAGCCAAAACATCTGGGTACCCAAAGGTTGAGAATCACTGGCCTAAATCCTCTTCCTTGCTCCCTCTGCAGGAACACAACTGCAGAGCTTGACATCTACAAGGAGCAGGAAAAGATGTGGAACTGGGTGGGTAGAACTATACTCTGATGTAGGATTTCAGATACATTATGTATTATGTTATGTGTACAAATGTGCACAGGAATTAAAAAGTACCACTGCTTCACATCAGCATCCACGATGAATTAAATTAAACAACCACCTGCAGCTCAAAATACAAGTTTATTTGTATTGTCGAAGGCTTTCATGGCCGGAATCACTGGGTTGTTGTAGGTTGTTCCGGGCTATATGGCCATGTTCTAGAGGCATTTTCTCCTGACGTTTCGCCTGCATCTATGGCAAGCATCCTCAGAGGTAGTGAGGTCTGTTGGAAGTAGGAAAATGGGTTTATATATCTGTTGGAATGACCAGGGTGGGACAAAGGACTTTTGTCTGATGGAGCTAGGTGTGAATGTTTCAACTGACCACCTTGATTCGCATTTAATGGCTTGGAAGTGCCTGGGGGGAATCTTTTGTTGGTGGCGGGTGGGTGGGTCACAACCACCATGTCAGACTACACAGAGAAGCCACTGAAATCCACAAGAATGTGGACAATTTCAACAGAAAGGAAGAAACCATGAACATGAACAAAATCTGGCTACCAGTATTAAAAAACTCAAAAATTACAACAGCAAAACAACAGAGAGTAAAGAATCAGGCACATCAAATTACTCCCAACAAAAGATTCCCCTCAGGCACTTCCAAGCCATTAAATGCTAATCAAGGTGGTCAGTTGAAACATTCACACCTAGTTCCAGCAGACAAAAGTCCTTTGTCCCACCCTGGTCATTCCACAGATATATAAACCCATTTTCCTAGTTCCAACAGACCTCACTACCTCTGAGGATGCTTGCCACAGATGCAGGCGAAACATCAGGAGAAAATGCCTCTAGAACATGGCCATATAGCCCGGAAAAACCTACAACAACACAAGTTTATTTGCCAAATATCCATTATTATCTGAAAAGGAATCTGCTTTGAATTAGGGGAACTTTAAATTACTTCTAGGCATTCTTGTTAATGGGTTATATAATTACATTTCTTTCTTTCTTTTTCCCCCCGTCAATCAATATGAAACTCTGATTCTGGCTGCCAAGCTTGGACTCACTTTTAAGTGAACCTTACATACATTCATCTTTTGAAACTCTGGCCACTGACTGTAACTCAGGGTGTAGCTACACTGTAAAATTAATGCAGTTTGGCACCACTTTAGCTGCTATGGCTCAGTGCTATGGAATCATGGGAGTAGTTTTACCCAGTCTTTAGCATTCCCTACAAAATAGAACTGGGCCATGGCCAGTATCACACTGCATTAATTCTACAGTGTCGATGCAGTCATAGAAAACATTTAAACTTCACCTCCAGGTGATATATTTTCAGTTTTCCTCAAAACAAAACCCCCAAGCCAGCAAAGTTGGCACTTGTAAAAATCTCTTTGTTTTTTTATATTGATGCATTGAATTTTGCTGTTTCCTGTGTGTTGTGAACCGCTGTGAGTCGCCTCCAGGCTGAGAACAGCGGTATAGAAGTAAAGCAAATAAATAAATAAATACAATTTCTGCCTTTGCTTGTCCCCCACTTCTTAGTGCTGACTGAAGCAGGGGGCTTTGCCTTTCAGCACAGCAGGACCAGCCCAGCCTTCCCCATGCCTTGGCCTCACAGGTGTCTCACCTCTTCGTTGGACAGGCCAATCCAGAGCGGGGCACGCACACTGCTGATGGCTTGGGTGAGGTAGGCCTGGGTATATGGCTCCATCACATTCACCAGACTTGCGTTGAGGCTCTCACAGAGAAGCACAGCGTCGTGCCACTTGAGCGGCTTCTTGAGGATGCGGTAAGTCCGGTTCAGATATAAAAGGGTGGTGTTGGGAGCAGGGGAAAAGGTTGCTGGGGAAGGATTTAGGGTAGGATCTAGAGCAGGGGTGGGGAAAGAAGATCAAAGCTCTTTAGAATTAAAATCAGGACACCCTTGCAACATTCCTTTACAGCAGGACTTCTTAAATTCTTTCAACTTGCAACATCTTTTTGCCCAAGACATTTTTATGTGATATATAAGTATACAGTGAAAACGTGACTTACAAGCAAACCAATTTATGAGGTTTTTGAGATACAAGCCATCACTCGGTTGATTTTTTGCAAAATGGATGGAGTTAATAATATTAAGGCCTGCAATGACTAACTACCTGCTTGCTGGATTGTAATTAAAAGTTGCTAATGCGAACTGAAAAGTAAACTCTGATAAGGAACCATTGTCACAGTCAGAACCATTGTCACAGAGAATTGAGTTACGAACTAGCGCAAGAGTACGCCACCCACTATCTTAAGCAGGGCTTTAAGGGGGAGTCAGGAATGCTCCTAGCTCTTGTCCTTGCTGTGGTTTCTGCAATCCCAGGCCTTTGGGAGATTGTAGAAAAGCTGTTGTTGTTGTTCATTCGTTCAGTCGTCTCCGACTCTTCGTGACCTCATGGACCAGCCCACGCCAGAGCCCCCTGTCGGCCGTCACCACCTCCAGCTCCTTCAAGGTCAGTCCAGTCACTTCAAGGATGCCATCCATCCATCTTGCCCTTGGTCGGCCCCTCTTCCTTTTGCCTTCCACTTTCCCCAGCATCATTGTCTTCTCTAGGTTTTGCTGTCTCCTCATGATGTGGCCAAAGTACTTCAACTTTGTCTCTAGTATCCTTCCCTCCAGTGAGCAGCCGAGCTTTATTTCCTGGAGGATGGACTGGTTGGATCTTCTCGCAGTCCAAGGCACTCTCAGAACTTTCCTCCAACACCACAGTTCAAAAGCATCTATCTTCCTTCGCTCAGCCTTCCCTAAGGTCCAGCTCTCACATCTGTACGTTACTACAGGGAATACCATGGCTTTGACTAGGCGGATCTTTGTTGCCAGTCTGATGTCTCTACTCTTTACGATTTTATCGAGACTGGACATTGCTCTCCTCCCAAGAAGTAAGCGTCTTCTGATTTCCTGGCCACAGTCTGCATCTGCAGTAATCTTTGCGCCTAGAAATACAAAGTCTGTCACGATCTCCACATTTTCTCCCTCTATTTTCCAGTTGTCAATCATTCTTGTTGCCATAATCTTGGTTTTTTTGATGTTTAGCTGCAACCCAGCTTTTGCGCTTTCTTCTTTCACCTTGATTAGAAGGCTCCTCAGCTCCTCCTCGCTTTCGGCCATCAGAGTGGTGTCATCTGCATATCTGAGGTTGTTAAGGTTTCTTCCACCAATTTTCACCCCAGGTTTGCATTCCTCAAGCATGATGTGTTCTGCATACAAGTTAAAAAGATTGGGTGAGAGTATGCAGCCTTGCCGTACGCCTTTCCCAATCTTGAACCAGTCTGTTGTTCCGTGGTCAGTTCTGACTGTTGCTACTTGGTCCTTGTACAGATTCCTCGGGAGAGAGACAAGGTGGCTTGGGATGCCCATCCCACCAAGAACTTGCCACAATTTATTATGATCCACACAGTCAAAGGCTTTAGAATAGTCAATGAAGCAGAAATAGATGTTTTTCTGAAACTCCCTGCCTTTCTCCATTATCCAGCGGATATTGGCAATCTGGTCTCTCGTTCCTCTGCCTTTTCTAAACCCAGCTTGAACATCTGGCAATTCTTTCTCCATGTATTGCTGGAGTCTTCCTTGCAGGATCTTGAGCATTACCTTACTGGCATGAGAAATAAGGGCCACTGTACGGAAGTTGGAGCAGTCTTTCGCATTTCCCTTTTTTGGTATGGGGATATAAGTTGATTTTTTCCAGTCTGATGGCTGAGGGGCCAGGAATCTACCGTCAGTAAAATTCGATCCTGATTAAAATAGATACCTGTTGTTCTGATCATTGCAGAAGAACTTTACTGAAGTTTCCCCTTATAGCAAGAAAAGGAAACTTAAGCTATTTCCCAACTCTTGTTTTATAATTATCAATTAGCACAGCAGCATCAGTTTAAATCAAAAGTCTAATCTAATAGAACTCTCAGAACATTATACATGTATTTTATTAAAACTTCTCTCCAACCAGCCACTTCCATCAGCTGTCAGTCCTTACCTGCTTCTATAAAGAAACATCAGTCCTTCAGAGGAAAGATTACAGCAACCATGACTTCTTTCTCTAACCATGTTCTAGGATAAATCCTGGAGGTATGAGCAACAGTGGCACAAACAGAACTGTAGGCCAGCTAACGTTGTCCTCTTTGCATATTCTACCCCACCACATTACCTTTGCTCCTCTGGCAGATGAAGCCATGTTTCTCCTCCAGGCAGTTCCTATCATCCCAACGACCAGTGAAGAGGAATGGGGAGCCATGCCATACTACAGCACAATTGGTCTGTAAGAAGCAGGAGCAAGAAGATCAAAGGCACTCATCTGTGTTCACGATGTCACAGGTTTGTTCTCCAATGCTACAGAACAGACATCCCCAAACTGCGGCCCTCCAGCTGTTTGGGCCTTCAACTCCCAGAATTCCTGACAATTTAGCAAGCTCGTTAGGACTTCTGGGAGTTGGAGGCCCAAACAGCTGGAGGGCCGCAGTTTGAGGATGCCTGCTACAGAGGGTAGAATCAGGTCTATTAATAGTACAATAGATTTTGACTGCAAATTAGAAGGAATGTCTTGACAAGAAGAGCAATTTGGCAGCTGATCCAATTGCCCAGAAAGATGAAGGGTGTCTTCAAAACTAGGCTACCTGCAGGAGATTCTCCAGCCAGAGTTCCTATATCTCACATATTTATACAGAGTTGTATAAATATGTGAGAGGAAGCCACAGGGAGGAGGGAGCAAGCTTGTTTTCTGCTGCCCTGGAGACTAGGACGTGGAACAATGGCTTCAAACTACAAGAAAGAAGATTCCATCTGAACATTAGGAAGAACTTCCTGACTGTGAGAGCCGTTCAGCAGTGGAACTCTGTGTGGTGAAGGCTCCTTCTTTGGAAGCTTTTAAGCAGAGGCCGGATGGCCATCTGTCAGGGGTGATTTGAATGCAATATTCCTGCTTCTTGGCAGGGGGTTGAACTGAATGGCCCATGAGGTCTCTTCAGAGGCGGCCCTAGGTAATTTTCAAGAGTAAGCAAAGAAGTATCCCCCCCCCCCCACCAATCACTGATATATATTTTCTGTTCGTCATGGGAGTTCTGGGTGTCATATTTGGTTCAATTCCAACCTGGGGGTCGGGACACCTAAGGGGGTTGTCAGGGGATACCAGAAGGGTCACCAAAGACCATCAGAAATCACAGTATTTTCTGTTGGTCTTGGGGGTTCTGTGTGGGAAGTTTGGCCCAATTCTACCATTGGTGGAGTTCAGAATGCTCTTTGATTGTAGGTGAACTATACATTCTAGTAACTACAACTCACATATATCAAGGTCTATTTTCCCCCAAGAACGCCTCAAGAGCACCCCTGGGCAAAATCAACTATACTGCAAATGCTTATTTTGCCTAATGGGTTGAGCTGTCCCCGGGTCTCTTCCAACTCTATGATTCTATGATTCCTGTACTCTTTCAGAGGACCGGACCTAATGTTTTATAGGGCCCCTTCAAACTCTCCATATAACGCTCATTCAAAATCGCTCTGCTCCCAACCCCTTTGCATCTGCTGCCTGAAGCAGCTGCCTCGCTCTGCCTAATAATGGTCCCTGGATGGGGGAAGCACAAAGGTTTAGCTTACTGGGTTGTCACTGGCAGTGGATGTTTTGTACCCAGATGGCTCACCAGGAGCCCAGTTGACATATTGGACCAGTTCAGACTCCACCCACTGGAATTCCTTCTTCGCATCATGGAAGCCAATCCACAGGTCAAAAGTTATGTTTGGGAGAAGAGTGGTTATGAAAGCTGTGGGAAGGAAGCAAAGAAATGGAAAGTGCTTGACATTATTTGAGAAATATAGGGGCTCTGTGCTTATAAGGAGGACTGAGAAGTCATAATAGTGTGTTGCTACGAGTTTTCCAGGCTGTATGGCAATGTTCCAGAAGCATTCTCTTTATATAAACCCCACTTGCCTAGTTTCCCAAAGACCTCACAACATCTGAGGATGCCTGCCATTGATGTGGGTGAAGCATCAGGAGAGAATGCTTCTTTTTTTAAATATATTTTTATTAGTTTTCTTAGAATGCATCAATACATCAATACCTTCAATACTCTTATATTCCGTCCTCAATTCATTACATCAACTATAAGTGTATATATTATTAATTCATCGTACTCATGTCTTTCTATATTGCTTTTTAAATCTTTCATGAAATTCAGTTTGGGACCATTCGGACAATAAATATTGCAAATCAGTATTTTTTTATTGTTTATTTCAATAAGGATACCAACATCTTTATTATCTTTAAAAACTTGTTTCAGTGTTAGCCATGTTTTTGCATAAAGGACTACTCCTCTCTTCTTTTCGTTGCATAACGCATAAAATTATTTGCCCAGTCTTTCATGTGTTAAGTGTTTTATATGTTTGTTTGCGATGTGCATTTCTTGAAGTGCGATCAGATCATATTTTTTTTGTATTAAGAAATTAAAAATTCTATTTCTTTTATTTGGGAATTAATGCCGTTGATATTATTGGAGTAAATTCTGAGATCCTTATTCATGTAGGTTTTCTTGCATCTCCCATTGAATTACCTCCTGGGGCAACATCAATTGGTAATTTTCTGGGGGAAATTCTCTTAATCTCTTTTGTTCTCTTTCTTTTAGTCCATTCCATGTTTTGTTCCAAAATACCATTTCTTCTTGTGGAGGTAATTTTCCATCTACTTCTTTTAAGCCGTTCTCAATAAATTTTCTCCAAACTTCATCAAAGTCATTTTCCTTCCATACCCCTTTCCTGACTCTTAACCTACATGTCAATTTATCATTTATTGCTATTTTCCATAGTTCTTTATACCATTCTTCAATTGGTATATTTATTTTACCTTTCCAATTCTTTGCTATCAGTAATCTTGCTGCAGTTAACATATTACCTATTGCATCTTTCTCTGTTTTTTTCAATTTCTTAACGTTATTTAGTGACAACAGTGCAATGCTTGCACTTTTTCCTATTTTCATATCTATTATAGCTTCTATTTCTCCAAATACCTTCCCCCAAAATTCATTTACATATTTACATTGCCACCACATATGTATATATGTACCTACAGCCTGGCAACCTCTCCAACAATTTTTTTTTTGTGGCATTCCTGGAACATGGCCATACAGCCCGGAAAACTCACAGCAACCCAGTGATTCCAGCCATGAAAGTCTTCAACAACTCAATCATAATACTAATTTTCAGTTTTGCCCAACTCCACAATTGTCCAATGCAAAAGAATGGTACCAATAACTAGGTTTGTTTCAGAATAGAAATGAATAGCTCCCCCAAGTAAGAGAACAAACAAATGCCTAGCTACTGAACATTGACAGAACTGACAAATTACAATTAATTTAGACACTTCTTTTTTTCATCTTTTCTTTTGTTCTTAATATGTAAGGAAGACATAACAAATTTCTATTTCAAAAATAATATGTTGATTTCCTTTGAAGCAAGGAGTAATATTTTCCACTTATTGTTTAGTTAATTTTTTAAAAAAAATTAAATTTTAATGGATTTTTGAAGACATTTTGAATAATTTTTCAAGTTTTATGGCATTCTCTTATCAATCCTAAGTTTTGCTTTCTAAGTAACCAAAAGGAATAAAAAGTAACAAAAAGGTTATGGAACGCCCTCCCTAGAGATATCAGATTGTCCCCCTCCCTTTTAACATTCAAGACATAGCTTTTTGAGCAAGCATTTGTAAATGCAGAGTAACTGACACAGGAAAATTGAACGACTAGACATTATTTTTGTCATGTCAGGAGCATCCTGTTGTGAGAGAATTGGCCGTCTGCAAGGACGTTGCCCAGGGGACGCCTGGATGATTTGATGATTTTATCATCCTTGTGGGAGGCTTCTCTCATGTCCCCGCATGAGGAGCTGGAGCTGATAGAGAGAGCTCATCCACGTCTCCCTGGATTCGAACCTGCGACCTGTCCTGCCGACACAGGGCTTTAACCCATTGCGCCACCGGGGGCTTCATGACTAGACGATGGGACCGGACAATGTTTTTAACAAGGAGACGCTAATGATTTATGGTTTTATTGATTTTATTATGGTTTTTATATTATATGTTAATGTTTTTAATTGTATTTATGGTATTGTGGGCATTGAATTGTTGCCCTGTAAACCACCCTGAATTGCCTGTGGGCTGTAAATAAATAAATAAATAAATATTTTAAACATTATTATAAATTTGTTTTCACAAATTTTTCTCCTCAAACACCTTGTTAATAGGAAGAAAACAGAGTTAAATGACGGCTTTCCAAACATATGATATATTAGAAGACGGTTGTCATTATCTTGTCATGTTTGTGACCTCTTGTGAGATCTGATTTGCTGAAAGCAAATCAATTGGTCTTATTTAAGATGGCAATTCTCAGGTAAATAACTCGACCCATAAAAAAGCCTGATGCCAGCACACCTCTCACATGCCCAAAGAAACTGCATTTTCCTATTTCCTTGCTTTAGCAAATACTTCTACCTGGACCCCAACTTGTTTAATTTGTGTGGTCGTTTGTATCTGCATGTGTACAGTGGGTCCGCTCTAGTTCCAGGATCCATCACAGATGCAAAGAAAAATGTGGGCAATCTTTCCTTATATTCTTAAATGGCAATAGTGTGACTCCACATGTTCATGCTGCCACCATTTACTATTTGAGGCACAACAATCCATAGTCACAATAAATTGCAGATCCACATCCAATGCCTCTTGAAGGCTCACTGTACATATGTATTTGCATGTGAACAAAAGAAATCTTGGATAAACTTTACCTTGTTCCAGGTGATTGGCGACAGTAGCCAACATGCCCCCCTGAATCTCACACTTGCGCTTAGCTTCTGGCCATGTCACCTGCTCTTGGCTGTGAATCCTAAAGCACTTCATAGCATAGATAAAAAGAAGAAATGAAATGAAAGGTTTTTTGTCATTAATTTTTCTTTTGATTTATTGCTTCGTTTTTTTGTTGCAACCACAAGAATCTAATGAGATCAGCTGAGAGACTGTGACTCTCATCCATTTAATCCTCGCTGGGCTTTGAGTCCTAGCCTTGCGAGACCCAGCTTGACACCTCACCCCCTCCATAACACCAGCTTTCAGTTGTTTACCCTAACAACTAACTTAAGCTAACAACTAACTTGGCTTGAGAGCAAGCTCCCCACCCTACAATCATCCTGAAATTTGAAGAATTTTCTTTCCTTTTTCTGAAGCAGCCAGGACACATGAAGGACTTATTTTCCACCCACCATCCCATAATAATAATAATAATAATAATAATAATAACAACAACACTTTATTTATATATCACTCTATCTCCCCAAGAGGACTCAGAGCAGTTCCCAGGTAACATCACAAAACATACAAAGTAAAAAACAACATACATAACCATAAGATTAACAAAACAAAATATAAGCATAAAAATTGTCGTCATAACACACATATTAAAAGAATCCTGCCTGTTCAAGGCAATTTAAAAATTTAAAGGTCCGAGCCAAGATTTGTGCAAGACCAGAAATTCTAGGGGGCCCGGGAATTAAGTCCAATGCTATGGCAGGCAACAATAATATTAGGTACGGGTCTGTGGCTGTTCATTCCGGGGCCGATTAGAGGAAATGATCTGGATAATTGGTGGGAAGAATACGGCCGTATTTGACAATGTGTAGGGCTGAGTTAGAACGGGTAATTTTCAAATATTTGTTGAAACCACCAGGTGTTCAAGCTCTTACGAAAGGAAGGGAGGGATGGGGCCTGTCTTATTTCCCTTGGAAGGGCATTCCAGAGGCGGGGGCCACCACTGAGAAGGCCCTCTCTCTCGTCCCCACCAACCGCGCTTGAGACGGTAGTGGGACCGAGAGGAGGACCTCCCTGGAAGATTGAAGCAAGACTGGAAATTCCCCGAACGCTCTGACTTCTAAGATAGATGTTACATATATGCTGACAAAGGAGCAGTACCTTATTGCTGAGTTCATGCCAACCCTGGGCACAACTGCCAGGTGTTGGCATGGGCACTGATGGCAAGGTGGTTCTATTGCTACGTTTACAGATGTAAGGCAAGTCAGTGAGACATTTCTGGTCACCCCAGTCCTCTGCAGAAGAAGGAAAAATGAAGTGTCAGTGGATTTGTGTTGGCTTCATACATGACATGTAAGATACAATTGGCTTCTTAAGAGAAGACATGGAAGACCCAATTTCCCTCTACACATGCACACATTTAGGCTGGTATCCTGATAGTCATATATACAGGAATAATGTCACCCAAGTTTGGTTGTTACTAAAGTTCTATTTTCTTCCACTTTCTACAACAGGGGTCCTCAAATTAAGGCCCAGGGGCCGGATGCGGCCCTCCAAGGTCATTTACCCAGCCCTCGCTCAGGGTCAACTTAAGTCTGAAACGACTTGAAAGGACACAACAATAACAACAATCCTATCTCATCAGCCAAAAGTAGGCCCACACTTCCCATTGAAATACTAATAATTTTATATTTGTTGAAATTGTTCTTCATTTTAATTATTGTATTGTTTTAAAGTGGGGTTTTTTTGCACTACAAATAAGATACGTGCAGTGTGCATAGGAATTCATTCATTTTTTTTCAAATTATAATGCAGCCCTCCAACAGTTTGAGGGACTGTGACTTGGCCCTCTGTTTAAAAAGTTTGGGGACCCCTGTTCTACAAAGACCAAAGTCCCTAGACACACCATTTAGCTGCCGCTGTCCTCCCACCTGCCCCCTATAACCATTCAGTGACTAGCAGAGAGCAAGGGGTCCTCATATCCAGACACAAAAACCAAATATTCCCTGAGAGCGCTGGAAAACCACAGCAGATCCCAATTGATGGGATCATTGATCTGTTTCTGGGGACATAACCAGATGTTTCCTCCATCTTCCCAACTCTCCACCAGTCACTAAAAGGGGAGCTGCAGTAGCTAAATAATAAGTCTGGAAGCATGATGAGAACAGATATGTAGGGTAGTTCCACCTGTGGAACTATTAAACCATGTTGTGCCATACAAGCTTTTGAGCTTTATATTACAACTTCTAGCACAGGAAAAAAATCTGGAAGAGAATTTGTGAAGAAATCTCCTATAGTCTCGGAACACCAGTAAAAACCAGTAACTGCAAGTGAAAATGTACATTATGTGTAGCAGGACAGCAGTAGTCAACCTGCATATTTTCCTGCAATTTTTTTGTGAATTTCTATTTTCTCTTGAGGAACTCTGGAAAGACAGTTACAAAACAGAATTAGGAAGGGAGGGAGAGGGAGATATCCCAATAGTGCCTTAGTGGTAAAGAAATGCAGGTGAAGGACTCCTTGATCACTGTAACCTTTTCCCCTCTTTCCTTTTTTAATAGGGGAAACACTGAATAGATGGTTAGGTTTTTCCCCAGGAGACTGATGTGACTGCATTTCTTATAGATCCATCTGAATTTTTCCAGCTTCTGTGAACACACTTTCATCTATTTGTATCACTCTGGTCCTAAGGGACTCAAGATGGTAGGTGAAATCCATTATCATTATGAAAATAAGTGACTTGGTGATTTCAGAAAATAATTAGAAGAACTCAGAGTTTCATAGTTTCTTGTGTTCTTCGAGTCCTCAACAACAAGAGGTTCAGCCATAAGTGAATGCCAGAAAAAATAGACAAGTCACTAGAAACCTATTCACACTACCTAAGTATAGTGCTATATTCGTCTTTAGTAACCATGGCTGCATTCTGGTGTTTGTAGTTCTATGAGATGGTAGATCTCAATGCCCTTCCCTAAACTGCAAATCCCAGTATTCCATGGGATGTTGCCATGGCAACTGAAGTTGAATGAAAAACCGGGCAAGGAATTATTTTGGTCTTGGGGGTTGGGTTCCACACATCTGCCCTCAATCTATGGAGTCTTAATTACTTAGGTGATGCCTCGTAGTCCGAGGATGATAGTCCCCCAAGTGTAGTATCCTGGCGGTGGGTCCATAGGTGACTGTGGAGCCTACCCCTTCTCCCTAACCTGGCCCTCACTTTATTTTTATCCCTCCTTCCTTTTGATATAGAGACTTAGGGTAGATAATAATAATAATAATAATAATAATAATAATAATAATATATTTATACCCTGCCACCATCTCCCCAATGGGGACTCGGAGCAGCTTACATGAGGCCAAGCCCAAACACAAATTACAGCAGCATAAAACTGAAAACGCAGACAGTAAACAATAACATCATAATTACATAAAGCATGTAAAAACATAACAGTATAAAATTACAATAAACACAGTGACAATGGGCGGGCTACATGTAAAATTTTAAAGAAAAAACTGATTAAAAACTAATTAAAACTCGAGTGAGGTAAAGAAGATAAGAAGATAAGGGTAGAATTCACACACAACGCATATTTTTCCACTTAGCAAGACTAGTAGCGATCAGGGGGATCCTATTGCTCTAGGGAGAAGGACTTGTGGGGAGGGGATAATTTCCTCAAGACTCTCTGCTGACTGGGTGACGAACCTCAGTTGGCCAGATTAGACCTGGAGGGCTGCAATCTCTCCTCCCCTCCCCTTTTGGAACCAAAACGGAACTACACAGCCCAATTCTCAGCTAAGCAGAAACGAACATGGCATCTGACTTATTTAGGAACGTCAGGAATTTGTATGCTAACCCACTATGCACCTCGGCTCGCTGTCATGTACACACATTTCTTGTCCTTGCTGATAGGCCGTGGCTTGCCTGGTGCCCACAAGATGAAGTTCAAGAGGGAATCGTCAGACCACCTGGAAAGGCAAAAAGGTCAATTGGAAAACTTCTACAGTAGAAATTTGGGTGACAAAGAAAGTCTTTTGAATAGCAACATTGAGGGCTAGGGAGACAGAGACTCACCGAAATCGTCCATCGTTCTCATAGGTGTTCAGTCCAATCCACCAGTGCTGCTCCTGGCCTCTTGAGAACTAGCCAGATGGAAGAATTGTACATATGTATATTAGACGGCCAATTCTCTCACACCAGAAGCGACTTGCAGTTTCTCAAGTCGCCCCTGACACGACAAAAAAAAATCATTATGAAAACAAGTGACTTGGTGATTTCAGAAAATAATTAGAATAACTTGGAGCCTCAGAGTTTCATAGTTTCTTGTGTTTAGAGGTGTCAAAAAGAGGAAAGGAAAACTCAGCCTTACTCTTGCCAAAGAGGACAAGAGGAATCTGCTAAACGTAATCGTTGTTTTTGTAGCTTTTTCGGGCTATATGGCCATGTTCTAGAAGCATTCTCTCCTGACATTTTGCCTGCATCTATGGCAAGCATCCTCAGAGGTTGTGAGGTCACAACCTCTGAGGATGCTTGCCATAGATGCAGGCAAAACATCAGGAGAGAATGCTTCTAGAATATGGCCATATAGCCCAAAAAACCTACAACAACCCAGTGATTCCAGCCATGAAAGCCTTTGACAATACAATCCTTGTTTAGTCAGCCATCCTTTGTTTTCTATTTTACCAACCCCATTTTTGGTCAAACTTTGTCTCAAAAGCTAGACTGGTGAAGCTAGTTCCATGGCTAATAGTTACTGTATTTATCAGCACAATGATTTCATAAGTTTCAAATGCTTCCCTACCTTCTTCAAGTTTTGCCCCAGAAAGTCCAGCTCAGCTTGGCTGTGAACTGACGCCAGGTCAGCTTGGAACCAAGTACAGATCCGCTGAGCCTGCACCCAAGTGGAGTGATGGTCAAAGAACTTGTACTCAGCATCCTGATACTTCACCCACTCATTGCTCCCTGTAGGAAAAACAGGAAATGTGATGAGATTTTGACATGACTTGATCTTTTCAGAGTAACAATTTTAACTAATCCTTAGAGCAAACATTCATTCCCATTTGAGAATTTAGCTCTTCTGAGAAAACAGCTACAGAACATGATGGACTGACACAGTCAGAGATTCCTGAAAAAATTTCAAAATCTGCTCTTCATCTAATGATATGGACTCTAAGACATTAAGTTGTGTCTGTTTGTGTGGCTTCGGTTGCCTGTTGACTTATGATAACCTATTCATGTCATAGAATTTTCTTGGGCAAAAGAAACTCAAAGGTGTTTTATTCTAGTTCAGTGGTTCTCAACTTGTGGGTCCCCAGATGTTTTGGCCTTCAACTGCCAGAAATCCTAACAGCTGGTAAACTGGCTGGGATTTCTGGGAGTTGTAGGCCAAAACACCTGGGGACCCACAAGTTGAGAACCACTGTTCTAGTTCTTTCCTTCAAAATCTACTCTACAGAACTTAGTTTTCATTTTTGGTCTCCCATTTTTGGACCCTGCTTCCAAGATAAGATGGGATATCATTTCACAGAATCATAGAATAATAGTTGAAAGATATCTCATCCAACCCCCTCCAGATGTTGCTGGATAACAGCTTCCATTATCCTTGAGCACTGGCTATGGTGGATGTGGAAACTGAAACTGAGATTCAACCCAACTGGAAGGCCACAGGTTCCTGAGATGTGTTGAATCAAATGAATTATCATCCCATACAAAAAGCTTGGTTCTTATCAGAAACCAAACCATAAACTCTCAAAGGAAAAAAGGGGCTAATAACAGTCAATTGCTATGCTTTCCAGAAACTAGGATCTGCCCTGGGGAATAACCTAACCATCTATTTTCTCTTGAGGAACTGTGGCCATGCTCCCTTCCTAAATCTCAAACTGTGGTCCAGAAAATTCACTTTCTCTAACCCTGCTATATCTCTTTCTACCTCTACACCTACACTCTGGTGACAAATCCATTATGTTAGGTTTCAAAAATATGATGCAGTTAAAAACAAATGAAACAGTTTCACTCCTTCCCTCTAGCCTGGATTGAACCTGAACAGCTGCTACTCAGAATGTCTTGTGAATTTGTAGTCCACAAGCCACTGACAGCAAATCTCTGATAAGCTCCAACAAAGAAACAAACAATTGTAACTAATGGGCAGAAATGTGGTATGGCACATGCGGGAAATAATGCCAGTCCTCCACATCAAAACACATGTGTTGTGTCTACAAGGTAAGAAAGGAAGGGAGAGAGACTTTCATGGAAAAGAAGCTTTAATGGGGTTGGTGGAATATATATACTCACCCTGGACAGTTGTCTCTGGTTCTTTTATCTCAGTGCCTATTAAACAACACCACAGGATCAACATGTGAGAAAAGGAGTAAAACAAGCATATTTCAGCATGTTTTTTAAGTTCATGATACCAAAAAGAAGCTGCCTTCCAATGATAATAATTAGAGCAACAATAGTAACAACAATAATAGAACAAGCTCCTATTTGTACTATAATCCATGGTGGTGATGTAGAAGAGCTAAAAAATCTGTCAAAGAACAATGAACCAAGGTAGTTATTATTTATTTGAAGTAAAGTTAGTCCCCAAGTTACAAACATCTGACTTACAAAAGACTCATAGTTAAGAACAGGGGTGAGACGACAGGAAGTAAGAGTAATCTACCTCTCGGAAGGGAAATCATAGAATCATAGAATCAAAGAGTTGGAAGAGACCTCATGGGCCATCCAGTCCAACCCCCTGCCAAGAAGCAGGAATATTGCATTCCAATCACCCTTGACAGATGGCCATCCAGCCTCTGCTTAAAAGCTTCCAAAGAAGGAGCCTCCACCACATTCCGGGGCAGAGAGTTCCACTGCTGAATGGCTCTCACAGTCAGGAAGTTCTTCCTCATGTTCAGATGGAATCTCCTTTCTTGTAGTTTGAAGCCATTGTTTCGCGTCCTAGTCTCCAGGAAAGCAGAAAACAAGCTTGCTCCCTCCTCCCTGTGGCTTCCTCTCACATATTTACACATGGCTATCATATCTCCTCTCAGCCTTCTCTTCTTCAGGCTAAACATGCCCAGCTCTTTAAGCTGCTCCTCATAAGGCTTGTTCTCCAGAGCCTTGATCATTTTAGTTGCCCTCCTCTGGACACGATAACTCTTTTCATTCCTGAAAGAGTTATCATGGGGAAAGGGCGTCTCTACTGAAGCTTTCTTGCCAATCCTTGTTCCACAACGACCCAACTTTTTCAAAATCCAATTCCAACAGAGACAGAAAGTGAAGTGACATCTTCTGAACAGGGGCACAGACAGCAAATCAAACACCACAGGGTGTTAACCCTTCCCTATGCTATCCAAAACTAACTATCTATCTATCTATCTATCTATCTGTTTGTTTTTGGCTGGAGTTATACTTAAACTTTTAAAAATTCAACTTAAGAAAAAATCTACAGAACCTATCTTGTTCATAACTTGGGGGCTGCCTGTGCTTGTATTCTGCCCTTCCACTTCATTAAAAGTGCTCCATTCAATTTCTAACAAGTAAAAAAAGAGAATAAAATTTGAAAAAAAAAGTCAAAGAAACCAATGGACTAACTCTAGAGGAGCCACCTTGCTACATAAGATCCACCGAATTACTGGATATGGAGTTGTATGGTCAGTGCAAGGAGAAGGATTCAGAACCATTTCCCCCTGGTTGCACAATATGAAACATCTTGTCTACATGGTAGCTTGTACCACTTTCTGCCAAGGGTTCAATCCAGTGTACGTCACTGAGGTTTTGTTGTTGTTGTTTTTGCTTTATTGGCCTCATTCTGGCTCAAGGATAATAAGAATTAGACAAAGGAAGACAAACAGGCTGGCTTCTATCTTGCTTCAAAATATGCAGGAAAAAAGAAGAAAACACAACAATGTTGTTCTATTTGCTGTGATTATTTGATTGTGAAATAAATAAATAATCGTTTAAATTCCAGTTACCTTTGGGCAGTTTGCAGATCCAATCCAGTAGCACCTCACACTGAAGAGGCATCCACTGCAAGGATGCCAGGTCCAGTGCCACACAGTTACGGATGTCGTCGTCATCATGGTTACTGCGGTCAAAATTGTGGTATGAAAACTAAAGACCAAAAACATGCATTAGTCCTTGGATCCATTCACACAAAAGAGTTAGAATGCTGCTATTCCTTTTTTAACTGCCATGGTTCCATCCTATGAAACTCTGAGAACACTCTGGCCAAAAATTCTCAATGCCTCATCCCAAAATTGCCAATCATTACTACAGAGGCTGGGTGACAAAAATGTGAGTTTTCCTGGCCCACCATATTAATTATGATTCATGCATGACTTCTTCCACTTCAGGGAACAGTGTTTTCCCAGATGAGCCAATGCTGGATGGGTGGGGTGTGCCTTGGTGCTTCCAACCAGTATTGCTCTTGGGCTATTCTGCCACTAAAGGCTGAAGGCAACCAATGTTGCCGGTATAAAGGTGGCAAAAGCAAGGCAGTACCTATTCTAATCTAAACTAGCCATCCCCTGCCAAGCGTTGCTGTGGCCCACTCTGGTGGTCATGGGGGTTCTGTGTGGGTGGTTTGGCCCAATTGTATCGTTGGTGGGGTTCAAAATGCTCTGTGATTGTAGGTGAACTACAAATCCCAGCAATTACAACTCTCAAATGTCAATATTCTATTTTCCCCAAACTCCACCAGTGTTCACATTTGGGCATATTGAGTATTTGTGTAGAGTTTGGTCCAGATCCATCATTGTTTGAGTCCACAGTGATCTCTGGATGTAAGTGAACTGCAACTCCAAAACCAAAGGACACTGCCCACTAAACCCTTCCAGTATTTTCTATTGGTCATGGGAGAAGTGTGTGCCAAATTTGGTTCAATCCCATCGTTGGTGGGGTTCAGAATGCTCTTTGATTGTAGGTGAACAATAAATCCCAGCAACTACAACTCCCAAATGACAAAATCAATTTTTTTGAGTGAACGACATACATTGGGTTGTTAGGTGTCTTGTGTCCAAATTTGGTATCAATTTGTCCAGTGGTTTTTGAGTTCTGTTAATCCCACAAACGAACATTACATTTTTATTTATATAGATGTTGGCCTACAGCCACACACTCCCCAACAATACTGACCCAATGATGTTGGTCCCACACTACTACCAGTATAAATAAGAAGGTGGGATTTTTCCACTTTACCTCCACACCCTAGATCTTCTCATTTGCAACTATTCCAGTGTTATGGACCTGAAACTGCTGTCAACCTTAGTCAGCACAGTCAATGGTGAGGAAAGATGGGTAACCCAACATCATCTGGAGGGCCACAAGTTGTCCATCCCTCCTTAAATCTAATTCTCATCAGCACCAGCCAAAACAGTTACAGAGTTGGTGCTCTCGTGGTACCATGCGCATGGTGAAAGTCAAACCCACTACTGAAGAGAACACAAAAGGTTTTGACAAATGTCCCAAAAAATTGGGATGAACCAGCCCTGATTACTCAGATCCCTCTTTCTCAATCGGTACATGCCCCCTGAACACCAAAATATCCTATCACTTCAGATGTTCTCTAGTTGGAAGGTTTTCGTAAAATATATATGAAGCATCCCCTGCTCTCTTTAAAATTTACCTAGCTGAGCCACTTACCCCCAGCCCATCACTCCATCGCCAACTCCTCTCAGATCCAGGATCCCGGCGATTGAGCCCAATCCAGAACCAGTGCTGCTCATGGATTTCAGGCTCTGATTCCCTGGAAGAAACCACAAAAAGAAAATTATCAGTGGCTACCAAGGGGGTCACTTTAGAATGTGGCAATCTACAGTAGATCACACTGAATGATGGGGATGGACACAAAAGCACTATAGAATTAACTTGTTTCTACTTAAAACTGTCAAAAAAGGAAGTATTAATAAACCTGTCAAATTATATGAAAATGTGACTGTTTTGGAGGACAACTTCTAAAATCTCCTAGTCAACATGGTCAGTGATCACACTGATTGGAGGGTTCTGAGAGTTGTGGTCCAAGTATGAACTTTTTGAAGTTCTGCATTTTTGTACAAAAACCAAACATATGACATATATTCTACATTTTCCTAGAAACAGAATCGCTAAGCAGGGATCTTTGCCACAACAAAGATCCTTCATTCTTTCCACGACCTGCACAAACAGTGACTTGGCCAGTGTGGTCTACGCCTTGGTTACATCCAGACTGGACTACTGCAATGCGCTCTGTATGGGGCTGCCCTTGAAGACGGCCCGGAAGCTCCGACTGGTATAATGGGCGGCAGCCAGGCTCCTTACTGGAGCAAACTATAGAAGCATACAACACCCCTTTTAAAACAGCTTCACTGGCTGCCGATAAGTTGCCAAGTCAAATTCAAGGTGCAGGTTATGACCTATAAAGCCCTGAATGGTTTGGGCCCCGCCTATCTTTGCAATCGCATCTCCCTCTATGAACTGGCGTGAACTTTAAGATCTTCCGGGGAAGCCCTCCTTTTGCTCCCACCACCGTCACAAGCATGGTTGGTGGGGATGAGAGAGAGGGCCTTCTCGGTGGTGACCCCCCACCTCTGGAATGCCCTTCCTGGAGAAATAAGACAGGCCCCATCCCTCCCCTCAGAGCCTGAAGACCTGGTGGTTTAAACAAACCTTTGAGAACGACTAGTTCCAGCTCTGCCCCAGATACTGTTGAAATTCGCCATATCTTTTTCTACCAATTATCTAGGTCACTTTCTTCTATTAGGCCCTGGAAATGTATAGCCATAGACTCTACCTAATTTCCCAGGCCCCCTAATATCACACTAGCCCGGCCCAGCCTGGCCTTTAAAATTGCCTTGAACAGGCAGGATTATTGTGGTTTTTAATGCTTATATTGTCTTGTTAATTTTATGTTTATACTGTTTTCTTTGTATGTATTGATTATGTTACTTGGAAACCGCTCTGAGTCCCCTTGGGGAGATCGAGCGGTATATAAATAAAGTTTTGTTGTTGTTGTTGATACTGTTTTCCAAGAGATTTGGGAAGCTCTTTTCTTTTTTTTCCCTTTTGGCTTTCAACATCTTTTTATTTCTTATTGGCATTCCATATTATTTAAAATAAATTTGAAAACATGTATTATTTTTAATTAACACATTCTGAGTACCGACTAGGGAGAACAAGGGTGGAAGGAGACACTCTTTAAGAAAAGAAAGGAATCGCCAGATCAACCCCTGTAAGCACATCAGCTACCTTTGCAAATGCATCATCATAACACAGAACTATATGCAAGCGTACACTTCCCACAAACAGTCATACAAAGGTACCTAGAAATTTTGTTTTATAATTCATTCCTCACCCAAAAATCTTGTTGAGAGTGTTGGCCACAAAATGTTCCTCCTCATAACTGCCCAGGCTCAAAAGTTGGGCTTTCAGGTCCTGGCAATACACTTGGGCCGTGATCCAGTTTTTCTTTTCCTGCAGTTTGTCATAGCTGAACACCTGATGTAGAGAAGAAATGGACCAAGTTGCTAATTGATTCCTATTTCCAGAGTGCATGACACCTACTATGTCTTCCCTTTGAAGTTCCCCAAAAACAGAGTTTACAATATTGCAAAAGGAGGTCCAGGACTGTTTTTGTATTTGGCTAGTTTTGAGATACACTCTGTCTCTCTGTGTGTGGCTTTGGCCTTCTGGATGTTGTTGGACTGTTACACTATATAAAATAATTCAAAAAAAATGTGTTATTTCCTGTTTAATTGTGTGGTACTTGCTTTGAAAGTAGTTGTTACACTCCAAACACTTCATTTTTGTGGCTTCAACAATGTTGAATTGATTGAGACCGTGAGATGTTTATTGAAAAACTACAGCAAAAACAAGATTTTCACTGGGTTTTTTTTTTTGGACCTATTAGGAAATGACATTTATATCCCAGGAACAAAAATTGTGTTACACAGTGCCTTCGGGCAGCAGACGCAATTTGCACCATAATGGACCCTGACTGGAATGGCGTTGCGCCAGATGACATTGTGCCTTTGTTTTATTGTTTTAATTATGTTAATGTTATATGTACTGGTTTTAATGATTGTTTTGTATTTGATTGTGTTATATTATTGTAATTGTGATGCAGCGGTCTTGCACTGTACTAATGTAAGCTGTCCTGAGTCCCCATTTGGGGGTTGAGAAGAGACGGGGTACAAATCCCAGTAATAAATGAAAATAATATTTCAATTATCCCAAACACTTGTAATGGTAGCAGGGTTGATGAGAACTGAAATCCAGATTGCTCTAGAGGAGTTAAAATCCTTAATGAATAGATTAGTTTTTATTCTTTTGACAAATTTAAAATATTAGTTGGTCCCTGCTTTCATTTTATTTTGTCTTAGAACTATGTGACTACTCAGTACTAACACAATCTATTACTTACACATGCCTTGAGTCAACTAGTATTGCATCATGATATCTATTGTACATACATAGCTGCTGATTTAAATTCCCATTGATTCAGTGGATTTACTCTATAAAGAATTAACAATTGGATTTAGGTTTTATAATTCAACTAGCCATCCCCTGCCACGCATTGCAGTGGCCCACATGGGGGTTCTCTGTGGGAGGTTTGGCTCAATTCTATCGTTGTGGGATTCAGAATGCTCTTTGATTGTACATGAACTATAAATCCCAGCAACTACAACTCCCGAATGTCAAGATTCTATTTTCCCCAAACTCTACCAGTGTTCACATTCGGGCATATTGAGTATTTGTGTAGAATTTGGTCCAGATCCATCATTGTTTGAGTCCACAGTGATCTCTGGATGTAGGTGAACTACAACCAAAACCAAAGGACACTGCCCACCAAACCCTTCCAGTATTTTCTGTTGGTCATGGGAGAACTGTGTGCCAAGTTTGGTCCAATTCTATTGTCGGTGGGGTTCAGAATGCTCTTTGATTGTAGGTGAACTATAAATCCCAGCAACTACAACTCCCAAATGACAAAATCAATTTTTGTGTGAAGGACATACATTGGGTTGTTAGGTGTCTTGTGTCCAAATTTGGTGTCAATTCGTCCAGTGGTTTTTGAGTTCCCTTAATCCCACAAACGAACATTACATTTTTATTTATATAGATGGTATGACAGGTGGAGAGCCTCTGATGCTCCATAATTCACGATCTCATCAACCTTTGTGCTATCCTCAGCACTTTGGACATACAAGCATTTTGTTTCCTTTCATATTAAGGAAGCACTCAAACTAATTTCTCTTTTTCACACCATAAAAGACACATTGCTATTATGCACTACTACATGGCTTATAATACTATTCAAACACTGTGTTAATATTCAAAGTAAGAAAATTGACTTAAGATGTGAACCATTAGTTTGGATGTGTCCTCCCCTTGCTTGGGGCTTACCTTATAGCAATGCCTCAGCTTGGGGTTGGTGCTCCATCCTATAGGGCAGGTGGCAGTGAGGCTGGGCGTGGGATGTGGGGGAGGAAGCTCAGGATTCACTGGAGTGCCCAAGGTTTGCCTACAGATATATTTGGCCTTGAAATTGATGCAGTTCTTCACCTCCCAGAGTCCCATGGCACTCCCCGTGGCCAAGGCTACGCAGCCACCTTTGTCATAACCTAAAAAGCTCACAGGAAGGGAGAAATATATCAGGGAAAGAGTTTAAACCAAAAGAAATTATTTCCCACTGGTCAGAAAAACCTACTGTATATACTCGAGTATAAGCCGACCGGAATATAAGCCGAGGCACCTAATTTTACCACAAAAACTGGGAAAATGTATTGACTCGAATATAAGCCGAGGGTGGGAAATGCAGCAGCTACTGGTCAATTTCAAAATAAAACTAAATACCAATAAAATTACATTAATTGAGGTACCAGCAGGTTAAATGTTTTGAATATTTACATAAAACTGTAATGTAAGACTGTCCAGCTCTGATGAAACCACTATTCTAGCCTCCTTCAATGTAAATGTGCTTATGTATCCTTCCAATAATAATAAAGGAAGCAAAATAATAAATTTAATAACAATAATAAATAGAGTAAAATAATAAATGTAATAAAAATAGAGTAAAAATGTAAATGTAAATATCAATAATATCAATAATAATATCAATATTCAAGGTCCAGGTGCTTACCTACAAAGCCCTAAATGGTTTGGGACCTGCCTACCTGCGCGACCGCATCTCTGTGTACGAACCCACATGATCTCTTCGCTCATCTGGAGAGGCCCTGCTTATGATCCCACCTCCATCGCAAGCGCAATTGGTGGGGACGAGGGACAGGGCCTTCTCGGTGGTGGCCCCTCGATTCTGGAACTCACTCCCCAAGGACATTAGGCAAGCCCCAACTCTGGCAGTCTTTAAGAGGAGCCTGAAAATGTGGTTGTTCCAGTGTGCCTTCCCAGAATAAAGAAACCCTAAGCAACATGTTCCTAATCGCACTTTACTGATCGCACTTTGGCTCTGCCGTAGGTTTTAATGCATTGTGGTGTTATTGTTACTGTTTATTGCTCTGTTTATGAGTTTATTTATTGTCTGTATTGCTGTTGTTGCTGTTTTTACTGATGTATTTGGGTCGCACCAAGTCCTTCGGGAGATGGTAGTGGGGTATAAAGGATTATTATTATTATTATTATTATTATTATTATTATTATATCAATAATAATATCAATAATAATATCAATAATAATAGAGTAAAATAATACATGTAATAAAATAATAATAGAGTAATAACATAAATATAATAAAAATAATACTAATAACAGAGTTAAATAATAAATAACCTTGGCTCAAGTTTAAGCTTTTTCAGCCTAAAAAGGGAGCTGAAAAACTAGGCTTATACTCGAGTATATACAGTAACTGCCATTTGAAAAAGAGCTGCTGACCTTTTAAAATTCTGTGCATTAAGAAATATTACTGTAAACATCTTAAACACAGGAACAAAGGGGGCTGCCACAGCGAATGCCTGTTGCCCAGTACTATCAACTCTGACAGCACTGACTCCTTAGGATTTCAGGCAGGATTTGTTTCAAGCCTTGCCTACAGATGTCTGGTGGTTTTCCCATTTAAGTGCTAACCAAGCTCAGCCTTGCTATGCTGAGGAAATAAAACGAGGTATGTTCAGGTCAATATGATGATACCATTAATGTCAATCAATAATCTGAGAGAGGAAACTTTTCTCCCCATCTTTTTTGAACAGCATGTATCATTTCATATACTTTTATTACACCCAAATTCGATGTCATTATCTAGCTTAAAAGAGACCTGTACATTTTAGCTTCTCCTACACCAGAGAATTGTGTGAGAGAGAATTTTGAATTAGGAGATGGTTTTAAAGCAGGTTTGAAAACAGATGGTTGAGGAGGCAAGAATTACAGCTGAGATTTGGTACCTAAAGTATGAGGATTAGTAAACCGTAACTACAAGCTTTGATGAAAATACACTTTAAAATTATTTTACATATTGTTTCATAAATTGTATTTGTTCAATTAAGCTAAACTATTCGTCCAAGCTATCTAGACTGGAGAATTTGACAGAAGTAGAAGATAAAATATTTAGGTTATAGTGGCAACAAATTTCCAGAAACTGGAAGTAGAAAAAGTTAAGTCCATGGTTGGGGAATATTACAAGAATCTGGCAGGGTGTGTTTGTGTGTGTTGAGGCTTCCAAATCTGGTTATTTGTGGTAAGCAAGTGCCATGGGAAAAGGCGAGGTTCCCAAAATGGTTTTTTTCTAGTTTAAAGTGGTGTGGGGAAAAAACAGTTTTAAATCCCAGGTTCCTGAAGAATTAACCCAAGTGGAAAGATATAACAAAAACACAGACTTCCAACCAAATGTAAACCCTGCTTGCCTTACCAGGGATGCCAGTCTCTCCCCTCCCTCCCTCTCCTCATATAAAGAAATGAACATCTGAACAAGGCTATAGCTCAACTTAGTTAGTACTTAGATGGGAGATGGCCAATGAATACTAGGTGTTATAGGCTATATTTCGGATTTATTTTTTTTTGGTTGTATCAGGAGCAACTTGAGAAACTGCAAGTCGCTTCTGGTGTGAGAGAATTGGCCGTCTGCAAGGATGTTGCCCAGGGGACGCCCTGATGTTTTGATGTTTTATCCTTGTGGGAGGCTTCTCTCCTGTCCCCACATGAGGAGCTGGAGCTGATAGAGGGAGCTCATCCACGCTCTCCCCGGATTCGAACCTGCAACCTGTTGGTCTTCAGTCCTGCCAGCACAAGGATTTAACCCACTGTGCCACTGAGGGCTCAACATATTTCAGATGAGGGAACTGGCAAAACCACTTCTTAATAGTCTTTTCCCAAGAAAACCCAGTGAAATTCCATAAAGTCACCATACATCAACAGGGGACTTGAAAGAACATAAAACTACAGTGTACATCTAAGTGGGAGAAAGTGTGGTCCAGTAATGTCCCCGAAAGACCCCTAGTCCTAAGAAAGATTTAGAAACTATTCTAGAAGATACCTCAAACCATCAGAATAGCACAGCGATTTGGTTCCCACGACATCTCACAACTGCCCTCAAAAACAAACAAACAAACAAACGCTCTGAGTCTGAATCCCATAACTAAAAATGGCATGACATCATGGCCCATCACTGAGGAAGCAAGTATGACACCCACTAGACGAGGAACAAAATGGGTTCCTTCCCAATACACAAATGTACACACATAAACATGCATATAAACACAGAGCTTTGGAAACATTACTTTAGAATTGTCACAATTAATATGGCCACTGGCTTTGTATGTGTGTGTAGCTGAGTGTTGAGCCAAACTTTATGATGCTTAAGTAAATTTACTAAAAAAACAAACCAGGCAAACCATGGACATTGAAACAAACACATGTGTTTAACAGAAGAGAAGAAAGGATCAATTGATATGAGTAACAAAATAAATGAGCCGCTGTGAGTCGCCCCCGGGCTGAGAACAGCGGTATATAAGCGAAGTAAATGAAATAAATAAATAAATGGAAAGGAAGCTACAGACTGAAATGTTGTTGTTGTGTGCCTTTAGGGCCAGCTAACACCTTCTAACAAAAGATTCCCCCAGGCAACAACCAGCCAGGCTTTCAAGCTGAAAGGCATTAAATGCTAATCAAGGTGGCCAATTGCAACATTCACACTTGCCTCAAGCAGACAAGAGTTCTTTCTCCCACCTTGGAGATGATTCCACAGTTATATAAACCTCACTTGCCTCGTTTCCAACAAACCCCTCAACCTCTGAGGATACCTGCCATAGATGTGGGTGAAACATCAGGAGAGAATGCTTCTGGAACATGGCCATAAAGTCCAAAAAACTCACAGAACCCAATGATTTTGGTCACGAAAGCCTTCAACAACACTTTAAATAGTTTCTGATCCACAGTGCCCTCAAGGAGACTCTATTATGGGGTTTTCATAAGCTCGCCTGGTAAGTACAAGGGAGAGAGCTTTTTCCTCTATGCCCCCCCCCCCCCGACTCTGGAACTTATTACCTGGAGAAATTAGGAAAGCCCCTACCCTAGAAACCTTTAAAAAGAACCTTAAAACCTGGCTCTTTCGCTGCGCCTTTGGTGATTAGGTATCCAACCTCACACTATTGCTTAGCCTCAACGTTTTGTCATTCGTAGGAAAGCTTGATTCCACAACCCCCGCAATAATGAGCCCTCCTCCGCAAATAACCTGCTTCTCTTTTCGTAGAAGCAGGTTATTTGCTTCTCTCGCCCGAATTTTTAATTAGTTTTTAATTAGTTTTTCTTTTAATCATTACATGTAACCCACCCATTGTCACTGTGATTGTGCTTATTGTAATTTTATATTGTTAAGTATTCAAATGTTTTATGTAATCATGATGTTGTTTATTGTTCGCGTTTTCGGTTTGCGTTTTCGGTTTTACTCTATTGTAATTTGTTGTTTGGGCTTGGCCTCATGTAAGCTGCTCTGAGTCCCCATTGGGGAGATGGTGGCGGGGTATAAATAAAGTTTATTATTATTATTATTATTATTTTCTTGATAAGATTTGTTTGGGGTGTACTTTGTGTTATTTGCCCAAGGTCACCCATGTCTTTCTATGGCTGAGCAGGGATTCAAATCTGGGTCTCCAGAGTCATAGTCGAATGCTCTAGCCATGACACCACACTGACACCCAGACCAAAATACAGAAATATTAATAATCCGAATACTTCAATTACAATTTACTTCTTCGAAAGAAGAATATCTGAAAGACTGTTTTGAAGCTACGTGGTAGAACCAATAGATACTTGTTATAATAGTCCACTAGGAATGTAATCAGCAAGACAACTTAATTGGAAAATACTGAACAAACTGTACAAACATATTTTTTACCAGGTTGGTTTCTATTCCAGTGGGTGTATGTGACTTCGTCCCCGCTCAACCAATGGAAGGAGCCTGTTTCGTTTATGTCTTGTAGAGCTGTCCAAAAATATTCGTCTTCCCAGCCATAAATTAGGCTGCTCACATAGGCCTGTTCAAACCTTGTCAAGGGAGACAAAGGAATGTGTCAGTCACTGCTTCATGACATCCACCAATCCTTGTTTTTTCCACAAGAGCTTGACGTTCAATATGTCTGTCTGCCGATTTACAACCACCTGGCTTCCAGGTAGCTTCTGATCCTTCCAAAGACAATCCAAAAGATCAAGGGCCTCACTCACCATTTCCCTCTCCCCACATCTGCAATGGGATATATTGGTAATTTCAATGTTACAAAATTAATCGGTGTAACTGACACCCACCTGTTGGTGATAGTGACGAGGGTAGACCCATAATCCATGCACATCTTTCGAGCTTCACTGTACACCTCGTGGTCAACTCCTAGCCAATAGCAAGATGGACTGTGCCATTTCCAACCCTGAAAAAAACCAATTAATAATAATAATAATAATAATAATAATAGTTCCCCGCCTCTTGGCATGATTCGAGGTGGGGTACCATACAGTTAAAACACCCAGATACAACACAATACCATTACATACATAGTACAACAATTAAAACACAACAAAGCAACATATCTGAATGGAGAAATCGTGGGAAATTTTAATTGAACTTTAAGCTGTTTTGTTCTGTTTTGATTCATTATGAAAGTTAAGTTATGCTTCTATTGTTGTTGCTATGATCAACATAAATAGCAGCAGCGGCTTGAAAATCCCCTTTATCATTTGGACTAAAATGCAAAGCAAACTTACTGCTCCGCCAACATGGAAACCAGCAGCCAACCCTACTATATCACTCTGGGGCCCATGGCACCTTCAGTAATTGTAATTATTTAAATTTGTGGCTTTGGGGGATGGGGGTCCCTTTTTTGGTGCTCCACAGAACACAAAAGGATTTTTTTTTTCACACAACACCATGATTGTACTTTAAACATCATGGCTGCATCCTATAGAATCCTTGGTTTATGGTTTCATGATGCACTGAAGATCTCTAAACAAGAAGTGTAATTGCCTCTCCCTAAACTGCAAATCTCAGAATCTGATAAAACGGAGCCATGGTAGTTAAAGCAGGATCATAGCACTATTTGCAAGTGTGTGTTTTAACTGTTGACAAATGAGCTCTAATGTGTGATGATCCTAAGAACAAGGAACCTCCAAGATGTCTATTACTAATGGGCCTCTTCCTTTAATATGTCTATCCATCCAGTCTCCCTTTCATCCTACTGCCTTCCACTTTAATTTTTTTTCTAATGAGTTATGTCATCTTGTGATATTTGTAGGATAAAATAGCCTTAAAATATTTTTAAGGGAAAGTGGAAATCCAGAATAGTGCAGAAAATTATTTTTCCCCATAACTATCTGGCTGCTGCCTTCCAAAGTTTGAGCATCCTTCTTCCATTCCCTTTCTCCCAGAGTAACACAAAATAACACTCTCATTTGTGAGATTGTGGTAAGAGTGAAAGCCAGTGGCACCAGCGAACAAGAAAGCACCCGGAAAGAAAGAGGGACAAAATACACACAGTGACATAGATGGCAATGTTTCTCCTGTGAGTTTACAATATTGAAAACATGCATTTATTTATTTACACATACATACTCATCTCACCTTTCCTCAACATCTGGAAACCAAGGTGGTATATAAAAATGAAAGCAGACAGAAATAAACACAGAGAAAGAGGTTAAAAACTAGGAAATGTTATAGAGGAAATATAATTAAACTAACGGTAAAATTAAAAACAATTTAAATCAGACACAGGCAAACTTTGGCCCTCCAGGTGTTTTGGACTTCAACTCCCACAATTCCTAACAGCCGGTAGCCGGTAGGCTGTTAGGAATTGTGGGAGTTCAAGTCCAAAACACCTGGAGGGCCAAAGTTTGCCCATGTCTGATTTAAAGCATATCTATTAAAAAGGCAAGAAATGAAAACAATACAGCACAGTACTATAAGTCCTTTCATTGCATCCAGGAGTGAACATATTACATCTATACTAAAGTCATTCCACTTGTAAATTTAACTTGTATCTTGTTGTATTTTTAATAGTGTTTTGTTTAAATGATGTTGTATCCTGCCTCAAGATGCAGGGAAAGGCGGCTCATAAACTCACTGTTATTATTGTATTAGTATAGCTAGTCAGTTCCCAAATTCCTACTGGATTTTTTTTAAAGTGTTTTTTCCCTTGCATACAGGAGGACTAGAAATTGGATGCCGGTTAAACCTTTCAAACAGAAGAGTTTCGGAACATGAAAGCATTTTCCAGTGAGGCTCTGTCCTGCATTTCCACCAGATATGTCTATAGGAATATCGGGACCAAGGAAAGGGCCTCTAGTGAAAATCTCAAAGCCAAGGAGAATTCAGTCTATCAGACAGCCTTGGTCTGAGCAGTATAGGGAATTGTAGGGAATTGTAGGTAACTTAGAAACACACCAGTTGCCAATGGTGCGGCTGTACCAAAGAATGTGTGCTCCCTGTCACTTGCCCTGCAATCCGGCTGCACCTCTTCAAGTTCCTGGGATAGGTTGTCCACAGACACAGAGAACCCGCCAGGTAGGAAGACAGAATAGCTATCTGTGGGGTTTTTTTCCATGCCAGGAATAATTGAGAAACTGCAAGTCACTTCTGGTGTGACAGAATTGGCGATCTGCAAGGACATTGCCTAGGGGTCGCCCAGATGTGTTACCACCCTGTGGGAGGCTTCCCTCATGTCCCTGCATGGGAAGCTGGAGCTGACAGATGGGAGCTGACCCCTCTCCCCGGATTCGAACTGCCAACCTTTTGTTCAGCAGTCCTGCCAGCACAAGGGTTTAACCCATTGTGCCACCTGGGGCTCTGCTATCTATGGTGTAATTGCAGGTGTATAAAGGGAGTGGCTACAACTAATTCAACACTGTCTGAGCTCTGCAAGTGCAGCATTTTTCCGAATGAAGCAGAGAGTGTTTGAGGACTGGGACATCTGTAGGGATACCAAGGTGCTTGTTTATAAAGCTATTGTCCTCCCAACCCTGCTATACGCCTACGAGACCAGGACAGTCTACAGGCGCCACACGCAACTCCTGGAATGATTCCATCAGTGTTGCCTCTGAAAAATCCTGCAAATCTCTTGGGAAGACAAGCAGACAAATTTCTGCTGGAAGAAGCAAAGACCACCAGCATTGAAGCGATGGTCCTCTGCCATCAACTCCGCTGGACCAGCCATGTTGTCCGGATGCCTGACCACCGTCTCCCAAAGCAGTTGCTCTACTCCGAACTCAAGAATGGAAAATGGAATGTTGGTGGGCAGGAAAAGAGATTTAAAGATGGGCTTCAAAGCCAACCTTAAAAACTCTGGCATAGACACTGAGAACTGGGAAGCCCTGGCCCTTGAGCGCTCCAGTTGGAGGTCAGCTGTGACCAGCAGTGCTGCAGAATTTGAAGAGGCACAAATGGAGGGCGAAAGAGAGAAACATGCCAAGAGGAAGGCGTGTCAAGCCAACCCCAACTGGGACCACCTCCCACTTGGAAACCGATGCCCTCACTGTGGGAGAAGATGGAGATCAAGAATAGGGCTCCACAGTCGCCTATGGACCCACCGCTAGGATACTACACTTGGAGGACCATCATCCTCAGACTACGAGGGATCGCCTAAGTAAGTAAGTACAACTAAGAATATAATCAAAATCAAGAACACTGATGTCTGGCTAGGCAACATTACAAGTATTATATAACTAAGCAGAGAGCTAACAATTATGACTCAGATGTTGTGGTTAAAACAGAGGCTTATGAGCAAAACAAAGCAACATCTTTGTAAATGGCAGTGTGGTATCCAGCAGTCCTCAAATCATAAGCCACATATAGAACTTGCTTTCTGAGGGGGAACAGATGCAGATTACAGAATCTAACCAACAAGATAAACAAACACATTCTTGAATTCTAAGAGGAAAAGATATATAAGGAGTCTTTCCATTCTAGAGGCTCCACAGCCAGTAATCTGTTGTAATGGGATTTCTTGCTTCAGGACCTGGACTTCAGGTCCTATCACAGACACAGAAACTCCCCCACCTCCCAAGATAATACTCCCAACCAGAAGTGGCCATAAGTCAATGTCCCTTTCCCCTAAAAAAAAAACCTTTTGAGGGGCATATCAGGAAAAGATAAGAGGGTTTAAACCCATTAGGGTTTCAATAAACTATGATTCTCAGAATTCCACAAGATACAGCCATGTCAGTCGCTTCTGCCACCACGAGATGCAGAGCCAACCTTAAGAAATGGGGCTACAAAGTTGACTCCACGACATGTGAGTGTGGAGAAGAGCAAACTACAGACCACCTGATGCAATGCAACCTGAGCCATGCTACATGCACAATGGAGGACCATCTTATAGTAACACCAGAGGCACTCCAAGGGGCCAGCTACTGGTCAAAGGACATTTAATAGAATACCAAGTCTGCAAACTTTGTGTTTTGTTTGTTTGTCTGTTTTCTAATGCAATACAACTGTTTTGGTTCGCTCCTGACACGATAAATAAATAAAGTCATGTCAGTTAATTTGGAATAGAAGTGCAAGAGTTGTGCTGTGTAAAAGGGTCCTTTCTGATTTCCAGGAAAGGCTACTTCCCTTTTATTGGTAAGAACAAAAGTCAGTCTGGGTGGCTTGAGAGCAGTGTAAAAACACCCGGAGTTCAAAAGCAAGCCTGTCAGTGCAATCCTGCCCATGCTTCCTCAAAAGTAAGTCCCAATGAATTTTGTGAGGCATTTCTCCAAGCAGATAATGCACTGGATTGCACTGTATGTCTCTCTGCCTCATTCCCCTAAGTGAAAATACACAATTAAGACTGACCTTGCTTGAATGAGTTGTTACGATGGCTGCCGCAAGCATTAAAAACGCAGCATAAAATGACAGAAAGGTTACAAGAATCACTTGAAACCACTTGCACTTCATGTAAGTAAACAAAATCCATTTGGCTGGCATGGCCTAGTGTGCCAGAGGCACCTTGTACATCACAGGGAACTGGGTTAACTGGCCTTGCAATCCTGTCTGGAATACTGAGGTTTCCAGGAGCTCCCATTTGATGGGAAAGAAAATAAACAATTGTTTGGACATGGGCTGTGTGTCAAGGATAGTGGTCTCTTCAAAGGGTAAAACTTGTCCTATTTATCTGTTTGAAAGCTAGTCTCTTGCTGTGTAAAAGGGTCCTTTCTGATTTCCTTTCTAAAACCAGTTATCTAGGTTAATTTTTAAGGTCACAGCACACACAATGAAGCAGCCAATAAATTTAGAATGAGGAAAAATCATATCAAGAAGGCTGCTTTGTGGGCACTGAATTCACCCTGTCAAGTGGTCTGTGTCTGGCCCTTGATCTGAGAAATGAAAACTCAATCGCTTTCTTGAGCAAAAGAAAAGAAAGTTCAAACCCCACCACAGCCTGCTTTCATATTTCTGGTTTGTTGACATTGGAGCCTCTTCGGAGCTGGAAACACAATGGGGCCTCTTAAGGCCAAGGCAGCTCAAACTAGTCAGGCAGATGGAAGGGGATTCTGCTTTGACATCCTAAAAGCATCTTTTGATGGCAACCACAGGCTCCACCACTGTCAACACAGAGTGGAAAAGACCTTTGAAAAGAGGCAGCAGATCAAAACCTGAGCGGGAAGGAAAGAAGGAAGAGAATAAATGAGCAGGAACAAAGAAACATCAACTCCTGGTAACCCAGCAGGTGGGGAAGGAAAACAGACTTAGGAAGTTTCAGTCTGGGAGATATTTTGGTCTTTCTCCCAAAAAATAATGCTAGGAATAGAAGTATTGAGACATAAGGGAAGCAAAGGATCATCTACTCCTGCTTTCTCAAACATAATACCATAATGTTTGGGGTTACAGCTCCCATGGTACCTGAATCACTGTCATGGTGAATGACCTTGGAGTTGGAATCAAAAACATCTAGTAATCTCTAGGATGGAAAATGGGTGTAGCCCAATGTTTCAAAGTCAGTAGCACCATCAGATGAAAAACAATAATCTCACTTGAACCTCATTCTCAAGAAGACAAATATTGTGCTAGGCCTTCTTGAGTATCACAGCCATCATATGTTTTCTAGCCAAGCCAACTTTCCCTATTCTTTTCTCAAAATGGAGAGAGATGCAGAGAATAATGCTTAATGAGATTTATTTATTTACAGCTTTTATATTCCGCCCTTCTTACCCTGCAGGGGACTCAGGGCGGATTACAGTGTACACATATATGGCAAACATTCAATGCCAATTTTGACATACAACATATACAGACATAGAGAGAGGTATTTAACTTTTTCTGGCCGCCAGGGGAGCTGTCACTTTTATCGTCCATCTGTGACACTGATGAAGTACTTCCGCATTCCCCGCATGCTTTTGCTGGAGTCTTTTTTATGGCCTCATAAATTAGTTAATTTAGCCTCCCCACACTTTAAGGTGGTACCTTATTTTCCTACTTGACAGATGCAACTGTCTTTGGGGTTGCAAAGGTCAACAACAGGCTACACAATTGGCTGGAAACCCACTCCAACCCGGGCTGGCTTCAAACTCGTGACCTTTTGGTCAGAGTGATCTTAATGCAGCTGACACTCAGCCAGCTGCACCAGATTCCCTTCCTCGCAATGCTTCTGCCCGATTTTCTAAGGCATTTGCCAATTTTAGAAGATAAGAGGAGAAAGACAATTTCAGCAGAATTATACTTGGGAGCAAAATACTGCCCCAGGCACTGCCAGGCCATCAAATGCTAATAAAGGTGGTCAGTTGAAACATTCACACCTAGCTCCAACAGACAAAAGTTCTTTGTCCCACCCTGGTCATTCCACAGATATATAAATCCATTTTCCTAGTTCCAACAGACCTCACTACCCCTGAGGATGCTTGCCATAGATGCAGGCGAAACATCAGGAGAGAATGCCTCTAGAACAGTGGTTCTCAACCTGGGGTCCCCAGATGTTTTTGGCCTTCAACTCCCACAAATCCTAACAGCTGGTAAACTGACTGGGATTTCTGGGAGTTGTAGGCAAAAAAAACCCATCTGGGGACCCAGGTTGAGAACCACTGCTCTAGAACATGGCCATATAGCTCGAAAAAACCTACAACAACCCAGAATTATACTTTTCTTGTGACCCCTCTTGGCTTTCTATTCTGGCTGAAAAGCATTCTTAGCCTATTATTTACTGATTGACTCATCTCACTGATTTGATTTACATTTTGACTTTCCTTCTAGGATTAGTTTCAAGATATATTTCTTTAAAGTTCTAGTCAAGGCAGAATGACTTATATGTAACACATATTAATTAATCATACTATTAAAACATCAGTTAACATTATTTTAAAATTTCACATTTGCAGTTAAATATTATAAAGCCCGGAACTTCCCTTTCAGAAGGGCAATCAATAAAATCAATACCTGGCTGAATGGAAATGTTTTTGCCTGCTAACTAAAGGACAACAATGAGAGAGCCCAATCCAACCTCCACGGGAAGTAGGGTTTGCACTTGGGATATGGGCTCTCTGTCTTGAACCCTTAGCAAATCCTGCTCCATCAAATGGGATGAAGGCATCTATTCTCCCTTACCCTCTAAGCCCCAACTGTACCTGAACCCTCCCAATGCAGCTATTGCCCACTGTTGGTGCCAAAGGGATCTCAGATCTAGTATAGAAACCTGATTAGGAAGGGAGTCCCATAATCTGGCCCAAAGGAATGACACAAGTCATGATTGTCTTTTTTCTCAAGATGGGATGGGGAATCTTCAGCTTGCCATCATACCTAATACTCCCATTATTGTTGTTGTTGTTGTTCACTCGTCCAGTTGTTTCTGACTCTTCATGACCTCATGGACCAGCCCACGCCAGAGCTCCTGTTGGCCGTCACCTCCCCCAGCTCCTTCAGAGTCAAGCCAGTCACTTCAAGGATGCCATAGTCCCATCTTCCAATGTCATACCGACATATCTCTGGTTGTACTGGTCCATTTAGTTTTCTTGGCAAGAATACTGAGGTGGTTTGCCATTGCCTTCCCCAGGGATCGTGCTTGGTCTGACCTCTCTGCCACAACCGTCCCATCTTAGGTAGCCCTTCACGGTTTCGCTCATGACATCATTGAGGTGCTCAAGCTCTAGCGCCACGACAAGGTGGCGATCCTTTGCTGGATACTTATACCTCACTATTAGCAAGGCTGACTAATATTGGGGAAATGGGGTTCAATAGTATCTGAAAGTGGAGTGTAGCTTATAATAATTCCTGACTGGGTGGAGATAGCCTTCCCAGCAGCCTCTTCGTTAAAACCAGCTGTAGACGAAGAAGATACTAAAGTGCTCTCGGCCATGTTTCTAATTGAAGGGAGAGATTGCATGACATCAACATCATGTTTTCCTATTGGGCAAGACAATATGTAGAGGTACATGTGGCATATGTGAAGCTAAAGGCAGATTAATAAATAAAATTCCCCATAAAGGTGAATAGCCTTTTCAGACAGCATAAAGAGCCCACAGCTATCTTTTCCTGGTTATGTGGGAGAACTATGGATGCCTTGAGGTCTGTGAGGGACCTTCTTATGATGCCAAAGACAAAAGAGAGATGTAAGGAGGAAAGAAGAAGGGGGGGGGGAGGAGAAAGATATTTGAAGTCAGCCTTCATTCAAGTTTGCAATGCTGCCTGCGAGGACTATATCCCCTAGACAGCTCCAGCAGATGGGCTCAGCCTTTGCCAAAAATACCATCTTGGTTGCTTTATGACAAGAGGCAGGGGTTGCTGGGTTTCTAGCAGGGGTTTGTGAGCCAGCAAAGGGACAGAGAGCCTCCGACAGCTGGAGGGAACTTCAAGAGGAAATGTAAACATCCAGCTGGAAAAAAACTTAGAAATGCTGATGCTAGGAACAGAAGGAAGGGAAAGGAAGACCCATGACTAGTGTGTTGCATTTTAATTTGGATTCAAATCACTGGCCAGTCCTGAATTTGCAATTTGGCAGCCTTGAAAGAGTAAGCTGTTTTCAGACTCATTTCCCCAAATCTGCAAAATGGGAACAATTTCGAACTAAATTATGAAGTTTTCAAGAGATAGAGAAAAGCAACAAAGATTAAAAGTAACCAAACAAAAAATAACAATATAATCCTAGTCCTAATACATTTGAAGAACCCTTAATCATAATATATACTTTTAATACAACTGGCTTGGAGGAAAATCCCTTTTTTCTGGGGCAGATTGATCAAGTTCATTGAAGCTGGAAAATGTGATGAAACACACAGTGGGAATAATGCCCATCTCTGTGCAACTGTTTTCTTGGTTTTGTATTTTTTTTTTACATTTCTCTCTTTCAGAGACTGGATCTACACTGCCCTATATTCCTGGATATGATCCCAGATTATCTACTTTGAACTGGATTATATGAGTCTATATTACCAGATAAATGTGGGATAAACAGATAATTTGGAATCAGATGCTGAACAATAGATCCAGCCTGAAACAGATGTGTCGAATAAGCTAAAAATATAAATGTTATTGGGTTGTTGTACACTTTTCCTTGCCATACATCAAGGGAACCACTGACCGCATAGGGAAGCTGAAGAGGAAACACAACATACAAACTATCTACAGACCCACCAAGAAAATCCAACAAATGCTACATTCAGCAAAGGACAAGAGGGATCCTCTCACTTCTGCAGGAGTCTACCGTATACCATGCAGCTGCGGAGAAGTCTACATAGGGACCAACAAACACAGCATTGCCCAAACACGAATCAACGAACATGAAAGGCACTGCAGACTACTTCAACCAGAGAAGTCAGACATAGCAGAGCACCTGATGAACCAACCTGGACATAGCATTTTATTTGAGAACACAGAAATGCTGGACCACTCTCACAATCACCATGTCAGACTACACAGAGAAGCCACTGAAATACACAAGCATGTGGACAATTTCAACAGAAAGGAGGAAACCATGAAAATGAACAAAATATGGCTACCAGTATTAAAAAACTCTAAAATTACAACAGCACAACAAGGACATCTAATCACCTCTCTCAACAAAAGTTTGCTCTAGGCACTGTCAGGCCATTATATGCTAATCACGGTGGTCAGTTGAAACATTCACACCTAGCTCCAGCAGACAAGAGTCCTTTGTCCCACCCTGGTCATTCCACAGATATATAAACCCATTTTCCTAGTTCCAACAGACCTCACTACCTCTGAGGATGCTTGCCACAGATGCAGGCGAAACGTCAGGAGAGAATGCCTCTAGACCATGGCCATATAGCCCGAAAAAACCTGCAACAACCCAGTGATTCCGGCCATGAAAGCCTTCAACAATACATATGTTATTGATATGTCAGAGTGTTTAAAGTATAGCAATAGGAATAGCAACAACACTGCAGTTGAGCAACAGCAAACCACAATAGTTCGACTTCATAAAATAATGGTAAAATAACAGATAATTCGTGAGAACCATTAAGTTCTCCCAGAGCTGTAGAACTTCATCTCCCAGCTGCCTAAACCAGCATAAGCCACAGATGAGGGATGCTGTACATCTCAGCAACAAACAGAAGGTTCCATAATTCAAACCAAGAATATACTGTCAGAAAATAGCTGTCAGAAAGGTTTACTTATAACCTGAGCATTTGCAAGTGAATAACAGCAGTGTATTTAGAAGCATATGGTCTCCATTCATTATGTATGCCAGTGAAGACAATGTATCTGTACAGTTCACCAGCTGATCAATTTAAAGCATGGAGAAAACAAACCAGGTAGACACATGCCTTCTGAAGGTGGGAGAGGGAAGAAGGGGAATTTCTGGATCTCAGAACCCAGCAAGACTTGCTTATACACAGAGTCACATCCAGACATTTGTAATTCATGAGCACAGATTTCATGAGCACAGATTTTCATTTTCTATGGATCCAGGCAAATTTCTATAAAGCACTTCAATCATTACCCAGGGCTAGATTCAGAAATCATTATGTTATAATAATTCAAGAATGGTTGTTTGCCCCAAGGGTTGGGAACAGAGGAAATGAGTATCTGAGATGGAAGAAGGATTTTTGTAAAGGAGGGGAGCTTTGGGATTTTCCTTTGGATGGAATACTGGCAATGTGAACAACACTATGCATAATATGCATGATTGAGACTCCAGATGGGAAAAGCAACATCATTCAAAACTAAGCTTTTTGGGCCATATCCCCTGTAATACCTCAATAAACACAAAATTTTCAAAGCTTTGCCTCCTTTATCAAATCATTTTGGATTGCTATATGACAAAGCTTTTTAAAAATGCACAAAACTGTACAACATAATAGGAGAGTAGCAAATATGCAGGGATATAATGAGGAACACAGCCAAGTAACAATGTCACTCAAGTAAGGTTCCAGAGCGCTTTGGTGATGACTGAGAAATTGGCACATTTTGTAATTAGAACCGTGATTGATTTTAAACAAGAATGGAATGTTTGTGGGCAGGAAAAGAGATTCAAAGACGGGCTCAAAGCCAACCTTGAAAACTCTGGCATAGACACTGAGAACTGGGAAGCCCTGGCCCTTGAGCGCTCCAGTTGGAAGTCAGCTGTGACCAGCAGTGCTGCAGAATTTGAAAAGGCACAAATGGAGGGCAAAAGAGAGAAATGTGCCAAGAGGAAGGCATGTCAAGCCAACCCCAACCAGGACCGCCTTCCACCAGGAAACCGATGCCCTCACTGTGAGAGAAGATGCAGATCAAGAATAGGGCTCCACAGTCACCTACAGACCCACCGCCAGGATACTACACTTGGAGGACCATCATCCTCGGACCATGAAGGATCGCCTACGTAAGTAAGTAAGTACTACCTTCCACTTAGGAATTCAGAGACTGCCTGACCAAACACCACAGAGTAATGACACTCACTCCCATCCCTCTTCTGTCAGAAATCCCACAACCACTAGCATCATTTCTGGATGGGAGATGGATGATTATTAGCCAAAGTTGCCATTTTTTGTTCATAAACACCTGAGCCAACATTTAAAAAAATCTCCATCCTCAAAGCTGTGTAATAAATTTCATTTAAGAGGTCTCTAACCAAACAATCAAATGCTAAGAAACCATTGCTACTTTTCTCCTCTGGAAAACTGCAAACCAGCCTTAATCTTCTGTACAGAGAACTCAGTACTTATCTCAGTCAAAAAAATCAAGTAAACTTTACAGATCTTTAATATCGCTCAACATTTCACTATTTAAGAGGCTAAAATATGCAACAACGAAAAAACAGAATGTGCCCCCTTCCTACTCTCTGGCACTCTTGTTGCAGAGGTGAGGCAGTCTTGGCTTTGACCAGGTGGACAAGAGATGTTCCCTGGACGTGGCACAATTGGGCTGCAAGGGGAAAAATGAATTTGGATGCTGCACATCTGCACAGGCGTCACACGGCCGTGCACTGTCTTCTAAAGAGCAATGGCTCATTTTAAAAGGTCAGAGAGCATATTGCTCGCTTTTACATTTAACATGTTTTTACATGTGCCTCGTCCCCCCCCCCCCATCCCTCTGTTTGTAATTACTATTTCTCAAGTAATACCTGAAAAATAAAAATATTTATATCCATTACATCACTGCTGTGTCAACAGCCAGCTGGGTGGGAGAGACCATAATGTAAGAATCCGTTAGGTAGCCCTTGTAATATAAAACAGGGATGTGTTTCCACTTTCCATTGCCCTTTGTCCTGAATTTTGGATGTACAATATAGAGTTTTGTCACCTTTCTGCAGCCATGGTCCTCGTCTTCTCTCCCTTGACTCACACGACCCCGCTTCTTACAGACAGAAGGCAGTGTCTGGTTGCAGGGGCTGTCATTCCATCTCCCTTCCTGGATAGAAAGCAGAAGCATTCCAGTTTAAGGAAAAGCATTTCCACAATAACTGATAATTTCAAAATATTCCAACTATGTATGGCATGGTATACGTTCACTGCCCTACCTTCCTGCTGCATCTACTAGGGTTCCCAGATCCCAGAGTCTTTCCCATCTTCTCCAGTTCTCAGGATTGGGAGGAGTGCAGTCTTTAAAAATATGTCTGTCTCACAATCTTTCTCATTTTTGAGGCTTTGTATTTTTATTTAAACGACACATTCTCACTGTTTGTTTGTTTTTTGTCGTGTCAGGAGCGACTTGAGAAACTGCAAGTCGCTTCTGGTGTGAAAGAATTGGCCGTCTGCAAGGACATTGCCCATGGGATGCCCGGATGATTTGATGTTTTTATCATCCTTGTGGGAGGCTTCTCTCATGTCCCTGCATGAAGAGCTGGAGCTGATAGAGGGAGCTCATCCTCCTCTCCCCGGATTCGAATCTGCGACCTGTCGGTCTTCAGTCCTGCCGGCACAGGGGTTTAACCCACTGCGCCACCGCAGAATCACATTCTCACTGTGATTCATGCTTAATGGCATCAACAAGGGTTGTTTCTTGTACTATTTCCAGGGCCTGCCTCCTGTGACATCATGAGGAGCCATACCCAGACTTTAAGTTTTGGCCATGAAATCTCAAGGCCTGTGACGGTTTTGACCTGGCAACCCTAGTGTCAGCTGATTATCTACAATCAGTCCACCTTTTCCCAATGGAAGGTTTTTCACCATTTGTCTGCCCTTACATATTTATTTATTTACTGTATTTGTATACCGCCTCTCTCAGCCTACCACTGACTTGAAGCGGTTTACAAGGCAAAATTCAATGCAACCAAAACACAAGTACAACATAAAAACGTAACACCAAGAAAATTATGACAACACCAATAAAACATCTATATAAATAAAAATGTAATGTTCGTTTGTGGGATTAACATAACTCAAAAACCACTGGACGAAATGCCACCAAATTTGGACAGCATACACCTAACAACCCAATGTATGTTCTTCACTCAAATTTTTTTGCTTTTGTCATACGGGAGTTGTAGTTGCTGGGATTTATAGTTCACCTACAATCAAAGAGCATTCTGAACTCCACCAATGATGGAATTGAACCAAATGTGGCACACAGGACTCCCATAAACAACAGAAAATACTAGAAGGGTTTGGTGGGCATTGTCCTTGAGTTTGGGAGCTGTAGTTCACCTACATCCAGAGACACTGTGGACTGAAACAATGATGGATCTGGACCAAACTTGGCACGAATATTCCATATGCCCAAATATTTTTTTAATTTTTAATTTTTTTATTTGATACATCCCAACAATCAACAAAATTTTGCCATACAGGAATTATTTCAATATACATTATTCCAAAAGTTAAATATTCCTTAAATGATATTTTATACATTCCTTAGTTATGTATCGCCCAACAACCCCCCTCCCCCCATTCCCCCCACCCCCCTGGAACAGCAATTTAGATTTAGAATTGCTATCCCATATGCTCAAATATGAACACAGATGGAGTTTGGGGGAAATAGACCTTGATATTTTGGAGTTGTAGTTCCTCAGTTCCTCAAGTTGTGGTGACATCAACCATAAAATTATTTTTGTGGCGACTTCATAACTGTAATTTTGCTACTGTTATGAATCGTAATGTACATATCTGATACGCAGGATGTATCTTCATTCACTGCACCAAATTTGGAACAAATAGCCAATACGCCCACATTTGAATACTGGTGAGGTTGCGGGGGGGGGGGGGGGGATTTTGTCACTTGGGAGTTGTAGTTGCTGGGATTTATAGTTCACCAACAATCAAAGAGCATTCTGAACCCCACCAATGACAGAATTGTGGCAGACTTCCCACACAGAACCCCCATGACCAACAGAAAATACTTAAGGCCATCCAGTCCAGCTCCCTTCACAAGGGCAAGAAAACATAATCAAAGCCCTCCTGACAAAGAGCCATCCAGCCATAGATATAGGTAGATTTATGTGATTCACACACACACAGATATAGTATCATAGATTTGAAAGGGACCCCGAAAGAAGAACAATGATATGTTGAATGTTCCAGAGTAGGCAAACCAGGCAATCTCCACATCAACACTGACAAAGAAACAGCAAAAAATACTGTTTACCCACATGCATAAAGACATTACATATACGCATTACATGTACACTTTCTAATTACTTTATTTTCCAATCACCAGACTGGGCCACAGCAACGCGTGGTAGGGGACGGCTAGTCAGTCAATAAATACTCATTAAAACATTGCCCAGTCCCATCGTGTAGCTATTCTGTTTCCTATGTCTGTTATTCAATATTTGCAATTGCTTGCTCGAATACCCATGTCTTAGGGAGGGCGTTCCATAGCCGAGGGGCCACCACTGTGAAGTCCTGTCTCTCATCCCCGCCAGACGTGGGACCAAGAGCAGTGCCTCCCCAGATGATCTTAGAGTCCTCGATGGTTCATAAGAGAAGATGCATTTAGACAGGTCTGGAACATGTTATTTTTTCCCCTTAAGGACAATTACTTTAAAATATTAGTGTACCGTCCACCTCGCTGCACTACAGTCTCCCTACCTGAGCTAGCGGGGGTAGTCTCGGACCTGGCATTGGAGTCCCAGCGGCTGCTTGTGCTGGGGGACTTCAATGTCCATGCTGAGGCTGCCCTAACGGGAGCGGCTCAGGACTTCATGTCTACCATGGCGACCATGGGTCTGTCCCAACAAGTATCTGGCCCCACCCACAGTGCTGGACATACATTGGACTTGGTTTTCTGTCAGGGATGGGAGGAAGGTGGCGGTGTTGAGGAGTTATCCATCTCTCCGTTGCCATGGACCGACCACTTCCTGGTCAGCTTTAGACTTACTGCGCCCCTTAACCTCCGCAGAGGTGGAGGACCTATTAAATTGGTCCGCCCCAGGAGGCTTATGGATCCGGAAGGATTCCTGATGGCTCTTGGGGATTTTCCCGCCACCGCGGTTGGTGATCCTGTTGATGCCCTGGTCGCTCTCTGGAATGGGGAGATGACCAGGGCAATAGACACGATCGCTCCAGAACGTCCCCTCTCAAGTAGCCGATCTAAACCGGCCCCTTGGTTTACTGAGGAGCTGGCGGTGTTGAAGCGAAAGAAGAGGGAACTAGAGAGCGTGTGGCGTTTGGATCCGAGCGAGTCAAACCGAACACGGTTTGTGGCCTTTTTAAGGTCATATGCCGCGGCAATAAGAGCCGCTAAGAAAACTTTCTTCGCGGCCACTATTGCGTCTGCAAAGAACCGTCCGGCTGAACTGTTCCGAGTTGTCAGAGGCCTTTTAAAACCCACCATTCAGGATGGGTGCCCTGATGACTCGGCTGCTCGCTGTGAAGCTTTTGCTCGGTTCTTTGCAGACAAAGTCGCTTTGATCCGCTCTGGACTGGACGCCGCATTAACGGCAGTCTCTGAGGATGTAACACGAGCATCTGCTTGTCCGATTTTGATGGATTCATTTCAATTGGTTCAAACCGAGGATGTGGACAAGGTGCTTGGAGGGATGAGAGCCACCACATGCATCCTAGACCCCTGCCCATCCTGGCTTCTAAAGGAGGCCAGAGGGGGATTGGCCGAGTGGGTTAAGGTGGTGGTTAATGCCTCCCTTCGGGAAGGCATTTTTCCAGCCAGCTTAAAGCAAGCTGTGATAAAACCGCTGTTGAAGAAGCCATCACTGGACCCCACTCAATTGGTAAACTATCGGCCTGTTTCCAATCTTCCCTTTTTGGGCAAAGTCATGGAACGTGTGGTGGCCTCACAACTCCAGGCATTCTTGGTAGACACGGATTATCTAGATCCGGCACAGTCTGGCTTTAGGCCGGGACATGGTACCGAGACAGCCTTGGTCGCCTTAGTGGATGATCTCCGTCGGGAGCTCGACAGGGGGAGTGTGTCCCTGTTGGTGCTACTCGACCTCTCAGCGGCCTTCGATACCGTCGACCACGGTATCCTTCTGGGACGCCTCGCGGGAATGGGTCTCGGAGGTACTGTTTTGCAGTGGCTCCGGTCATTCCTCGAGGGTCGGTCTCAGAAGGTGTCACTGGGGGACTCCTGCTCTACCCCACAACCTTTGTCTTGTGGGGTTCCTCAGGGTTCAATACTGTCCCCCATGTTGTTTAACATCTACATGAAGCCGCTGGGTGAGATCATCCGGAGTTTCGGAGTGCGGTGTCATCTGTACGCAGATGATGTCCAACTCTGTCACTCCTTCCCACCTGCTACTAAGGAGGCTGTCGAAGTCCTGAACCGGTGCTTGGCCGCTGTGACGGTCTGGATGGGGGCGAACAAATTGAAATTGAATCCAGACAAGACAGAGGTGCTCCTGGTCAGTCGCAAGGCCGAACAGGGTATAGGGTTACAGCCTGTGTTAGACGGGGTCGCACTCCCCCTGAAGACACAGGTTCGCAGTTTGGGTGTGATCCTGGACTCATCGCTGAGCCTGGAGCCCCAGGTTTCGGCGGTGACCAGGGGAGCATTCGCACAGTTAAGACTCGTGCGCCAACTGCGACCGTACCTTGGGAAGTCTGACTTGGCCACGGTAGTCCACGCTCTGGTTACATCCCGTCTTGATTACTGCAACGCTCTCTACGTGGGGTTGCCTTTGAAGACGGCCCGGAAGCTCCAACTAGTCCAACGGGCGGCAGCCATGGTATTAACAGGGGCTGGACGCAGGGAGCACACAACTCCTCTGCTGTACCAGCTTCACTGGCTACCGATTAGCTACCGAGCCCAATTCAAAGTGCTGGTTTTGACCTTTAAAGCCCTAAACGGTTCTGGCCCTACATACCTATCCGAACGTATCTCGGCCTATCAGCCCACCAGGACCCTTAGATCTTCAGGAGAAGCCCTTCTCTCTATCCCACCTGCTTCACAGGTGCGGCTCGTGGGAACGAGAGATAGGGCCTTTTCTGTGGTGGCCCCCCGGCTTTGGAATGCCCTCCCTACTGAATTAAGATCAGCCACCTCGCTAATGGCATTTAGGAAAAAACTAAAAACCTGGATGTTTGAGCAAGTCTTCAATTGACCTTCGATGTGATGTTTTATCTGACCATGGATTAGCAATCAAGATAACGAATTGGATGATGATTTTAACTATGAGATGTCCCGATCTGTATTGGTGGCCCAATACTGTGTATGTTTTTTGTATGTATTTTTATTTTAATTTTATATGCTTAAATGAATTGTATATTTTAACATGTTGTAAACCGCAATGAGTCGCCGCACAGGCTGAGATATTAGCGGTATACAAGCATACCAAATAAATAAATAAATAAATAAATAAATATCCATCCAATCCACGATAACCCAAAGCCGAAGTAGCCTGAGATGACATTTCGGGAGAGATGTTCATTAAGAAAAATGAGTTGCAGTTTATTCAGAATCAATTTATCCTTGTTGCATGAAAGGAAATCTCCTTTAATAAACCAAGTATTAAAGGGAAGGGCAGAAGGTGAACTGCATTTTGGCGACAATTCCTGACTTTTTAAAAGGATTTTGTTTGTTTGTTTTGGCCATATTAAAGCAGTGGTTCATAACCTTTAGTCTTCCAGGTGTTGGGGATTTTAGCTCCCAGAATTCCTGACAGTTGGCCAAGCCGTTTGGGGCTTCTGGGGATTAAAGTCCCAAACACCTGGATGCCCAAAAACTGGAAACAAACCAGTGTTCTAAACAGATGGAGCTTTTGATTAGTCATTAACTTGCTTTGGGAGGGGGGTGTAGAGTTAGCTACCACCAGCTATATATAACTGCTGCCTCATCCATTTGAGACTCAGTCTCAATAACTAGTAAGTTATTACAGTCTAAAAGGGGTATACAACTAACTGTAGTGATGGAGGCAGATAGATCTGCCATTGCCTGCTACAATGTGTGTGCAAAGTTTGTCTTCTTGCCAGAAGAAGATCTACAAGCCACTCTAAACACCTTTGCAGAAGCATACGAGAAGCTCGGCCTGTCATTGAACATGAAGAAGTGCTGTTCCAGCAGTCACCAGCCAATCTCTCTCCAATGCCAGAAATACAGCTTAATGGTGTAACATTAGAAAAAGTTGACCATTTCCGCTACCTTGGCAGCCACCTCTCCACCACAGTGAACATCGACACCGAAATACAACACTGCCTGAGCTCTGCAAGTGCAGCATTTTTCCAAATGAAGCAGAGAGTGTTTGAGGACCGGGACATCCGTAGGGATACCAAGGTGCTTGTTTATAAAGCTATTGTCCTCCCAACCCTGCTATATGTCTGCGAGACGTGGACTGTCTACAGACGTCACATGCAACTCCTGGAACAATTCCATCAGCGCCGCCTCTGGAAAATCCTGCAAATCTCTTGGGAAGACAGGCGGACAAACGTCAGCGTGCTGGAAGAAGCAAAGACCACCAGCATTGAAGCGATGGTCCTCTGCCATCAACTCCACTGGACTGGCCACGTTGTCCGGATGCCCAACCACCGTCTCCCAAAGCGGTTGCTCTACTCCAAACTCAAGAACGGAAAATGGAATGTTGGTGGACAGGAAAAGATATATAAAGATGGGCTCAAAGCCAACCTCAAAAACTCTGGCATAGACACTGAGAACTGGGAAGCCTTGGCCCTTGAGTGCTCCAGTTGGAGCTATGGCTGATTTCTCTGGTTGAAGTAGTCTGCAGTGCCTTTCATGTTCCTAGATTCGTGTTTGGGCAATGCTGCATTTGGTGGTCCCTACGTAGACTTGTCCACAGCTGCATGGTATATGGTAGACTCCTGCAGAAGTGAGAGGATCCCTCTTGTCCTTTGCTGAACGTAGCATTTGTTGGTTTTTCTTGGTGGGTCTGTAGATAGTTTGTATGTTGTGTTTCCTCATCAGCTTCCCTATGCGGTCAGTGGTTCCCTTGATGTATGGCAAGAACACTTTTCCTCTGGGTGGATCTTTGTCTTTACTCTTGTGGTTTGTTCTCGGTCTTGCAGCTCTTCTGATGTCTGAGGTGGAGTATCCATTGGCCTGTAGAGCCCAGTTTAGGTGGTTCAATTCATCTTGGAGGAGGTGGGGTTCGCAGATTCTTTTTGCATGGTCTGCCAAGGCTTTAATGGTGCTTCATTTTTGACTTGGGTGATGGTTGGAGTTTTTATGTAGATATCTATCTGTGTGTGTGGGTTTTCTGTAAATGGTGTGACCCAATTGTTGATCTGGTTTACAGATGACTAGGACATCTAGAAAAGGCAGTCTTCCTTCATTTTCTTTTTCCATAGTGAATTGGATGTTTGGGTGGAGGCTGTTAAGATGGTCCAGGAACCTGTTTAGTTCTTCTTCTCCATGGCTCCAAATGGCTCCAAATAGTGACTTTGTCCACCGTCATCCCAATTAAGAGCCACATTTTAATATGCAAGCAAATATTTAATTCCACAAACCAATTAATCCTTTGCACAGCAAATAAGAACAGGACCCTGAGAACAGTGTCAGCCTCTCATGAGAAATTCCCCTCCATTCTTCACCTACCGGTCCCCAGATAGTCACACAATCCTCCAGGCTGTCTCGGAAATTGTTGGGCTCAAAGGGATGCCAGAATGTGAACTGCACTGGTGTGCCATCTGACCATTCAAAATTCATCTGTAGCCTCAGATCGTTCAAGCCAATCCAAAGTTCTTCTACATCTGCCAAAACCAGGAAGGAAAGAATTTATACAAAATTAACCATTCCAGTCCATTTGTTTGCCTGCCTCTCATAGGTCATCCCTGCCTCTCCCCAAACCAATCCCCTCCATTTTGTGAGCATTTGAACAGAAAGCTGCACTCTCAGGATCTTCCATTGGGACTATAACTTTACAGTAGACATACCTCTTACAGGACAACATATAGTTCTTTAAGCAACTGCCCACCAGTTTTCTCTTACAGCTTCTTTTCTTAATCTATTCTGTTTAAGATTTTATAATAATAATAATAATAATAATAATAATAATAATAGTAATAATAATATTTATATACCGCTCTATCTCCCTGAAGGGACTCAGAGCGGTTTCCAAGTAACATCATCAATACACACAGAGTAAACAACATAAACATAAAACAATATAAGAATAAAAATGTCACCATAACACATATATATTAAAAGTAATCCTGCCTGTTCAAGGCAATTTATAAGGCCAAGCCGAGATTAGTGCAAGCTCAAAAGTTCTAGGGGGCCAAGGAATTAAGTGAAATGCTATAGCAGGCAACAACATAGGCACGGGTCTATGGCTCTTCATTTCCAGGGCCTATTAGAGGAAGTGACCTGGGTAATTGGTAGGAAGAATAAGGCCATATTCAACAATGTTTAGGACTGAGCTAGAACTAGCTGTTCTCAAAGGCTTGTTGAAACCACCAGGTCTTCAAGCTCTTACGAAAGAAGGGGAGAGATGTGGCCTGTCTAATTTCCCTGGGGAGGGCGTTCCAGAGGCAGGGGGGCACCACTGAGAAGGCCCTCTCTCTCATCCACAACAACTGTACTTGTGACAGTGGTGGGAGCGAAAGGAGGGTCTTCCCGGAAGATCTTAGAGTTCACACCAATTCATAGAAGGAGATGCAATCGTGGAGATAGACAGGGCCCAAATCGTTTAGGGCTTTATAGGTCATCACCCGCACCTTGAATTTGGCTCGGCAACTTATTGGCAGCCAATTGATTTTTTTAAAAATACTGAATAAATATTTGCGCAATGTATCCTGTTTCAGATTTTACTTTAATCTGAGATATTCAGGTTTTTTATAAACTGAGAAAATACCTCTCTAGAAATCTCTAGCTCCTCTAGTGTGACTCTATGAACAACTTCCACCGGAAGTTGACCCTTGATCCACACTGGAGAACTTAAGAGATTACTAGAGAGACCATATCAATGAAATCTGTTAACAACTAAATCCACAAACGTGAAGGGGCAACTGTACTTTGAGCTTTTCCATGTTTCTTCTGAAAATACAAGCACAAGAAAACATCTTCACATACAAGATATATACCTCCCTATATACTGAACTTGATAGCTGCTTACCTTGCTTGATCTGCTTGGTAACAAATTCCAGTTCAGAAAAGGTGTGGATGCTCACCAGGTCACCTTCACTCCGCAAACAAGTTTTCTTAGCATCCAACCAGCTCTTCTTTTCACTGATCAAGCGGTAGCAGTTTGTTTGGAAGGGTTGCCAGCTCGGATCACAGTCCACCTTCACCTCAGACTCTATGGGGATTGGGATCATGAAGCATTGTCAAGCAGCATTTGGAACTATTATGTGGCTTATTTAATTTCAAGCTCTTCAACTGATGAGCTGACACCCAAAACTGGCAAGCTAGAAAGCAGGAGTGTTCCCAGACAGGCAGCTCCTAGGTTTATGATTCAAATAATAATAATAATAACAATAAACTTTATTTATACCCCGCCACCATCTCCCCAACAGGGACTCAGGGAGGCTTACATGAGGCAAAGCCCAATCAACAAATCACAGCAAAATAAAACCAAAAACACATGCAACAAACATCATAATTACGTAAAACATATGAATACATTAACGATATAAGATTACAATAAACACAGTCACAGTGACAATGGGCAGCTATATGTGTGAGAAAATGATTAAAAAACTGATTAAAACTGATTAAAAACACGAGTGAGATAAAAGGTGAAGCAGGTTATATGTGGAGGGGGCTCATTAAAACGGGGATTGTGGAATCGAGCTTTCCCACGAGGAGCGGGGACGTATACCCCAAGGACAAAAACGTTGAGGCTGAGCAATAGTATAAGGTTGTATACCTACTCACCAAAGGCGCAGCAGAAGAGCCAGGTTTTAAGGTTCTTTTTAAAGGTTTCTAGGGGAGGGGCTTTCCTAATCTCTCCAGGTAATGAGTTCCAGAGTCGGGGGGAGGGAGCACAGAGGAGAAAGCTCTCTCCCTTGTGCTCACCAGGCGAGCTTGTGAAATTGGCAGGGGCGAGAGAAGGGCCTCCCCAGAAGATCGGAGGGCCCGGGCTGGTTCATGGAGGGAGATACGTTCACAAAGGTAGGCGGGTCCCTAACCATTTAGGGCTTTATAGGTGATAACCTGCAAATGGCACAGTTCAATTCTTCTTTCCTTAATAGATATTTTCCCCAGTAACAAACACACACACACACACACACTAGAAGTAGCATTACAAAAACGCAAGAGAGAATATTTGGACTTCCTATAAAAGTCTAGAAATGAGGCAGAGCACAATATAAGTCCCATCTTGAAGGTTCTCAAAATCTCACAGAATCACATCAAAGCTTTTTTTAAAAATACAACTAAAAGAATCCCTAGGCAGCATGATCAATAGCTATGTAGGCTAAGGGATTAGGGGATTTTGAGTACGGCAGTACAAAAAATAAATGTCTCCAAGCTCTGCCATTAACAGAATAAACGACTATTTCAGAAGTCTATCAATCTCTTCATCTTAGGGGGTCGATATTATAACATCACTGATTCCCAGTATCTCCATCCAGAACTTTGATTACATGTAAAGTTCTGCGTTTAGCCTCTTTCTCATCACTGCCCCCCCCCCCCCCCCAAATTGACTGTCTCTTAACCACAAAAACAAAAAAAACCTGCCTGGTCCACTTCTTTTCCACCAACGCAACATACTTCAGTCCCTATACTTAGTGTGAGGTTTTCTATCTTATTTTTTTTAACTCTTTGTTTTTCCTGTTCCCTTTAAGCTTTTCCCTCAGGACCCAAACTTTTCAGTCCACTTTGCCTACGTCCTTTGTTCTACTCATACTGTCAATGAGCCCAGTCTTTCCACTCTGCTTTCCAGACCTCGGAGGCTTTGCCTGCCCATAAGAACAACGCATGATTTTCTCAATCTGAGCACTTTTCTGCTTTCTATTTCTGACACTTCCACTTTGATCAGTCAGAATGTTAGCAAACACTCCACGACTGGCCACAAGCTCAGGCCATGTTTATTAGGTGTTAAGGAAACACAAGTATGTAGTAGTTAATTTAAACTACCCAGCTACTGCCTTCCTCCAAACCACGCACCTACTGAGTATGTATTTGTGGTGGCGTTAGGTTTCTTCTTGCAGATGTAGGGCAAAGCCATGCTGCAGTCCCGATTCTGCCATCCTCCTGACGACTCTGTCCGAATCACCCCACAGTTTTCCTCATTGGGGTTGTCAGGCTGATCTATAAACATAGAAATATTATCCATGCTTGAAGCCATTCTTATTTAAAGAGAAAATCACTTCCTTAGAATGGAAACAGGCAAATTACACTTAAGGACAAAATTTATATTTTAGGGTCAGTTCTAGATTTCAGTTCTATATGGTGTTGCCATATAGAGGTGGTATTGTCATGACAGCCAGCATGGTGTAGTGTATAATTCTGGGAGATCAGGGGGGTTCAACACAGGCAATAAAATCCAGTTTGAAGCCATCTTGAAGTTGGGGTATTGACAAAACTATCCCAAGTGGTGGAAAATGATTTGGGACAGTCATCATCTCACTCTCTCAGCCTAGAAGGAAAGTAATGGCAAACCTTCTCTGAATACATCTTGTCACAAAAACGCTATGATGGTGTTGCTATAAGTCAGCATTTACTTAAGGGTACAGAACAACAACAAGAAATATTGTGGAAAAAAGGAACAGGGAAGGGTGTCTAACTTTTGCTACTTCAAAAAGCAGCATTTCTCCTGTTCCTGGGTCATGTATGATGAATCATGTCATTGCTCAGACATGGAAAACAATCCCAGAATTGTAAAACACTTAGCATTCTCTAAAGAGATACCACCATTGTCCTCAAACATGGTATCAGGTGTTAAAATATATTCCTCTCTTTTGTGTAAAAAAAAAATCCGGTTCTCCCGATAATAAATGGACAGCTCAGTTCTGGAGACACTCTTACATTTTGAAATACAATCATATTGATTGTATCATAGATGCAGGCAAAACGTCAGGAGAAATGCCTCTAGAACATGGCCCTATAGCCCGAAAAAACCCACAAGAACCTAGTGATTCCAGCCATGAAAGCCTTCGACAATACAAATCATATTGATGTCACTAAATACTTCTAAACAACAATTAACATTAGAACATGACCATGTTAGAGTGGAAATCTGAATCAGTTTCATCTCAATTATGTCAATTATAATTTAGTTAGGTAACATGGTCAAACTGGTGTTGAGTAATAGCAAGAATTTTATCAATTATTAATTGGAATGAAATTCTGAACTGATTATCCAGCAAAAACAGGGAAGGAGAAACACAAATGTAGCATTTACAGGTAATTATTATTTGCAAATGGTTCCAGCTGTTTGGCCGCATGCTTTCCATGGCACAATTTATGGACCAGGGAGAATTCCTGCAAATGTACAGAGCAATGAGATGTGGGTGGCACTGATTGGATGGCGGTTATGATGACCCACATGAGCATCCAAAAGTGTTCTGCAAAGAAGTCAAGAAGTATTTCTACCACTTTGAATAAAACAAATAAGGGATTGATAAACTGATCACAAATCAAAAGGCAACGTAACTAGACAGCACAGGACAGGCTAATGGTATATTTATTGATCGTGTCAGGAGCGAACCAAACAATTGTACTGTATTTAAAAAACAACAACACAAAGTTTGCAAACTTGGCATTCTATTAAATGTCCTTTGACCAGTAGCTGGCCACTTGGAGTGCCTCTGGTGTTGCTATAAGAAGGTCCTCCACTGTGCATGTGGCAGGGCTCAGGTTGCATTGCAGTAGGTGGCCTGTGGTTTGCTCTTCTCTGCACTCGCATGATGTGGATTCCACTTTGTAGCCACATTTCTTAAGGTTGGCTCTGCATCTCGTGGTGCCAGAGCGCAGTTTGTTCAGCGCCTACCAAGTCGCCCAGTTTTCTGTGTGCCCAGGAGGCCATTGATTGAGGTTCTGGGTTTTAGCCTGCCACTTTTGGACTCTCACTTGCTGAGGTGTTCCAGCAAGTATCTCTGTAGATCTTAGAAAACAATTTCTTGATTTAAGTCATTGGCATGCTGGCTGATATCCAAACAGGGGATGAGATGTCACTGTCTTGGTCTTTGCATTATTGGTTGCTACTTCCCGGTGGATGTCAGGTGGTGAAATACCAGCTAAACAGTGTAATTTCTCCAATGGTGTAGGGTTCAGACACCCCATGATAATGTGGCATGTCTCATTAAGAACCACACGGTTAAGTCAGTTTGAGTTCCTGGCAAGTACCTCTATCAGGCAAATGTTGAAGTCAGGAAGAAAATGGTTTTGTATTGGTTCTCAAGAAATCTTTTCTATATTATGTATGGCTTGATCCTAAGGGTAAAGTCACAGATAGGGATGTGTATATATTATACTATTTTAAAATTCCCTGGATCCAAATTTCCACTTAGCTTTATAGGATACACTCAGCTTTATTCATGAGCCACTTATGAGACAAGGATCTATCTGTCTTACTATTTAACTAACTAATTATCCTGTACCTGTCTCTCTCAAAATACTTTGATGCAGGGGAGACTATAAAATAAGTAAATAACATATGACAACAGCCTGAAGTTGCAAGAAGATTATGTTGTTAGCACCATGTAACAAAATTTGGGAATGTTTTCTGTTCCTGGTTTGAAAAAGTTATTCCTATTTAACTGTGTGGTACTTACTTTTGAAGTAGTTGTTATACTCTAGAAACCTTGTTTTTGTGGCTGCCGCAAACTATGTTGAATTGATTACAGCAAAATGTGCTGCAGGATGTCCCATAAAAACATTTTTATTGCAGTTTAATAGATTTTCTTCCTGTTTTTATAATAGAACCAATTAGGAAATAACATTTATAACCCAGGAACAAGAATCCTGTTACACAGTAGATCAGTGTTTCTCAACCTGGGGGTCAGGATACCTAAGGGTGTCGCCAGGGGGTACCAGAGCGGTCACCAAAGACCATCAGAAAACACAGTATTTTCTGTTGGTCATGGGGGTTCTGTGTGGGAAGTTTGGCCCAATTCTACCATTGGTGGGGATCAGAATGCTTTTTGATTGTAGGTGAACTATAAATCCCAGCAACTATAACTCCAAAATGTCAAGCTCTATTTCCCCCAAGCTCCACCAGTGTTCAGATTTGGGCACATTGAATATTGGTGCCAAGTTTGGTCCAGATCCATCATCGTTTGAGTCCACAATGCTCTCTGGATGTAAGTGAACTACAACTCCAAAACTCAAGATCAATGTCCACCAAACCCTTCCAATATTTTCTATTGGTAATGGGAGTTCCGTGTGCCAAGTTTGGTTCAGTTCCATCGTTTTTGGAGTACAAAATGATCTTTGATTGTAGGTGAACTATATATCCCAGCAACTACAACTCCCAAGTGACAAAATCAACCCCCCCCCCCCAACCTCACCAGTATTCAAATTTGGGTGTATCGGGTATTTGTGCCAAATTTGGTGCAGTGAATGAAGATACATCCTGCATATCAGATATGTACATTACGATTCATAACAGTAGCAAAATTACAGTTATGAAGTCGCCACAAAAGTAATTTTATGGTTGATGTCACCACAACTTGAGGAACTGAATTAAGGAGTCGCAGCGTTAGGAAGGATGAGAAACCCTGCAGTAGATGGTACCCATACTACATTTGCATCTGCCTTACCACTTTCCCAGTTAAGGTACTTCAGGGGTGAGTTGTCTGACCACTGCCAGCCTCCGTTGAGATCCAAATCATTAAGCCCAATCCAAAGGGTAGATCCATATCCTGTTAGCAGCCCTGGAGTAGACAGAGAAGAGGAGAGTGTCACAGCGTAAGGCCCTCCACCATAAAGCATGTCACCTGCTGCTCCCAAACAAGCATCTAAGTCTTTTGCTCTCCATCCACCTACCATACCAAAGCTGGCTACAAGATCCTCTCCTGATACCCATTCAGTGCAGTCTAGTCTTCTCTAAATGACTTTACTCTTCAGTGATCCGCTCACTCCTGATATTTGCAAGCTTCTCTTTCTCTTGCAAAGCATACAAATCTTTTACATACATTTACCCATTTCTCCAACTACTCATTGTGACACCTGAACAAGCCTAGTTTCCAGTCACTGAAGCAGATCAAGGAAAACAGGATTACTCAAACAGCATTTGTCAGCAGACACAGACAGGACAGCTGTATTGAGCAAAATAAACATCCCAGCTATTTTTACCAACAGAGGTAAGGAACCCATTGCTCACCATTGATGTAAGTTTGCTCGTGGATCTCAGTGATGCTGAGCAAGTTGGCCCCTTGCTGCTCGCAGCTCTTCCCAGCTTCCTGCCAAGAAAGGGTGGACTGAAAGTTGAACTGGTAACAGCTACTAGTAAGCTGGTCTCGGTCCCAGAACGTATCACAGTCATTACCTAAGTAGAGAGGTAATGAAAAGAAGTTACTGCAAATTAATAGACCTAATACTCTAATGTAGTGGTTCTCAATCTGTGGGTCACCAGGTGTTTTGGCCCCAAAAATCCCAGCCATTTTACCAGCTGGTTTCTGGGAGTTCAAGGCTAAAACATCTGGGGACCCACAGGTTGAGAACCACTGCCATAATGCATCAACAGTCACTCTGTGAGCAAGTGGCTGCATGGAAAAAGTAACAAAGAGACCTGGCCATTTTGCGGGACATGTAAGTCAAGTGCAAAGGAGTGGGGTCATTTTCCAGCTTTTGCATTACATAACTGAGGTCAGGGGTAAGATCTTGGGAGAGAGAAAGGGGTGTGTGTAAGGTAGACTGGGAACAATGGAGATAAACAGTAACTTAAGATGGGCAGCAGTGTTTTTATATAGACAAACCTTTGTTTCACACAAATTATTCAAACAAAGCATTTGAAGGGTGGGGAATGCAGTTTTTATATAAGTTTGCCCAACAAAATATGTAACATACTCAGAATTAATGTATTTTAATACTAGCTGTCCCCTACCACATGTTGCTGTGCCCCAGTTGCTGTGACCCAGTCTGTTTATGTTTTGTGTGTGTATATATTTGTGTATATGTGGTTTGCATATATATATGTGGTTTTGCACGTGTTGTAATTTATTTGGGGGGGGGGGTGCTTTTTAAGTCTTTTCTGCTGTGTTTTTCGGTGTTTTTATGAGTGATGGTCACTCGTTGGCCTAACAGGTATATTGTGTCCAAATTTGGTGTCAGTTCACCCAGTGGTTTTTGAGTTATGTTAATCCCACAAACAAACATTGCATTTTTATTTATATAGACTAGCCATCCCCTGCCACGCGTTGCTGTGGCCCAGTCTGGTGGTCATGGGGGTTCTGTGTGGGAGCTTTGGCCCAATTCTATAATTGGTGGGATTCAGAATGCTCTGTGATTGTAGGTGAACTACAAATCCCAGCGACTACAACTCCCAAATGTCAAGATTCTATTTTCCCCAAATTCCACCCGTGTTCACATTTGGGCATATTGGGTATTCGTGCCAAGTTTGATCCAGATCCATTATGCTGTGCTCTCTGGATGTAGGTGAACTACAACTCCAAAACCAAAGGACACTGTCCACCAAACCCTTACAGTATTTTCTGTTGGTAATGGGAGTTCTGTGTGCCAAGTTTGGCTCAATTCCATTGTTGGTGGGGTACAGAATGCTCTTTGATTGTAGGTGAACGATAAATCCCAGCTACTACAACTCCCAAATGACAAAATCAATTTTTTTGAGTGAAGGACATACATTGGGTTGTTAGGTGTCTTGTGTCCAAATTTGGTGTCAATTCATCCAGTGGTTTTTGAGTTATGTTAATCCCACAAACGAACATTACATTTTTATTTATATAGATGGCATACTATCTGTCACAATCAAGGGAACTGCTTAACTCTGTCAAAATGTGCTTCTATACAAGTGCTTCCACTCTACTATACCTGCATGCAGGCCCGTAGCCAGGATTTTGATTCGGGGGGGGGGGGGGCTGAGTCTGGGTGAAAGAGTGTCTACCCTAGCAAACCTTTTGTATTATTACCCCAATACCCCCATACATATGGGATATATTGAGAATGGTGATCAGATCATGATATTAATAAACATAACAGTTTAAATAATGTACCAGTAAGGCCTTCTCGCAGACCACCTTGAGAATTTCGGGGGGGAGGGGCTGAAGCCCCCATCGTCCGTCCCCCCCAGCTACATGCCTGACTGCATGGTATTTCATGCCTATCTTATCTGCATTGTAGGGTAAGATATATCTGTTTAATCCCTTTTCCCAATAAATGAACTGCTGTGTTTGCATTGAATGTTTACAGTATTTTAGCTATTAGGGGTGAAGAATCCACCACCAAAAGGAATAAAACAGTGCAGCTCCTGTTTGAAGAATGTCAAACTGGCTAGAGAAGACCCCAACATAACTTTGTACGATACTGGTTGGAAATAATGGGAAAGGGTAGGAAGGATGGAGAAGGGGCCTGAAGGGGTGGGGATGCTGATATTGCTATATCCTGAAATTTTAGCAGGAGACATAAGAGGAAGGCATGGAAAAGGAGAGCAAAGAGGCTTGGAGAACAAGTGGACTCAACACTTCAAGGGTTAAACTCAGAAACTCAATATTACACACTGCCCAGAGTTTCATACAGAATGGAGCTTACTCTTAATAGGACAGAATCCCCATCGTTCATCTTTGCCATAGTCCTGTGTAGTGGCGCACCAGAGATGACCATCTCCACGACCCATGCTGGTGCAATCATAGAACCACTGATTATCATACTTGAAAGGGATGGTGCAGGGCTTCCCATGAGAATTGCCTTGGATGGTGTAAATTTCTAGAGTGGAGGAGGAAAAAAATCATGATGCAGTATTGGCCTTCCCAAAATAGTATAATTTCATGAAATATCTCTGTTATCTACACCCAGAGCTTGGGAAAAAATCTTTTGGGCTACAATGTCCAGAATCTGCTGTCATTCTAGTACAAAAAACCCCTTTCCAAGCGCTTATCTATGGTCCTGCATAAAATTCAGTGAGCCCTTTCAAATTCCTTTGGCCAAATATGTCCTCCGCATACCATGCCTGACCTCAAGTTAATCCAACACACATTACAGCTGGAAGATTGCTCCATTAAGCACATGATGAAATTTCTTCCACATGCAGAAGAACTATGCACACTCCGCATTAATAAACTAAACATTAAATTTTGCATCAGGTAAGGACAATATGGGCTGTACATAATTGTTTGTTGGGAGCCCCCGGTGGCACAAGGGTTAAACCCTTGTGCCAGCAGGACTGAAGACCAAAAGGTCACAGGTTCGAATCCGGGGAGAGTTTGGATGAGCTCCCTCTGTCAGCTCAAACTCCCCACGCGGGGACATGAGAGAAGCCTCCCACAAGGATAGTAAAACATTCTGGCGTCCCCTGGGCAACTTCCTTGCTGACAGCCAATTCTCTCACACCAGAAGTGACTTGTAGTTTCTCAAATCACTCCTGACATGAAAAAAATTGTTTGTTAAGCGCAGGTTGCAAACTGAAAAGCCTGAAGGTCATTACACCAGCTCTCCAGCAAAATCATAAAAGTAGACCTGTGCATTAAAATAAATTCTTAAATATTCAGCAGCCAAATAGATCTTGGGCAGTGTATGAAAAATGTATGTCTTTCCTTCACCCCCTCCCCCTCCCCCAATAGTAATAGTAATAGTAATAGTAATAGTAATAGTAATAGTAATAATAATAATTTAAAAAACTTTATTTATACCCCGCCACCATCTCCCCAACGGACTCGGAGCGGCTTACATGAGGCCAAGCGTAACAACACATCAATAAAACAAGAAAGCAATAAACAAAAACAATACAATTAATACAAATCACATATAAACATTAACACACAAGAATTAAAAAACCTATGGCCGGGCCAAATGTAATAGTTTAAAATTAAAAAATAAATGCTGGGTTTGAACAAGGTAGGATATATCTCGTAGGAGGGTTTTAAAAGAAGTGAGGGGAATGCAATCCAATGCATCCCTTTACAGTGGAAATAATAGAAATAGTGAAACACTGGAAGTGCTCTACTCAACACTGTTGCCATAATGGGCCCTCCACCTCCTCACTTTTGCCTTTATGTTGGAGGATACCCTTTACCCACTATGCATTCTGGGATACAACTCAATTCTTGTGTGCAAACTGCTCTTTTAGCCAGGTTTCGTTTTTAAAAGAAAATCATGCTGTTTTACTACAATATGTGAGTCAGATCTAGATTTTGCCATGCTTAGGGGATGTCTTCATTTAAATCTCATTTATTTCAATGGATTTCCTCTCAACATAATTAAATCAGGGTACAATTGTACAGTTTTGTACTACCTTTTAATATAAACTGCATCAAGGTAGCCCAAATTATTTTCTAATGAGAGCTGAATTTCGTAGCCTGGGCTAATCAATCACATTAAACAGATGTGTAACTACGGCTGCATCTGCACTGCTATATAATCCAGTTTCTGAATCCGGATTCTCTGCTTTGAATTGGATTATACACATCTACACTGCCATATAATCCAGTTCAAAGTAGATAATCTGGATTCAGAAACTGGATTAGATGGCAATGTAGAGGGGGCCTATGTTCCTGTTTTGAGACTTCCTGAGTACCACCCACATATTTATTATTTATGTATTTATTTGTATATATTTGTATCCTGTCCTCACCCCCGGAGGGGCACTGAGGGCAGCCTCACAATGGGCAACCATTAAATGCTGAAACAAAGATAATAATAATAACACTTTACATTTAAAACAATAGCTAAAATATCAAATATAAACAACCAATTAAGATCACGCAAGTTCAAGTCATAATTATATATCTGTTTATCTTTGTAGCTTTAAGGGCATTAAATGTTTCTCTACAAAAGCAACAGTTCTCTGAATCTGCCAATTTGGGTTAAACTCTTGTGCTGGCAGGATTGCTGACCAATAGGTCAGCGGTTCGAATCTGGGGAGAGCGGGTTGAGCTCCCTCTGTCAGCTCCAGCTCCCCATGCAGGGACACGAGAGAAGCCTCCCACAAGGATGGTAAAACATCAAACATCCAGGTGTCCCCTGGACAACGTCCTTGCAGACAGCCAATTCTCTCACACCAGAAGCGACTTGCAGTTTCTCAAATCACTCCTGACATATAAAAAAGTCAATTTGTGCACTTTCATGGTATGACTGTCGAACCACTGAATAAATGCACAGGCTTGATGATAAAATAAAGACCAAAGAAAATCAAATTTAGGTTCCAGTGAAATCAGTAGCTAGCTTAGCCTGACTAAAGTAACTTGGATCCAAACTAGACCGAGGTGCCCTTTACAACTCCACCACACAGTTGCTTCCTATGCAGACTGACACAAACGGTTGAACTCAAGAGAAATACAAAGTGCCTCATGGTTTGTGGCTTTGGAGCCAGGCCATTCTTGGGCAAAAGAAACTCTGAACTGCAGTGGCAACATGAAAATTACAGATATTAGCTTGATGAGCATTTTGGAAAAGAAGCAAATGTCAAACACCCACATCCCAGAATCATCATTTTTGTTGACTTCCCCCCTCCCCCTTCAACTTGGGAGATGACATAAACAATGCAAAATAAATAGTTCAGATGTTTGGATTTCTGATAAAATGTCCTAAATGAGATTTTGCACTGGCAATACCCTTGATCCTCGAAATAAGTAAGTTTTCTGTTTTATTTAATGCAAACTTTTATCTGTACTGTTATGTTTTTCAAATGATTTCGACTGCTTCAAATTATTGGTATTTTGTACATAACCACTTGTTGTTATTGTTGTTCATTTGTTCAGTGATTTCCGACTCTTCGTGACCTCATGGACCAGTCCACGCCAGAGCTCCCTGTCGGCCGTCACCACCCCCAGGTCCTTCAAAGTCAATCCAGTCACTTCAAGGATGCTATCCATCCATCTTGCCCTTGGCTGGCCCCTCTTCCTTTTTCCTTCAATTTTCCCCAGACATAACCACTAATTTGTTTTTAAATGCTTTTGTAACATCAGGATTCCAGCTGTGCTATATCTGGCTTTAACCTTTTTAAAATTCACCTTGGGTCCCTTGTAGGGAGAAACTGGGTTATAAAATAAAATAAATGAATAAATCCCTGTTACATAATGCTACTAAACTTCACACAGTCCATTATATTTTGTGATTTTATGATATGGGAGGAGGGAACTGCTGGTATCATCACCTTTAGTTCTACCCCATCTTTTCCCCATAGTTGGAAATCAAGGAAGCTTACAAATTAAAATGATTAAAATACAGTTCAGCATTAAAATAGTTTTAAACTATTAACAATACTAAAAAAAATGTAAAATATACACTTAAAACGATAATAGTAATTTAAATATCAGTGTTGTACAATGTCAAACAATACAGTGTTCGTGTTATGCCCTTTCATTAAAAACCTTCAGTTCTAGAAATCTATTGGAATATTAAAAATGTTCGCTTACTATAAGAAGGACAATAAGGAGGGAGACATTTCAAAAGTTTTGGGAGATCCACTGAAAAGGTTCTTCCTCATATTTCCACCAACCATGCCTCTGAAGATGGTGAGACTGAAAGAAGGTCCTCTCCTGAAGGTCCTTCTCAAAGTCTCACAAAGGAAGGTAATATCTGCCAGTACAGGGCTTTATAGGACATAATCTGTACTCTGAATTGTATCTGAAGACAAACTAGCAACCAGAGCAAGGGAGTGATATGATTCCTGTAAAAGGCCCCAGTTAACAATTTGGCTGCACTTAAACGTTTCCAATCACTCCTCAAAGCCAGCCCCACTTAAAGTGCATTACAATAATCCAAATAGGATGTAACTAAACTGTATCAAAGCATTTCTGACCAATTCAGAACCCTGGGCCTCCATGCTTAGGAATGAGTGCAAGAGTACACTTAAATAGTGAACCTGCATATTGAAGATGAATGTAACCCGTCTTCAGCGCAGTCTGAATCTATTCATTGATCTGCATTTCACCAACCCAGGAGCACATTTGACTTGTCTGGATTAAGCGTAAATTAATTTGCTCTCGTCCACTCTACTACAAATTCCAGACATTTCAGAATCAAAACATTTGCCTTGGAATTTCGTGGGTAGTAGAAATACAGCTTGATGTTACCGACATAACAAATCCTAGACCTCCAGACAACGTCTCCTGGTGCTTTCAGGTGCTGAATAGCACCAAGGACAGGATGGAATCCTGAGCAACCATAGAGGCCAATGGCTTAGAGGTCAACGAGGAAACTCTCAACATCATAATCTTGATTCACCTCTCCAGTACGGAATACAGTTTTGTTTTTTCCTGCAGTCAAACCTCTGCCAGAAACAAAGTCACTCTAGAACATGGATGTTTCCAATATAAGTCAAAGCAGTTGTGGGAGGAAGCCACAAAACCTTGAGTGGGTTGGCCAGTTTTATGGTAAGAGATCATTTCAAGATAAACACGTCAGGAAATTAAAATAAACTAGAGCTCCGAACAGACAACTAAACTTTTTTTAAAAAAGCAAAGTACAATCAAATACTCAATTCTTCCTAATTTCAGTTTGGATTGCTTACTCTCTTAGTTGGGAGAGTAAGAAAAACTTCTTCATGCAATCAGTTCTGAGAAAGATGGTCACTAAAACATACTACTTTTTTTTATAAAAAAAAAAAAAAAAGCTTCACATTTATGGCTCCATCTGAGACCATTAGCCTCATTTGCCTGAATCATGTTTAGTGGCTATATACATTTTGACTGCCAGATCACCTGGGAAGGAATCCCACTGGAGCATTGCAGCGCACACAATGCATACCTGGGAGTCACTCTGAACCATGCTCTTACCTACAAGAAGCACTGCCTGAACATCAAGCAAAAAGTGGGTTTTAGAAACAATATCATATGAAAGCTGACTGGCACAACCTGGGAGTCACAACCAGATACAGTGAAGACATCTGCCCTTGCGCTGTGCTACTCTGCTGCTGAGTATGCATGCCCAGTGTGGAACACATCTCACCACGCTAAAACAGTGGATGTGGCTCTTAATGAGACATGGGGTGTCTGCGCCCTACACCACTGGAGAAATTACACTGCTTAGCCAGTATTGCACCACCTGACATCCGCTGGGAAGTAGTAGCCAATAGTGAAACGACCAAGGCAGAGACATCTCCAGCTCATCCCCTGTTTGGGTATCAGCCAGCACGCCAACGACTTAAATCTAGAAATATTATTTATTATTATTAAATAGTTTTCTAAGATCTACAGAGACGCTTGCTGGAACACCTCAGCAAGCGAGAGTCCAAAAGTGGCAGGCTCAAACCCAGAACCTCAACCAATGGCTGATACCAGACGAGAGACTCCCCCCCCCCCCCCCCGGGCACACAGAGGACTGGGCAACTTGGAAGGTGCTGAACAGACTGCGCTCTGGCACCACAAGATGCAGAGCCAACCTTCAGAAATGGGGCTACAAAGTGAAATCCTCGACATACAAGTGTGGAGAGGAGCAAACCACTGACCACCTGCTGCAATGCAACCTGAGCCCTGCCACATGCACAATGGAGGACCTTCTTGCAGCAACACCAGAAGCACTCCAAGTGGCCAGATACTGGTCAAAGGATATTTAATCAACTACCAAACTCATAATATTCATATTTTGTTTGTTTGTTTGCTTTGTGCTGTTAGAAATGTAATATAATTGACTGGTTGGCCTGACACGACAAATAAATAAATACTGCCAGTTGTTAAGATCAAACAGCAAGGGACGTATTGTCGAAGGCCGTAATCACTGGAGTGTTGTTTGGAGTGTTTCTCCTGATCCTCTGAAGATGCCAGCCACAGACGCAGGTGAAACATCAGGAGAAAATGCTGCTAGAAAATGGCCATGCAGCCCAGAAATTACACAACACTCCAGCAAGGGATGCCTTTCATGTCCTACTTGAGAATTTCAAAAGCATCATGCCTTGTCACTATAAAAAATAATGAAAGACTAGTCATTCTGGATCTAGCTAAACAATTTTAAAATAGCAATGGGAACTAGTGGCTTCTTTCAATTTAGTTTGGACAGATGTGTGCTTAATTAAAGGATATGTTATTGGAGTGAAGGATACTAAATTTTGGACAACTCCAAGAAACAGAGGGAAAACAGCTCAGCAACAACGAAGAGTGACAAGATTAAGTTTCAGTCTTCTCATGCAGGCTTTACCAGAGTATGGCCTGGAGCACAAATCTTCATCATGGTTGTAGATCTTCCACTGTCCTCCCCGTGCTTGGTCTCCCCTTTCGGCTGGCGTGAGAGACCAATTCCCCAACCTGGAGCTCAAATACTGCGAAAGCTGGTCTCCAAGGGTGCGGCAGTTCCATCGCATGTTAATGGATTCTCGGTCGCATTCGTAGGTAGCTAGAGCATGGGCAGCTGTGCTGGTATTTGCAGACTTCCAGGAGACCCCCAAGCATTGCATAGTTCCAATGTTGAAAAGCCGATTTCGTGAAACCCATTTCCACTTCTGAGCTGGATGACTGGTGTTGCAAATCCTGGCTATTTTCACCAGGGAGTCCTTTGTCTCCAAGCAGCCCTGCAGACCACTGCTATAGATGAGAAATACCCCGGAATCTGAAAAAACAAAAAAACAGAGAGACAGAGTAGAATAAAAAAAGCACTTGTCATCAACAGCAGCCAAATCAGGAAGACCACCTAGTGACAACTCTTTGCTTTACTCTCTCAGAGTCAGAAAAGTTACTTGGAGACCATAACTCTCAGAACCCTCAAGCCGTGCAATGTATCTAAACAGAATGCAACACTATTCAAAACAGACAGCAGGCACAATATGGGAAATGGACTAAATTTGGAGATATGAGACTTTAGTAGCCACAGATCACTATAAAAGTACTCAGTGAAAATCATGTGAATCAGACTGAAGGTAGCAGGGGAGCCAAAGTAAACAATAAACAATGCTCTGAAGGTTAGTGACACATTCATACAACAATTTCCTTGCAGATTTTCTCCAAAACTCTGAACAAAGACTAACCCTACAATTTCAACTAACCTTTTAAGCAAAAATCCTACCAGGGCCTCCAGATTAAGGCCTCAAACTGCTGCCATGCTCACAGGCAGCGTTTTTGGCTCGTAAGATGTGGCTTCCAGGCACCAATGTTTTTACAAGTTCACCACTGATGAGATCCCTTTCCTGAGCAACTACAAAAGAGGCAAAGAAGAGGAGGAGTTGTCAGCTGCCCCCAAACAAAAGCTGGGAGGGTAATTTCTGGGAAGCAGCCACTTCCCCGAGATCCAAGATTTCCCCATTTTCCAAGCTATGTGGCTTTAAAAAAGCCATAAGCTCTCCAGACCAGAGAGGACTCATGCTTATGACCCCAAAAAAGATCAGCTTACTCTAAAAACAAAGGGCTAAAGTTAGAAAATTACAGCTTGCAGGAGAGCTTAGAAAATTACAGTTGCTGCAAGTTTTAGAACCTTTTTGCTGGAGGGGAAGGGAGGGGAAACAATACTCAGTTACCTGAGGAGGGGATGGAGCTTAGAAGTAACTTACTAGAAAGAGCAAAGTAAGTAGGATTCATACCTGCTTTAAAATAAACAAAGATATAAATTGTAACAACAAATGATAACTTCATTCTTTATCATTGTTTCTATTTTTCTAGTAAAGGGTAGGTTTTAAAATCCTTGCGTGTTATTGTTTATATGTTGTTTATATTAATTGTATTGTTTTATTTGCTTATGGCTTTTTGTTTTATTGATGTGTTGCCGGGCTTGGCCTCATGTAAGCCGCTCCGAGTCCTCTTGGGGAGATGGTGGTGGGGTATAAATAAAGTATTATTATTATTATTATTGTCGAAGGCTTTCATGGCCGGAATCCATGGGTTGTTGTAGGTTTTTCCGGGCTATATGGCCATGTTGTGGAGGCAATTTTTCTCCTGACGTTTCGCCTGCATCTATGGCAAGCATCCTCAGAGGTACCTCTGAGGATGCTTGCCATAGATGCAGGCGAAACGTCAGGAGAAAAATTGCCTCCACAACATGGCCATATAGCCCGGAAAAACCTACAACAACCCATTATTATTATTATTATTATTATTATTATTATTATTATTATATGCGCGTGACTTACAGATTTTGTTCATTATTAACTTTATTTATACCCCGCTAACATCTCCCGAAGGACTCGGTGCAGCTTACAAAAGGCCAAGGCCCACAATAAAACAACAGCATAACAAATACAACAATAAAACTCATAAAGCAAACAAAAAATTAAAGCAATAACAATAAACATCAAAAACAGTAACACCATGACGCATTTAAAAACTAAGGCTGGGCCAAATGTAATGAATAAAATTTAAAAGTGCTGGACATGACAGGTGACATGTATAGGTTTTTAGAGGTAGTGCTGTGTGCAGACAATCTTAAATCTCTAGTAAAGTGCATTTGGGACATGATGCTAAGAGCTTCCTATTCTGGAGAGGCACAGCGGAACAGCCACGTCTTCAAGCTCTTCCTGAAGACTGCCAGTGTTGGGGCTTGTCTAATGTCCTTGGGAAGAGAGTTCCAGAGTCGGGGGGCTACCACAGAGAAGGCCCTGTCCCTCGTCCCCACCAACCGCACTTGCAACACAGGTGGGATTGTGAGCAGGGCCTCTCCAGATGATCGAAGAGATTGTGTTGGTTCACATACGGAGATGCGGTCACGCAGGTAGGCGGGTCCCAATCTGTTTAGGGCTTTGTAGGTAAGCACCTGCACCTTGAATTGGGACAGGAAAATGAACGGCAGCCAATGGAGCTCCTTAAACAGGAGGGTTGACCTCTCTCTGTAAGGAGCACCAGTTAACAACCTGGCTGCCGCCCGTTGGACCAGTTGGAATTTTCAAGGGCAGCTCCACATAGAGTGCATTGCAGTAGTCCAATCTGGAGGGGACCAAGGCGTGGACCACCCCGGCCAGATCAGCCTTCACGAGGTACGGTCGTAGTTGGCGTACGAGTCTCAATTGTGCGCCATTAGCATCAGCATTGTGAGGTGTTTTTTTTTAAAAAAAATACAGTTTAAAATACCAAGATTAGAGTAATATTCTCCTTCCTTGCTGCTCCAAATAGCCTGGCTAAGGCATGTTGAGGTTTAAGCCTTCAGACTATCTTCAAGCAAAGCCCTATCTACAGTACATGATAACAGTCCAGTCAAGAGGCAATGCTGCCTTGGCCAAAGAACAGCAAATCAGCCAAGGCTAGGCATAAGCATTCTTCACCAGTGAGGTCAACTGGGCTTCCAGTGACAATGTTTGCACTCAAGAACAACTTCCAACTCTGGTGCTTCAAGGGGATGGTTACGGCTCCTAGATTAGGGTAATTGCCCAATTTCTTCTTCTGAGGACTATTTAACCCAGAGCATCTTTGACCTGCTGTGATTTATCCTAAAATTTTCAGACTTTCACATGCTATCATCACTTTCAGGTACTGGTCCAGCAACATCTTTTTCAGATTCACATAGAAAGCTGGTTGCCATCTTCATATTGGTTCCTTTGTATTCCATATCTTCAAATACTTCTTCACATATACATCTTCAACAAATCAACACAAGGCTATTATGCAACCAAACAGCAGTCCCCAAAGTTACCCTGTTAGCAATCCCGTCACCAGGAACAGAATTGTAGCAAATTCATTCCAGGAGGCTATAAAGTCAACGATAAGAGATTGAGCATGATCAACTAGCATTTCTCCTGTCATCCCATCAGAAATAAATTTTAGTATTACACCTAAGTCTAAAGCTGGACTCAAATGTTTTTAGATCAGTAATGAACCATACTAACTGCCCCCACTTGTTTCTGGAATCTTCAGCCCCGTTAAAATCACATTTTCTCTGGCCAAAACCAGTTAATTCCCTTTCTTGGAAGTCATCAGTAGTGGCAATTCACCTTTCAAATAGTTTGAAACTTCTACACCACTCTTTAATATCCCAAATACCAGTTTCTTATACCAGAAACCAGTCTCTAGACAGTTTCTTTTTAGTTTCATCCAACACACACATATTTTGGGGCAGTCTGTTTGGCTCCTTAGAGAGTTCATGGGGGAGAAAATTGGCTCCCAACTTCATCTGCTATCTAACAAAAATGCTACATAGCCAAAATTGGCTGTTAAATGTGGCCATCACATTTTCAGTGACATTGTTGAAGAAATGGATACTGAATGAATGGGCGGGAACTGGGTCCAGGAGGATTACCTTGAAGAGGACATCCACTACCAGTTTATCTGCTGGTCCAGTAGGCGTTTCCCCCGCAATATTTTATTCAAACATCCCTTTTAAAAAATCAAAGGAGCTACCAGAAACACACACTAGAAGAAAATACGGAGAAGTGTTGTTGGCTTTGGACTGAGTGGAACTAGCCACAGATTCAATTTTATGCATGGAAAGTAGTTATTTTTTAATTAGAATCAGTCCACCAGGCCAAAAAGGGATTTAAGACTGAACATTCTTGATTAGAACATTTAAAAATGAACCTCTTTTCCTGTGTTCAGATTATATGTTTTTACCTTCTTCCAATTCTACCCTTTCTGTTTTATATAATGAATGAGAGATATTTGTAAGCTAAGTAGAATCCACATCTTTTAAATATGGCAACTAAGAAAAGCAAGCAACAAGTTCAAAAGAGCTAAAGTGGCGTTGTGGTTTGAGTGTTGGATACCAGAGATTGAATCTTTACTCAGCCACAAAAACCTACTTGATGACACTGACAAGCCTGAGAAGAAGGAAATGGCAAACCTTCTTGAAATAAATCTAGCCAAGGAAACTCTATGATAGGGTTGCCATAAGTTGGAATTGATATAACAAGAGAAAGCAGATCATAGAGCAGGGATGGGAACCATGTGGGCCTCCAGATATTCCTGGATTGCTGCTCCCAGCAGTTTTAGTCAGCATAGCCAATGGCGTAAGATGATGTTATTACACAATGCCCTATCATAACAGAATAAGACAGCAAGTAGATACCATCATTGTCCTGGCCCTAACAAAATGCTCATTGGGAAATTCAGACCAATAGTTGTGGCACCATGGAAAGCTCCACGTGAAGACCATGCTCCAACAAGTCTAAATGGTGGAAGAGACTATTTTACACATCCAAATCACAGAACTCCCTTTGAAGGCACAGGTTGAAGTCTTTCATGAAAAGGTCTTAATGCAGTAATTCTCACCCTGTAGGTCTCCAGGTGTTTTGGCCTACAACTCCCAGAAATCCCAGCCAGTTTACCAGCTGTTAGGATTTCTGGGAGTTGAAGGCTAAAACATCTGGGGATTCACAGGTAGAGAACCACTGTCTTAATGGTTTGGAGATTTTGACCTCTCAGACAACTTTTTCTAGACTTGTTGATGGGCCAATCTGGAGATATGGGTCTCTGGTATGGAGAAACACCCTGGAGAGTCTATAGGGGTCTGTTTGGGAATTCCTGATCCCATAAAACTCCAGATGAGGCCTAGAATCATGGAATCAAAGAGTTGGAAGAGACCTCATGGGCCATCCAGTCCAACCCCCTGCCAAGAAGCAGGAATGTTGCATTCAAATCACCCCTGACAGATGGCCATCCAGCCTCTGTTTAAAAGCTTCCAAAGAAGGAGCCTCCACCACACTCCGGGGCAGAGAGTTCCACTGCTGAATGGCTCTCACTGTCAGGAAGTTCTTCCTCGTGTTCAGATGGAATCTCGTTTCTTGTAGTTTGAGCCTAGTCATGAAGTTGAGCAATGGATAATTTTCAACATATATTTTGGGTCCTCCTGTTCTAGCAGGACATTTATTGTGTCCAGTCTGCTTTTCACGGATCTGATATTAGGAAATGAGATTAACTCCTTTTTCTCAAGCTGTTTTTGAAACTAAAATAATACCAATTAATGACTATTTCACCACTGATGGGACTCTCCCCATATTACCCTTTGTATTTTGATTGCAATCACAGCCAATAGAAAGAAGTAAACACTCTTTCAGAACCTCCTCTGCAATCAGTTTCACAACCTCTAATCCAAACTGAATGTACATAAGGAATAACTAAGGGTGCTAGATCGAAAACTTGAGAGATCTCTTGTATCATGAGGTCAATAGATGCTCCTGCTTGTATCATGAGGTCAATAAACACCTGCTAAAATCATCAGTTCTGCATCCACATTAGATGGATAGGTGTTATCTCCAGTATTCACTCTGACAACCCTACAAACAACCCTCTCACAACAAAAGCCCGCCAGTGTGTAATTTAGTGCTCACAGATATTTAAGAGTTCAGAAATTGCTGCTTCCATCGTAGCCATTGCTGAACTAGGCAGGCTTTCTGGATTAAAACTCTAACTACACAGATATCTATAAATAAAATGTCAACACACAAATGTCCTATTGCTATAAACTTCAGCAAAAATACCAATTGGAATAATGATGAAAATACCAAACTAACTTGTATAATACACAAGTGTGGGAAACAAACACATAGGGACTATTTACAACAGTGTAACAATAATAATATTCATGTTTTCCAAAATATTTAGACGAATCTTCCAAAGGTCCTGTGGACAAACTTCAACATATCCAATATTGTCCCATGTGAATTCAAGATGTGATAAAAAGTCTTGGGAATACAACAAGGTTCCCAGGTGTTTATAGTCCTTGTTTCAGGAGAAGTATCCCTTCTTCAGGTTTCTTTCAAGGTTTCTTCATTTGTTTGAAACAATATCTTCTGAGGCTTTATAAACTAAATATAGTTTAGGGTTAGGGAACCCGAGAACCTGGTTCAAGCAAGCATTTGCAAATATTGAGTAATGGGCGATGGAATTGGACAATGTTTTTATTGATGACTAGCTGTCCCCTGCCATGCGTTGCTGTGGCCCAGTCTGTTGATCTGGAAAATAAAGTAATGGTTTCTAATATATGTAATTTCTTTATGTTTTTGGGTAAACAGTATTTCTTGCTATTTCTTTGTCAGTGTTGATGTGGAGATTGTCTGGTTTGACTACTCTGAAACATGCAACATAGAATTGCCTTCGTTAGGGGTCCCTTTCAAGCCTATGATACTATATCTGTCATATACATGTGTGTGTGTGTGAATCGTATATATATATCTATCTATATCTATGGGTGGATGGCTTTTTGTCAGGAAGGCTTTGATTATGTTTTCTTGCCCTTGTGAAGGGAGTTGGACAGAATGGCCTTAAGTATGGGGATTCTGTGTGGGAACCTTGCCCCAATTTTGTCAGTGGTTGGGTTCAGCATGCTTTTCGATTGTAGGTGAACTATAAATCCTAGTAACTACAACTCCCAAATGTCAAGGTCTATTTTCCCCAAACTCCACTAGTGTTCATATTTGGGCATATGGAACATTCGTGCCAAGTTTGATCCAGATCCATTATTGTTTGAGTCCACAGTGCTCTCTGGATATAGGTGAACTACAACTCCCAAACTCAAGGTCAATGCCCACCAATCCCTTCTAGTCTTTTCTGTTGGTCATGGGAGTCCTGTGTGCCACATTTGGTTCAATTTCATCATTGGTGGAGTTCAGAATGCTCTTTGCTTGTAAGTAAACTATAAATCTCAAATGACAAAATCATTTTTTGAGTGAATGCCATTCCTTGGGCTAGTAGGTGTCTTGTGCCCAAGTTTGGCGGCAATTCGTCCAGTGGTTTTTGAGTTATATTAATCCCACAAATGAGCATTACATTTTTATTTATATAGATTTACTGACTTATGTTTTTTATTGCTGTTCTTTTGATTTTATTGCTGTTAATGTTTTAAATTGTACTGTGTTTTTGTGGCATTGAATTTTGCCTTGTAAACCGCCTCGAGTTGCCGGAAGGCTGAGAGGGGCGGTATACAATTAGAGTAAGTCAATAAATAAATAAATAAAAATAATACATTATCATGAAGTTAAATCAAATGACTGGCAATTCATTCTCCTTCACAGGATACCTGAAATTGGCTACCTGCAGAGGCCTGCTCATGCTGACTAAGCAGCAGCAAAAGAACAGAGAAACTCAATTGCCATACTACAACTTTGGGACAAAAACCAAATGCCTTCTAAGGAGAAAGGAATTTCTTTTTCATCTGGGCAAAGTTTTGCTGGCTATGAATATAGAAAGCAGGGTTTGAAGTTCTTGATTTATTTATTATAAAACATTAGTAACCTGGCCTGAAATGGTTTGGGTAAGCTAAACATGAACACACACAAATAAATGCAAGAACAATATTGAAAAATGCTGACATCGTGAAAAATTACGCTGCACTTTTTACTACATAATTGCCCTATTCCCACTTCCTGTATTCCAAAGGAACGTCCCCATTCTCCAGTCTGCTTATAAAGTGTAGATGTGATACCTTCTACTGCTCCTGCAGATCTTTGGACAGAAACTACGTATTCCCCAACCTGAGTTCTTTTTCCCTTCGCGCTCAGAATAAAAAAAATAATGGTTATTTTACAGGAAAGGTTGATCCTTTTAAGAGGTAAAAGAAAAGAAACTCTTCAGCCAAACCGACTGAAAAAAAACATGAAGCAGGCACCACTTTCTTGGATAACTATGCTATAAAAGCAGGTCACTTCCCCCATTAAAAGCTCACAAGCTTCAGGCCACATAGCATACAACCACCTCACCCAACTGGGTGGCCTCCAGATGTGTTAGATGACAATTCCCATCAGCATCGGCCAGTGTTCATAATGACTAGGAATGATGAGAAATCTTCTCTGGAAGGCCTGCAATTGAACATTTCTACATAATGTTTGATGTACCGTATATTCCGGCATATAAGACGACTGGGCATATAAGAAGATCCCCAACTTTTCCAGTTAAAATGTAGAGTTTGGGATATACTCGCCGTATAAGACTACCCCTCTTCCAACACACACCAAATAAAATTTTTAAAAGCATCAGATTTGATTTCAATATGGTAATTTTCCTATTACTGTACCTCCTTCTCTGCCTCTCAGATCTCGCACCTGCGCACCTGCACCGCTTTCTTCAGGAACGAGATCTGAGAGGCAGAGGAGGAGGTATGGTAATAGGATACAAGGGTGGGCCAGACAGGTAAAAGAGTTGTGTTTTTTCTGGGCCCAGAGCTACTCTATCTCTTTTTTCCATGCCCTGGACGCCCCGGATGCCTGCAGCTTGCTCCGCCCTTCACTTGCACCTTCCCAGTAAGGTGCCCCTTCACCTCACCATCGGGAGCGCATTAAGAACACGAATCCTGATGAATGTAAAATATTTTTAGTAACCATAGTATTCCAACCACAAGTTATGCAAACCCAAAATAATACCTGAGAATTGGGGCCTCGTTTCCCCTTTTATTAGAGAAGTGAACTGATATCCACATAGGAATGTAAAAGAACAGTGACTTTGGATCTATTGTTGAAGCATTCACGGAAAGAATCATTTGGGTGCTGTGTGGTTTCTGGGTTGTGTAGCCATGTTCTAACAGCATTTTCTCCTGACGTTTCACCTGGTATGGTGAAGTGGTCTGAGCACTGGACTATGATTCTGGGGTCCAGGATGTGAATTCCTAAGCTCCATGGAAACCCACGGGGTGACTTTGCGCAAGTCATACTCTCTCAGCCTCAGAGGAAGGTTAGAGGTCTGAACAAATCTTGCAAAGAAAATCCCTCAATAGGACTGCTTTTGCATCACTGAAAGCCTGGAATAACTTGAGAACATACAACAACAACATGCCAGACTAAACAGCTACCTATTTATAAGCTGGTTGCCTCCTGTGTTTACATGTTCTGCCATAACTTTGCATCCCAATCTTTCCAAAATGAGGCCATTCCAAGACATGTCCTACATCACATTGCTTCAGCTCTGACCGAGAGCTCCCTGTGTTTCTCCAACTCTTTCTTGATTTACTTCTCTTCTTAAGCCACAATGGGGCTCTTTTAGAAAGTTATGGTGCTGTAGTGGCTTGTTTGTGAGTCTACTGGTCGTAAAATATGCAGAAGTCTGAGGAAAAGCAGAATTTATAAAATATATTTTTCACCATCTGCTACAAACAATCAAACTGTCCAGACACTAGAAAAGTTCTGCATATTTTGCCAAAAAAACAAGAGAAAAGTGCAATGCAACTATGCTAGCAAAACAGCTCACACTGAGAAGTCGACAAAGCTCTTGGGATCAATCAATCCCTCCCATTCGCTTCAATCCTACTCCAGTTGCATTTGACAAGCCTTTATAATCAATGGATAATTGGAGATACTGTGTGCCAGTGTCTTTTGGAACCTTGGTTGCTCTGAAAAGATCTCCTGGCTTGAAGTGGTGTGTGGGTTTTATTATGGTTGGACACATCTGAAAAGTCTTGGGGGTAATAGTGCAATATAAGCTGAAAGGGAGTTTAAAATGCCAGACCTAAGACAGAGCAATGTCCCTTCCCTAGAGCATCCGTTCCAATGCAGCTGCAACTCTCTGGAAGGAGAGTCTTTAAAGTCCCAGAGAAAGTACATTCTGTTGTCAGTTTTCCTGCGAGGGAGGCGGAGGAGAAGCGATTTTAAGGTTTTAAACTGTGTGTTATTGTTTATATGTAAGGTATATTAATTGTACTGTTTTATTTGCTTGCTGTTTTGCTTTTACTGATGTGTTGTTGGGCTTGACCTCATGTAAGCCACCCCAAGTCCCCTTGGGGAGATGGTGGCGGGGTATAAATAAAGTTATTGTTATTGTTGTTGTTATTATTATTATTATCAAACCAGCAACTTTGGCTGGATCTACATTTCCCAATAATGCAGTTCAAATGCATTATCTGGTCAGGGTAATAAACCCATAGGATGCAGTTAAACCACATTAAATGGGTCTATGCCACATGTGTGAATGTGACCCAAGACCTGCAGTTCAAATCCATCCCGTCATGTCATTTTATGTGGCCCTCCTGATGCTGGACTACAACTCCTGTCTTCCCCTTCATATCATGACTAGAACTGAAGGGCGTCCAAGTACAGTAACATCTGAAAGGATGCCATTTGTTCTGTCTACTCACGACAGTGGGGTTTCAGTTCAGATACACTGCTTGTGTTTGTGCTTGTTTATAAAGCTATTGTTCTCCCAACCCTGCTATATGCCTGCGAAATGTGGACTGTCTATAGATGTCACATCAGTGCTGCCTCCGGAAAATCCTACAAATCTCTTGGGAAGACAACTGGACAAATGTCAGCGTGCTGGAAGAAGCAAGGACCACCAGCATTGAAGCGATGGTCCTCCGCCATCAACTCCGCTGGATGGGCCACGTTGTCCAGATGCTCGACCACTATCTCCCAAAGCAGTTGCTCTACTCCAGGGGTCCTCAAACTTTTTAAACAGAGGGCCAGGTCACAGTCCCTCAAACTGAGGGACGGATTATAATTTTTAAAAAAAATGAATGAATTCCTATGCACATGGCACATATCTCATTTGTAGTGCAAAAAAAAAAAAACACTTAAAAGCAATACAATAATAAAAATGAAGAACAATTTAAATATAAACTTATCAGTACTTCAATGGGAAGTGTGGGCCTGCTTTTGGCTGATGAGATAGCATTGTTGTTGTTGTTGTTGTTGTGTGCTTTCAAGTCATTTCAGCCTTAGGTTGACCCTGAACAAGGGCTGGGTAAATGACCTTGGAGGGCTGCATCTGCTCAAACCAGGCCTTAGTTTGAGGACCCCTGCTCTACTCTGAACTCAAGAACGGAAAACGGAATGTTGGAGGACAGGAAAAGAGATTTAAAGATGGGCTCAAAGCCAACCTTAAAAACTGTGGCATAGACACTGAGAATAGGAAGCCCTGGCTCTTGAGCGCTCCAGCTGGAGGTCAGCTGTGACCAGCAGTATTGTAGAATTTGAAGAGGCACGAAATCGAATGGAGGGCGAAAGAGAAAAATGTTCCAAGAGGAAGGTGCGTCAAGCCAACTCCGACTGGGACCGCCTTCAACCTGGAAACCAATGCCCTCAGTGCAGGAGAAGATGCAGATCAAGAATAAGGCTCCACAGTCACCTACGGACCTACCGCACACTCCACACTGACCCTGGAGGACTATCCTACTTGGACAACGAGGGATTGCCGAAGTAAATAAGTAAGTATTCCAGAATATCAAGGCAGAACATCCCACGTTATCTGAGATAACCCAGTTCAAAGCAGATATTGTGGGATGTTCTGGCTTGATATTCTGGGATATAGGGCTGTGGAGGAGGAGTTGGACCAGGGGCCCTTCCATACAACCCTATATTCCAGAATATCAAGGCAGAACATTTCACAATATCTGAGATAACCCAGTTCAAAGCAGATATTGTGGCATGTTCTGCCTTGATATTTTGAGTTATAGGGCTGCATGGAAGGAGTTGGTCCAGGGGCCCTTCCATACATCCCTGTATTCAGAATATCAAGGCAGAAAATCCCACATTATCTGAGATAACCCAGTTCAAAGCAGATATTGTGGCATGTTCTGCCTTGATATTCTGGGATATAGGGCTGTGGGGAAGGAGTTGGTCCAGGGGGGCTTCCATACAGCTCTATATTCCAGAATATCAAGGCAGAAAATCCCACATTATCTAAGTTAACCCAGTTCAAAGCACATATTGTGGGATGTTCTGCCTTGATATTCTGGGATATAGGGCTGTATGGAAGGAGTTGGTCCAGGGGAGCTTCCATACATCCCTATATTCCAGAATATCAAGGCAGAACATGCCACAATATCTGAGATAACCCAGTTCAAAGCACATATTGTGGGATTTTCTGCCTTGATATTCTGAGTTATAGGGCTGCGTGGAAGGAATTGGTCCAGGGGCCCTTCCATACAGCCCTATATTCCAGAATATCAAGGCAGAAAATCCCACAGTATCTGATACACTGTACGGTTACGGACAGATACACTGTATGGTTCCGGTCCAGTGTATCTGTCCGAACGTATCTCCCTCTATATCCCACCTCGGAATTTGAGATCATCTGAGGGGGCCCTGCTCTCGACTCCACCGCTATCACAAGTGAGGTTGGTGGGGACGAGGAGCAGGGCCTTCTCAGTGGTGGCCCCTCACCTGTGGAACTCACTCCCGGGGGAAATTAGGGCATCAACATCCCTCCTCTCCTTCAGGAGGAAGGTAAAGACGTGGTTATGGGACCAGGCCTTTGGGCAATCTGACTCCTAGATAAGGATAACCAGACGAATGGGACTAACAGGACTGACAACTGTGGAATTGGAAATTGAACTATGAGCTAGCGAACGTTGACCGTCAATGAGGAGAAACTGGTTTGTATTGATTCTATTGGTTTTATGGTAGTAATGTAAGAAATGTTGTTTAATTGTTAATTTATGTTATTTTGTTTTACTATTGTTTGTGATACGGGCATCGAATTGTGCCTTGTTTTTGTAAGCCGCCCTGAGTCCCCTTCGGGGTGAGAAGAGCGGGGTAGAAGCAACCGAAATACATAAAATAATAAATATCTGAGATAACTCAGCTCAAAGCAGATATTGTGGGATGTTCTGCCTTGATATTCTGGGATATAGGGCTGTGTGGAAGGAGTTGGTCCAGGGGCCCTTCCATACAGCCCTATATTCATAGAAGCATGGAATCATAGAGTTGGAAGAGACCTCATGGGCCATCCAGTCCAACCCCCTGCCAAGAAGCAGGAAAATCACATTCAAAGCACCCCCGACAGATGGCCATCCAGCCTCTGTTTAAAAGCTTCCAAAGAAGGAGCCTCTACTACACTCCAGGGCTATCATGTTTCCTCTCAGCCTTCTCTTCTTCAGGCTAAACATGCCCAGCTCTTTAAGCTGCTCCTCATAGGGCTTGTTCTCCAGACCCTTGATCATTTTAGTCGCCCTCCTCTGGAAGCTTTCCAGCTTGTCAATATCTCTCTTCAACTGTGGTGCCCAGAATTGGACCAACTTCTTCTACACAGTCCTATAACCCAGAATATCAAGGCAGAAAATCCCACATTATATGAGATAACCCAGTTGAAAGCAGATATTGTGGGATATTCTGCCTTGATATTCTGGGATATAGGGCTGTGTGGAAGGAGTTGGTCCAGGGGCCCTTCCATACAGCCCTATATTCCAGAATATCAAGGCAGAATATCCCACATTATCTGAGATAACCCAGTGCAAAGCAGATATTGTGGGATGTTCTGCCTTGATATTCTGGGATATAGGGCTGTGTGGATGGGCCCTAGGTGAGACGGCAAAAGAAAAATGTATGGGATGGGGTGGGGGGGGGGGGGGGGGGTAAAATAAAAATATTTGTGGGAGTTGAAGCCCCAGAGTTGAAGACCAGAAGTTTGCCCATGCCTGGTCTACACACTGACAACATAATCCAGTTCAAACAGCATGATCCACACTGCTCCATCTCACCCTTCTCTCTCCCTCCTCCCTCTCTTTTTGCCATTCCAAGCCACATCTGGTTTCATTCAGGAGCCTCTTTTGCTTTCCAAAACTAAATAACCCCCCCCTATAAAGTGCCCCTTTAACTGCCCCACAAAGAAAGAGGGGAAGGAAAGAAAGGAGGTGAAGTTGGTCTATCTAGTCCCCCCCCCCCCTTTTGTTAAACAAAGCAGACCTACAAGCCCCTCCTTTCAACCCTAGACATTGATACACAAACATGCCCCCTTCTTTCCTTCTTGCAAGTTTACCTGAGGGAAGGGCGCAGAGTCCAAGCTCGAGGGCCAAAAGGATGCCCAAGGCGAGTCTGAAGAAAGAGGAGGGTTGCATCGCGGGAAAAAGAAGGAGAAAGGCTCCTGAAGTTCCTCTCTTCCTTTGCTTCTCCTTTGGGGCAGCTTTGGAGGGGCTCCCTTTCCTCTTCGCTTCTGCCTAGGCTTGAGGGTGGAAAGTCCTGAGGGGAGGAAAGGGCGAGGGAGGAAAGGGGGCCCCCCAAACAAGATGCGAGAAGGCCCCTCCTCGCCTCCTTCAAGGATTCAGACGCTGCGTCACGAAACCCCACCGGCTGCCCAGCCAGTTGTGGGCGGAAAAGGGAGAAAGGAGTTTGTGAGGAAGGGAGGGAGGTATGAAGGGGAAAAAAAGAGGGAGAGAAAGCTTGGAGAAGCTTCCTTGAAGGCTTCCCAAAGTGGAGGCGAACTTTTTTTTTTTTTTTTTGGCAGCTGGGTCTCCACTGAGAGGAATTGCAACACGTTGCAAAGGAGGAGGAGAGAAACTGAGGAGAGCAGCTCTGCTCTTTGGAGTTCGCACTGCCAAGCTCTTCTTTTCTTTCTTTCTTTCTTTCTTTCCTTCCTTCCTTCCTTCTTTCTTTCTCACCTTCCTTCCTTCCTTCCTTCTTTCCTTCCTTCCTTCCATCGTTCCTTCTTTCTTTCCTTCTTTCCTTCTTTCTTTCCTTCTTTCCTTCCTTTTGTCCTTCTTTCCTTCCTTCCTTCCTTCCTTTCCTTCCTTCCTTCCCTCTTTCTTTCCTTCCTTCCTTCTTTCTTAATTTCCTTCCTTCTTTCTTTCCTTCCTTACTTCCTTCCGTCCGTCCTTCTTTCTTTCCTTACTTCCTTCCTTCCTTCCCTCTTTCTTTCCTCCCTTCTTTCCTTCCTTCTTTCCTTCCCTCTTTCTTTCTTTCCTTCCTTCCCTCCTCCCTTCTTTCTTTCCTCCCTTCTTTCCTTCCTTCCCTTCTTTCCTTCCATCTTTCTTTCTTTCTTTCTTTCCTTCCTTCCTTCTTTCTTTCCTTCCTCCCTCCCTCTTTCTTTCCTTACTTCCTTCCTTCTTTCTTTCCTTCTTTCCTTCCTTCCTTCTGTCCATCCTTCTTTCCTTCCTTCCTTCTTTCCTTCCTTCCTTCCTTCCTCCCTCTTTCCTTCCTTCTTTCTTTCCTTCCTTCCTTCCTTCCGTCTTTCCTTCCTTCCTTCCCTCTTTCTTTACTCCCTTCTTTCCTTTCCTTCTTTCCTTCCCTCTTTCTTTCTTTCTTTCCTTCCTTCCCTCTTTCTTTCCTTCCTTCCTTCCTTCCTTTCCTTTCCTTCCTTCCTTCCTTCTTTCCTTCCTTCCTTCCTTCCTTCCTTCCTTCCTTCTTTCCTTCCTTCCCTCCTTCCTTCCCTTCTTTCTTTCCTTCCTTCCTTCCTTCCTTCCTTCCTTCCTTCCTTTCCTTTCCTTCCTTCCTTCTTTCCTTCCTTCCTTCCTTCCTTCTTTCCTTCCTTCCCTCCTTCCTTCCCTTCTTTCTTTCCTTCCTTCCTTCTTTCCTTCCTTCCTTCCCTTCCTTCTTTCCTCCCTCCCTCCCTCCATCCCTTTCTTTCTTTCTTTCCTTCTCTCTCTCCCCCTTCTTGAAATCACTCCTCTCCCCACTCACTTTAAAATGTCACTTATGGTACAGTTATCTCCCCCCCCCCCCCACTTTTTTTTTGTCTTTTACTCCATTTACACTGAGATGCTACGTGTACACAGACACATGTTGTGTCTTGTTGCAAGAGGCATTTCAGAAGAAAATGTCAATCCGAATCCAATTTTCCCCACAAAGCTAACCACAAAATGTGCAGGATGTGCGATATTCTGACTTCATGAAATGAGAAAGGGCCCTTCCACACAGCCCTATATCCCAGAATATCAAGGCAGAAAATTCCTCAATATCTGCTTTGAATTGGATTATCTGAGTCCACACAACCATAAAATCCAGTTCAAAGCAGATATTGTGGAATTCTTTGCCTTGATGTTCTGGGATATAGAGCTGTGTGGAAGGGCCCAAAGTGTTATGTCTGCGATTCAGGCCCTTTCTACAGGTCCTTCGCCACAGCCATGTAACCCAGAATATCAACACATATAATCCACAATATTTGCTTTTGAGGTCAACAAGCTCACAGGCCCCTGCTTTCAGTCTGATTTGATCTGCAGCAGGGAGTTCCGCAGTTCCTGAACATCTGGACGGAATGGAGACAAGGGAAGATGGTTCCTGCAGCAGATCTAACAACAAGGACTAATTTCTCTCTTATGAAGTAGTGACTAAAATACTTTTATGGTTGAGGTTCACCACAACATGAGGAACTGTGTTAAGGGGTCACCGCATTAAGAAGGTTGAGAACCACTGCCTTAAGCAGAGGCTGGATGGCCATCAATTGGGGATGCTTTGATTGAGTTTTCCTGCACAGCAGGGGACTGGACTAGACTGGATGGCCCTTGTGGTCTCTTCCAGTTGTATTACTCCCCCTATTCAAATCTGACATTGTATGTTTGCTCTGTTCTTCTAAAGTTGGGAATTAAACTAAAGGTTCAGGGAGATACAGGGTTGTGGGAGGGTGAAGAAAAGGCTGTGACACTATAGCGAGCAGGCATTGTCTCCTTTTCTTTAACAGAGGATGATGACAGGCATTGCGTTTTGCATTTTTAGTTGCATCAGCTACCTTTCTCATGCCTTCACCATCCCCTTCCCTCCTGACTTGAAGGGGCTTATGTAGACGGTGTTGCAATTTATTGGCACATATTATTTGTCGATTCTGCTAACACTGTCTTTTTTCACTTCTTCTTTCATGCCTTCTTCTTGTCCCCATCTATGCACAATTTTCCATAGTTCATTGAGATCACAGTTTCTTAAACCAGAGATCCCAACCCCAAATGGGGTCCCCGTGACTCAATATTGGGCTCACAAATAATTTGGGAACAATAATCTGTTAGCTACAGCATGCTGAGTTTGCAGTGAACTCTGCAGAAGATGCTTCAACTGTACTCACAAATAAGGGAAAGCAGCCTGTTTAGCAAGCCTTGCAAATGCAGATGTTTGATTTTTATACCTATCTTATATACCTACTAGCCGCCCCCTGCCACACGTTGCTGTGGCCCAGTCTGGTGATTTGGGAAATAAAGTAATGGTTTCTAATCTATGTAATTTATTTATGCTTGTGGGTAAACAGTATTGTTTCCTTGTCAGTGTTGATGTGGAGAGTGTCTTGTTTGCCTTCTCTGGAACATGCAACATACAATTGTCCTTCTTTAGGGGTCCCTTTCTAAGCTATGATACTATATCTCTCTGTGTGTGAATCATATATGTCTATCTATATCTGTGGCTGAATGGCTCTTCGTCAGGAGGGCTTTGATTACATTTTCTTGCCTGGTGAAGGGAGCTGGACTGGATGGCCTTAGGATTTCTGTTGTTCATGGGAGTTCTGTGTGGGAAGTATGCCCCAATTCTGTCATTCGTACGGTTCAGAATGCTCTTTGATTGTAGATGAACTATAAATCCCAGTAACTACAAATCCCAAATGTCAAGGTCTATTTCCCCCAAACTTGATCTGTGTTCATATTTGGGCATATGGAATATTTGTGCCAAGTTTGGTCCAGATCCCTCATTTTTTGAGTCCACAGTACTCTCTGGATGTAGGTGAACTACAACTCCCAAACTCAAGGTCAATGCTCACCAAACCCTTCTAGTGTTTCTGTTGGTCATGACAGTCCTGTGTGCCACGTTTGGTTCAATACCATAATTGGTGGAGTTCAGAATGCTCTTTGGTTGTAGGTGAACTATAAATCCCAGCAACTACAACTCCCAAATGACAAAATCAAAATGTTTTGAGTGAAGGACATACATTGGGTTGTTAGGTGTATGCTGTCCAAATTTGGTGTCAATTGGCCCACTGGTTTTTGAGTTCTGTTAATCCCACAAACGAACATTACATTTTTATTTATATACCTGGGGTCACGTGAAACTTTCTCAGGCTGAAGAGGATCACAAGTGAAAAAAGCTTACAAAGCCCAGATTTAGATAATGAGCTGCATCAAATCGGATTGACAGACATACACACACAAAAGGAGCTATATTTGAGGGTCCTGGGTCTATGAGAGACCTAATAATATATAATCTGAATTATTAAATTTTAATTGTTTGCAAGATCCTGGCTTATAATGTTTCAAATGTTGAGTCTAAGGATCCTTCCACACAGCCATATAACCCAGAATATCAAGGCAGATAATTCCACAATATCTGCTTTGAACTGGGTTATCTAAGTTCACACTGCCATATAATCCAGTTCAAAACAGATATTATGGGATTCTCTGCCTTGATAATCTGGGATAATCTGTGTGGAAGGGGCCTAAGTACCCCTTGAGGAAAGCATTTAGCTATACATAGGCAAAACTGTATTGGACTTTTCTAATAATGAATCCCAGTTTAGGGGGAAAGATCAGTTATAAAGGTGGGGCATTGAGTTGCATTAAAAATACTGCCCCCAAAATATTATTTCCCCAAATTTCTAGCCTTGCAAAGAACGGGACACTGAAAATCTTACATTTATGCTTACTGTGTTTGCATTCCCTTGATAACTTTCCTTGCACTATCGTTTTGGATGCCTAAACTGTATATATAAATGTTCCGCTGAAGTTTTAACTTACTGCAATGCTACAATTTTGGGGATTAAAGAAATATTTCTGGGGGCGGAGAGGGAATTCCTATGGGAGCGTCAATGCCTTCATTTGCTTAATGCCAACAACAACAATCCACTATCTTTTGAGTATCTTCAGATGTTTCCCTTGTTTCTTTTGTGAATTCCATTGGATGTTTTCCAGTTTTTGCTTCTTTGGTGTATTTTAATTCATTTTTAGTCACATAAACTTCTTACACTGATTGCAGCAGAAATAATAAACGTTGTATATTGCTCAGGGAAGGGTCAATAATACATGTGAGGTGTTTCTAAAATGCCTTCAGATCAGTGAAGCTATTTCAGTTGTTAGTATTAGTAATATCTGGCTCAGAGGTACCAAATCATCTACATCAGTGCTTCTCAACCTGGGGGTCGGGACCCCTGTGGGGGTCGCAAGGGGGTGTCAAAGGGGTCACCAAAGACAATTGTGAAACACAGTATTTTCTGTTGGTCGAGGGAGGTCCGTGTGGGAAGTTTGGCCCAATTCTATCGTTGGTGGGGTTCAGAATGCTCTTTGATTGTAGGTGAACTATAAATCCCAGCAACTACAACTCCCAAATGTCAAGGTCTATTTTCCACAAACCCCACCAGTGTCCACATTTGGGCATATTGAGTATTCATGCCAAGTTTGGCCCAGATGCATCAGTGCTCTCTGGATGTAGGTGAATTTGATGTTTTGATGATGTGATAATTATGTACTGTGGATTATTTTATTTTATGTTGTATTCTGCACCTTTTTTCTATGTTGTACACCGTAATGAGTCGCCAGTAGGCTGAGAATTGCAGTATATAAGTGTAGTAAATAAATAAATAAATAAATAAATAAATAAACTACAACTCTAAAACCCAAGGTCAGTACCCAGCAAACCCTTCTAGTATTTTCTGTTGGTCATGGGAGCTCTGTGTCCAAAGTTTGGTTCAATTCCATCACTGGTGGAGTTCAGAATGCTCTTTGATATTGTAGGTGAACTACAAATCCCAGCAACTACAACTCTCAAATGACAAAATCAATTCTCCCTTCAACCCCACCAGTATTCAAATTTGGGTGTATCGAGTATTTGTACCAAATGAATGAAAATACATCCTGCATATTGGATATTTACAAGATGATTCATAACAGGAGCAAAATTACAGTTGTGAAGTAGCAATGAAAATAATGTTATGGTTGGGGGTCACCACAACATAAAGAACTGTATTAAGGGGTCGCGGCATTAGGAAGGTTGAGAATTACTGGTCTACATGAAATTGAGCAATTTAATGAGTTATGGATGATGAGATCCAGACAGCGGATAGCAGAAACCCGAAGTGTGGATACCAAGGAGAGCCAATACTGGCAGCAGACTGCCTGTGGATCCGTGTCTGGCAAGACCAATAAGCTATAAACCCAATGTTCCCCAATCAAAAGATTTCACCAGTTGAAGAAAAAAGCCACCAAGATATTTTATTCAATTCAGCTGGAAAGGATGATTGCTCATGGGAAGCCGCATAAAAAAGCCGAGATACTTGGCACAGGTGAAACATACATTTTTATACAGAGGATTTTTTTTGTTTTTCCTGCTTACGCCTAGGGGCGGCTCAACCCATTATGCAAAGTAAGCATTTGCAGTATAGTTGATTTTGCCCAGGGGCGTTCTTGAGGTGCTCTTGGGGGAAAATAGACCTTGACATATGCGAGCTGTAGTTACTGGGATGTTTAGTTCACCTACAATCAAAGAGCATTCTGAACTCCACCAATGATGGAATTGAACCAAATATGGCACACAGAACTCCCACGATGAACAGAAAATATATTTCAGTGATTGGTAGGGGGTTGTGGTGGTGCCAAAATACTGTTTGCTTACAGTTGAAAATTACCTAGGGCCGCCTCTGCTTACGCCTCAGCTAGAGCCGGCTTCTCGCTGATTGGCGTCATGGCCAGCTGGGAGGATTCCCCTTGAGAAGTAGGACTGCAGCATCTGCCAACCAATCAAAAACTGTTTCCCCCCCCCCTTCCAATGCAGATTCCCACTCTCCAATGGCTGACTGGGAAGGGGGTGGATGGCTCAGGAGATAAAAGAGTATACAGTTTTGTGAATGAATCACCTAGTCCCACTTTTGGGACGAACAAAGTGGGACCATCAGGTCCCTGATGGTTATGGGATTGTCCTTTTGTGTTGTGATTAACCCATCAAGGTGGGTTGGGCCGCACAGTGGCCATGTCCATTGTAGCCCATATCATAATATTGTCCAAAATTATGGGATTAGGGAATCCAGTCCTGGGAAAGGGAAAATGCCAAATTGGGAAGAGAGTTCAAGACTTCCCGATATCAGGGCAGGCGTGACGGGTGATTAATGTTTTGATTACGGCCAGAAGACTGCACAAAGGATAGGCAGCCTAGTATTGGGATCCTGTTGTCTCTTGTACAGCCTGGTGTATGGAGTAGAGATGATGGGTGCTTGGATCCTATTGTTGTTGTGATGGCCAAGAAGCGCTGGAGGGGACTCCTAGGTCATGATGTCACAGTGTAAGTGATCGGTTAGCTGAGCTGGATCTGTGGCTTGATCCTCAAATCATATAATAAAACATAAAATATTATTAACACACAGGGAAGGGGCCCATGGATACCAAGGGCTCCCGTCCATGGGAACTGGGGTATCCACAGGAATTTCGGCTGGCAAAGGGGCAATTGGGGTGCAGGAAGGATATGTTAAGGGGTAAAAAAAGGAGAGAATCCCCACTCCAAGGCCTGTGGGGGTGATGGGGCCAAGTGTTTATTAGGTTGTTTGCAAGAGGCAGAGGGAGAGAGAGAAAGGTACAGGAGGCACAAAGCATATAAAGAGTCAATATATGAGGATAATGCACTGCAGTGCACATTTATTGAAGGATTATTTTATAATAGAGGGGGAAGATAGGATGTGTCCAAGGTACTGGTAGCTGCTGGCCTCCTCTATATCGCCAATCGTCTACATAATTGATTCAGGTGAGACTCCGAGCTCCCGCCTTCCGTGGCTTCTGCCACCACACTTCCAATTATATTTTATTAATAACTAGCCATCCCCTGCCACGGGTTGTTGTGGCACAGTCTGTGTATTATTTATTTATTATTTATTTATTTCTTGCATTTATTAACCGCCGCTCTCAGCCCTAGGGCGACTCGTGGCGGTGTACAATACAAAAAAGACACTTTACAAAGCAAAGTGTATATGTGTTTTGTGTGTATATATATTTGTGTATATGTGTGTTTGAGTATATATATGTGGTTTTGCGCATGCGCTGTAATGTAATTTTTGTTTTTTGGCTTTTGAAGTCTCTTATGTTGTGTTTTCAGTGTTTTTATGAGTGGTGATCACTTGTTGTCCTGATAGGTGTATTGTGTCCAAATTTGGTGTCAGTTCGTCTAGTGCAGTGTTTCTCACCCTTCCTAATGCTGCGACCCCTTAATCCAGTTCCTCATATTGTGCTGACCCCCAACCATTAAATTATTTTCATTGCTACTTCATAATTGTAATTTTGCTACTGTTATGAATCGTTATGCAAATATCTGATATGCAGGATGTATTCTTATTCACTGGACCAAATTTGGCACAAATACCCAATATGCCTTAATTTGAATACTGGTGGGGTTGGGATGGGAGGATTGATTTTGTCATTTGGGAGTTGTAGTTGCTGGGATTTATAGTTCACCTGCATTCAAAGAGCATTCTGAACTCTACCAATGATGGAATTGGACTAAACTTGGCACACAGAACTCCCATGACCAACGGAAAAAACTGGAAGGGTTTGGTGGGCATTGACCTTGAGTTTGGGAGTTGTAGTTTGCCTACACCCAGATTCAAACAATGATGGATCTGGATCAAACTTGGCACGAATATTCAATATGCCCAAATGTGAACACTGGTGAAGTTTGAGGAAAATAGACCTTGACATTTGGGAGTTGTAGTTGCTGGGATTTATAGTTCACCTACAACCAAAGAGCATTCAGAAGTCCACTAACAATAGAATTAGGCCAAACTTCCCACACAGAACTCCCATGACCAACAGAAAATACTGTCTGTGATGGTCTTTGGCGACCCCTCTGACACCCCGTCGCGACCCCCATGAGGGTCCCGACCCCCAGGTTGAGAAACACTGGTCTAGTGGTTTTTGAGTTATGTTAATCCCACAAACTAACATTACATTTTTATTTATATTACGCTTGATCTCATACACAACTTATTTTGATTCTCAAAGTCCTTAAAGAATCAGTGTCAGAAAAAGCACATGGTAGCTTTTCTTTTTCCACAACAGGAAGAGGGCACTGTGAAAAGCATAATACTGGAATGACTTCAGGAAGCCCCCATTCCACATCACAATGTATTTCAGTGCCAAATAGGACAAAGTAATTCAAATGTCTTTTATCAGATCAGTTTGATTTCAAGCTCCCAGTAATGTGTCCCAAATGGATTAGATACTTGAACCGATTATGATTCAGAGAAGATAGTAATCTGCATGAAAAATTTAAAAATTACCAAATTAGTACTTTAATCTATTCAGTGGAGGTTAGACTCATGAAATCTTCATGTAAACACCACTCCCTGAAGAGCTCAAAGTTCAGTCAATAAAACTGGAGAATATTTAACCAGGATGAACATTTTTGATTTATGAATCTAATTGAATTTTTACAGACAAGGAAATGGTGTTTTGCTATGTATTATGTTGGGAGTGCATCTCTTGTATTATATCAGAAGTGAGAAGACATTATTATTTATTTACAGTATTTATATTCCGCCCTTCTCATCTCGCAGGGGACTCAGGGCGGATTACAATGTACATATATATGGCAAACATTCAATGCCATAGACACACAATACATATAGACAGACACAGAGGTAATTTAACATTTCCTGAGGGTATTCTGACCACGAGGGGAGTTGTCCCTTCACCGACCATTTTTGACACTGATGAAGTACTTCCTTATTCTTTGCATGCTTGTTGGAGATTTTTATGGCCTCGTAAATTAGTTAAATTTGCCTCCCTGCATAAGCGGTACCTAAATTTTCTTCTTGACAAATGTCTTTTGGGCTGCAAAGATCGACAGCAAGCTACACAAATTGGTCGGAAGCTCACTCTGACCAGGCCTGGCTTCGAACTCATGACCTTTCGGTCAGTAGTGATCTTAATGCAGCTGACTCCCAGCCTGCTGCGCCACAGTCTTCCTAAATTGTCAACAACAGAATAAGTGTTTAAGAGGTACCCACTGGTCTCTTTGAATCAAGACATTAAAAATATGACACTAAGTAGAGAGACAGGTTTCCTGAGAAATTTGATCAACAATTTGCCAAACGGTTGATCCATGATGCAGCTCTTTTTTTAAAAAGTTACTTCGAGATGGTCTAATCACCTCAATTTAGAAAACACCATGCATGGTTTGATCAAACTATACTAAACTAGCTGTGCCCTGCCACGCGTTGCTGTGGCCTATAGTAAAACTTATCAAAGCTGAGGTAGATATCTGGACTATTATGAAAGAGAGGTACCTACCTATTCCTTCCCCCTTTTCCTCCCCCTTTCTCTCCTTTCTTCCTTCTCTACCTCTTTCTTTCTTTCCTTCTTTCACTACTTGGTTTCATCCTTCTCTCTTTCCTTCATTCCCTCCCCCTTTCTTCCTTTGCCTTTCTTCCCTCCCTGTTTGCTTCCTTCTTTCTCTTTTTATTTCCTTTTATGTCCTATGGCTATTATGGCTTTATGTTCTTCAATATATCTTTACTATACATCTTCTGTTTATTTTGTTACATTTGTTCAGACACTTCATTTCTATTTTTAATCAATATGTCAATTTAACATTTTCCATGTAATTATAGCAAAATAAAACATATAATTTTTAAAATGCTTTTTGTAAAAAAAAAAAAACTCAAACAAACCATAAATTCCAGTCTGTAAAAGCAAGTAATTTTGATGTTTATTGTTGTCTGCCTTCAATTTCTTTTCAATTTAGGACAACCCTTAATTGCAGCTATCACAGCGTTTTCGTGGCAAGATTTACATAGCATTTGTCTTCCTTTGAGGCTGACAAAGTGTGACTTTCCCAAGGCCACTCAGTGGGTTTCCATAATAATAAGAATAATAATGAATTTATTACCTGGTCTCTCCTTGTGGCTTCATGTGAGATACAGTATCATTAAAACTGGAGAGAAAACGTTATTAAAAGACACACAACAAAATACACAGAGTTGAAATACAAGTTAAAATCCACTGACAAAATACAGATTAAAATTCAAAACTTAAAATTGGATGAGTGGGCTGCCAGAAGAGATGACGAACTCCCATGGCTGGGAACTAGTAGTTTCATTGGTTAAATTGTTATTTCACCCTCCCACAAACTTCATATCTGAGATTTTTTTAAATTGACCTGCAGACAGCAATAATTTCCCACTAGTTATAAACATGAATTAAATCATCCAGCTCTTTTCACTTCTTTTAGATGAACATAGTTTATTTTATTACAAAAAAGTCAAATCAATGAAGGACACTATAAAGATTCTGAAAAGACAAGTAGTTGTATGATTTTATACAAATCTGATACAGATTATTCAGTGACAAGGAATAAAAGATTATCAAAGACTAGTAGTAGTAGTAGTAGTAGTAATTTTATTGATTAGCCCTTAGGCCATATCACAATATCAAACAAAACAACAAGGCTTAACAAGACTTGATCACACTCCATGTAATCAAAGACAAGTAGAAAACATAAACCTTTTGATATGATCAAGAATGCTCATTTTGGAAAAATAGATTTGTTCTCTGTATCACTTGAACATTAAAAATAAAAACTCATCAAATGGAATTGGCTATTGTTGTGTGCCTTCAAGTCATTTTTGATTTTAGGCAATCTTAAGGAAACCCTATAGTGAAGTTTTCATGTCAAAATTTATTCAGATGAGCGTTGTCTTTATCTTAGCCAGGATGTTACCAAGCATGATACTCCCCTGCAATGATTTATAGTTTCTCCAAGGGCACGATAATTATATATAGAGAGAGGGGGGGGGGAGGGAGGGAGAGAGAGTGAGTAATTTTTAAAAATTATTTTCCAGACTTCCGCAATTGCAAAGAATCCAGATGTCAAAATATAACAAGACAGATCTCAGAAGTCTTCCCTTTTCAGTCACTCTGGCAAGACATTTCCCGGACAGGAAAGGTTGGGCTAATGCCCTAGCTATTCCTGGCCAAAGCAATAATTAAGATCCATTGTGTATATGTATCGAAAGATAGGTAGTTTCCATGTCAGATCTGAGAAAGCCAGCCAATGTTTGTTCAGCCAAGTACTTCACTTGGGCTGAGATATTGCTGACCACAGAAACAGAAGCTTAGGGTATGTACGTATTTATTTATTTGTTTGTTTGTTTGTTTATTTACTGTATTTAAATACCACCTTTTTCATCCCTGGGGGGTGACCAGTTAGTTATGATGCCTTATTGATGTATTTGTTTTAGCCTAGATCAGTGTTTCTCAACCTGGGGGTCAGGACCCCGGAGGGGGGGGGGAGGTGTCACGAGGGGTTGCCAGAGGGGTCACCAAAGACCATTAGGAAACACAGTATTTTCTGCTGGTCATGGGGGTTCTGTGTGGGAAGTTGGTCCAATTCTATAATTGGTGAGGTTCAGAATGCTCTTTGATTGTAGGTGAACTATAAATCCCAGCAACTACAGCTCCCAAATGTCAAGATCTATTTTCCCTAAACTCCACCAGTGTTCACATTTGGGCACATTGAAGATTCGTGCCAAGTTTGGTCCAGACCTATCATTGTTGAAGTCCACAGTGCTCTCTAGATGTAGGTGAACTATAACTCCAAAACTCAAGGTCAATGGCCACCAAACCCTTCCAGTATTTTCTGTTGGTCATGGGCGTTCTGTGTGCCAAGTTTGGTTCTATTCCATTGTTGGCGGAGTTAAGAATGCTCTTTGATTGTAGATGAACTATAAATCCCTGCAAGTACAACTCCCAAATGACAAAATCAATCCCACCCAACACCACCAGTATTCAAATTTGGGTGCATTGGGTATTTGTGCCAAATTTCATCCAGTGAATGAAAGTACATCCTGCATATCAGATATTTATTTTATGATTCATAACAGTAGTTATGAAGTAGCAACGAAAATAATTTTATGGTTGGGGGTCACCGCAACATGAGGCATTGTCTTAAGGGGTCGCGGCATTAGGAAGGTTGAGAACCACTGGCCTAGATGTTTAGTCTGTCTGCTTTAATGGTTTATTGTGTTTAATTTGAGTATTTTAACTGTTTATTTTAATGTTTTATTTTGTTATTCACATAGCATTGAATGTTTGCCATTTTTGCCTTTTTCACCTTTGTAAGCCGCTCTGAATCCCCTTGGGGACAGAGGGGAGGAGTTATTATTATTATTATTATTATTATTATTATTATTATATGTGAACTTTTTTATTTCAAACCCAATATTTGATTGCAGACATCATCACCTTCTGTTCCTGGAGTCTCACATCTTTGTGTTCCCGAATCATTTCCCCATCACACAACACTGGACAATTAAGCCAATCAGAAACTCATTAGCATTTCCAAATATGGACATGGATCTTCCAAAGCTTTTCCCCTCCCACAGCTGATTGGTGCTGTCAGAACCAATCCTCCATCATCTCCTCCCCGAAAGAGACAATACCTGCCTGGAAATGGAGATGTCAGCAGAGTCCCAGCCAATCTCGGCACAAATCCAAACTGGCCCCTTACTCTACCGATCATGGTTGGAAGTGGGAGGTTTGAATAGCTGTCAAATGTATAAAACCTTATGTCTCTGTATGCATGTTATGGTTGTAGCATTTAAAGCATTTTGTTTGTACTTGTATCCCTTCTGGCTGGATTGAATAAACCTCTGTGCCTTGTGTTCATCCCAGTGAATAATTACTCTGTCCTTGTTGATTTTAGTTTAGCTTAAATGCTCGCCGGGCACGGATCCTCTTATCTGCAGTCCTAGATCTAAATTCGACTACAAAGGGAACGTGAACCCTCTTCTCCCAAAGTACTGGACCAACACTCAAACCTTTATACCACACTGTTCTATGAGATAAAAATACAGTATATAAACACTATTACTAGAAATAGAAAATTAAAAATAGAGGCTTGGAAGGATTGATAAATTTTCACTTAGGAGTCAGTTGAACTAATTGATGATGAAGGGGGGAAGTGAGAGGAGGAGAGAAAAATTGGAAATTTAAAAGCAACTGAAAAAGTGGGATGACAGAGGATTAATTCGATTGACCCTGTAAAATTGGGATAGTTTAACTTCACAACTCTGTGTTTTTATGTTCCCTGCCAATAAAACTGCTCCTATAATAATCTCATTCGAGTTTTTAATCGTTCTATCCTGTACATGTGGCCCGCTCATTGTTATCGTGATTGTGCTTATTGAAATGTTATTTTATGATTGTGTTTATACTTTTTTCCTATGTAATTTTGTTGATGTTGTTTTGATGTTATGCCTTGGTTTTTATCTTATTGTAATATGTTGTCATGTAATATGTAAGCCGCTCCGAGTCCCCACTGGGGAGATGGTGGCGGGGTATAAATTATTATTATTATTATTATTATTATTATTATTATTATTATTATTATTATTATTTGCAAGGTATGTGGTGCTCAGAGACCAGCTGAAAATAAAAATGTCATCAAACAAGTTTGGAAAGACCCACAACCATATACAACTTATTTCTTTTGTATATCAGTTCTCTAAAGAATAGACTACAGCAATTATGTAGTTTTGTAAATGAAGAGCCGCAGCTATTTATCATTCAGAAAACTATAGTGAAAGCATCTGCCTGAGGATTATTACATTTTGGAACAAAACCAAATTGGTTTTCATTTTAGTACATCCACGTTAGACCACTGAATAGTATGGATCTCTTAGCAGATAAGTATCCTAAGTCAAAGCAGAAATAAATTATCTTAAGCATTCAGCGATTTGAAAGAGGCCTTTGATTCTGTTTTGAGGAAACTATTGTGAGATAAAGTTTTCTAAAAAAGCTTCTATGGATAGAAGGTTGTTGTGTGCTATTCATAACCTGTACTTGTTCAAAGAAGTCTTCAATACCCCTGTGGACACCAGGACTGTCAAAAGGGCCAGTGATAAATAGAGGTATAATAGAGCGATGAAGGCCAACTGTACATATTGGTTCAATTTTTATTCAGTTTGATTCTTAATTATGGAATTTAATTTCATCATTGCTGAAATGAAAGATCAGTTCCAGAGATTATTCTGGGGACTGGTCCTGCTGTTATTAAATATGCAAATTTTGTTGCAATATAATATTTAACCCATCTGTTTTTTAAGTGGTCATTATAGGTCTTCCATTTGTTTGTTTGTTTGTTTGCTGTATTTGTATACTGCCCTTCTCAGCCTATCGGCGATTCAAAGCGGTTTACAACAAATCAATACACATAATATCAAATACAAATTAAAACATAAAAACAGTATAAAACCACAACAACACAATAAAACCAACATCAGTAGTGTCTCCTTGTTAAAGCATTGTCCAATTCCATTGTCTGGTCATTTCATTTCCTATGTCAGTTACTCTGCATTTGTAAACACTTGTCGAACAACCATGTCTGTAATATATATTAGTATAAAACTGATAAAAAATAGAAGGAAAACAGGGCTAAACATCTTTCGAGCAAAAACGAGCAACAGATGTATGGATATTATTACAGACCTATAGATATTATTATAGACATATAGATACTATTATTATTATAGATATTATATAGCTATTATTATTATAGATGTATACATATTATTATATGAGTATATAGATATTATTATTATTATAGATATTATAGGCATATAGGTATTATTATTATAGATGTATACATATTATTGACAGACAGATATTATAATTATAGACATATGGATATTATTATAGACATATAGATATTATTATAGGCATATAGACATTATTATTACAGACATACAGATATTATTATAGACATGTAGATATTATTGTTATAGACACACACACACACACACACACATATATATAAAGAGACTTATAGATATTATGATAGATATATGGATATTATTGTAGATATATTATAGTCCAGGGTTGCTATAAAGTAAAAATGGATGGCCATCTTTCGGGAGTGTTTTGATTGTGCCTTCCTGGACAGACTTTTCTAACTCACAGAGCATGCCTTTTTGTCCTTTCTTTGAATATTGGACTTCATTTCCCAGAATTCCTTCCCATAACTTATTATGAGTGAGCTTTCTGGGCACACACACACAGACACACACACAGAGAATCCCTCCCATGTGAGTTCGCAGGGGAGGCACCTCCATGCTATTGACAGTGGGAAAGGAAAGGAAAGGAAGGAAGGAAAGGATGGATCTGGAGGAGTGTGTCCTCTCTCTCTCCCCCTCCCTCCCTCTCTCTGGATCCTTTGGGAAGAGAGAGGCAGGGGGTAGGAAGAGGGATATACCGGCCACCTTTCCCTCCCTCTCTCAAGCTACCTCTCTCTCAGTTGTTGGGTTTTTTTTCCTTGTGCAAGAAGGCAGAGGAAGGTGTTCTTTTAACGCATGCTCTGTATAGTCATTTAGCTTTGTGGGGGGTTTAAGTTCTTTCCGGGTTTTTTTTTTTTTAGTTTTTTTGAGTGAAGGACACCGATTGCTTTAGTTGGTGTCTTGTGTTCAAATTTGGTGTCAATTCACCCAGTGGTTTCTGAATTATGTTAATCCCACAAACGAACATTACATTTTTATTTGTATAGATTGGATGGGGCCTGTCACAGAGACCTCCCTGGATAGATACAGTGGAATGGTCCAACACCGTACAAATGTAATACGGAGGCTGGAAAACAATGATTCTCATCTGCTGGATGACATTTGTCACCTAGTGAAGAAAGAGACACCAGTGGAGGGGTCAAGAACAGGACATAGCATCAACAACAGTGCTTGTAACTGGGCCAAGTGCATAAAGGCACATGTTTCAATTGGAGGATTCAGTGATTGAAGTCCTGGAGCTTGTACTGGGGTTCAGTGAGAGACTCCTGTTTATTGTGTTGGTTATGTAAGCATGAAGTGCTAGAAAGCTCTATCCCGTCTAGCTAATTCAGTGCAGGAAGCAACACAAAAGTGGAGTGAAATATGAGAAATTAAAGGAAACAATTGGCCAACAGCCCTCAGCATTTCCTCAGAGTGGCAAGGAAACTAGTCTTCTTTTTGAAGGCTCAGCCAAGACTGAGAGGCCTCCTTTCTCCAGTGCAGAAGTTTATTTTGGTCTGTTGTTCTTGTGAGAATAATTAGTTCTTCCCCGTTGGCCTTATGCCTCTGCCAGATGAGAATTAATCATTGGTTGGTGTTCCAGTATCAAGATATGTCTAGTTGTGTATATTAGGACAACCAATTCATTTCATTTTTGAAAACCCCAAGTCTGACCACAGTGTGAAGCTCATCCGTTGTCTTCGGTGAAACATACAAGTGCCTAAGTCAAGATATGCATACAGAAACATATTATAGTACTTATATAACCAAACCTGGAGGTTACAAATTGATTTGCAAATTAGATCAATTCCAACAGGCTTGTGTATTTAGAAGCTGGTATAGGATCTGTGAGAAAAATGATGTGAGGAGACAATAAAATTTTGGTTTACTTCTTTAAAAAAATTATTTTGTTTTGAACAGTTTATGTTAAAGAGTCAATATTCAGGTAAATTATTTTAATATAGTTGCATGGAGAGTTAGTTTAGTTTAATTTTCTATCCACGCTCATACTCAAGGACAGATTTTTCAAAATGGCATCCAATATACGTTTTGTGTGTGTGTGTGTGTGTCAGGAGCGACCTGAGAAACTGCAAGTCACTCCTGTTGTGAAAATTGGCCGTCTGCAAGGATGTTGCCCAGGGGACACCCGGATGATTTGATGTTTTATCATCCTTGTGGGAGGCTTCTCTCATGGCGCCACATGAGGAGCTGGAGCTGATAGAGGGAGCTCATTCGCCTCTCCCCGGATTCGAACCTACAACCTGTCGGTCTTCAGTCCTGCCGACACAGGGGTTTAACCCACTGCGCCACCGATAGATCATATCAATATTGTGCCGTCATGCCTGAGGGCTATAGATCGTAGTGAAAGAAACATGGACGTGACATCTTTCCCCAGGGGATTGCTTCTTGCCCTCCTTTAGAGAACTGGAACTCTCAAGGATCAAGACACTATAGATAACTCGAAATAGGCTTTATTGTTCACAGTGAGTTATCTTTCTTAGGCACAAACTTGATGTTTCAACAGGGGTAAAGAAAATATACGTTACAGTCTCTGAAGTCTTGGATCCAAGGAGTTTTACAGCTGAGAAGCTTTCCAAGTTCCCTCTTTCTCAATGGCTGTGAAAGTCTGAACATTCACAACCCCAGCCCAATGACCTATATTGAAGGCCGAAGTCTTCCTCTCGATGCCAAAGGACTGGTTTGAATGCGCTTAAGATTCCTCAACGTCGTACATGGTGATCTGAACATGAAGCATGAATCTTAAGAGTACAAACTTAAGAATTGGTGATGAGAGATGACTTAACTGAGGGCTTTAGAGTCAAGCCTTTCTGATGTCCATCTGCTGAGTTGTCTGATGGTAGAATGAAAAGAAAGTCCTCTCTCTTCCCCAGGAAGGGGTGGAGTCAGACAATTGAGCAGGGGGAGCAATTCAACCGGTGCAAAACAACATTGGCTGACAGCTATAGGTAACCAAGCAATTTAGCTATACATTTACATATAAGTTGGGCCTGACGCGCCGTCACAAATATAACTTGGGTGTCCTTGAAATTCTGACATGAGTATTTTTATCCTGATATTTTAATTGGTATAATATATACTAATTGGTCACCTTTTGAAAATGTCCAAGGCTTTGTGCAGAAGAGCTCTGCTATGTATGCCAACCTGGATAAACTGTATTTTTGTTATTGTGTTTTGTATTTTCAGAACACAAATATATGAATGGGTCATATGACTATAATGACAGTATGGGTTCAGATTGTTTTGGCAATTTTAAATGCAGAGTTACAGATATACCTTAGTTAATGAAGTCGGTTGGTTCCTGAACATTATGTCTTTAGCAAGAAGTTTGGTGTGAAAACTAGGAATACAAAAAGAATAGGAAGATTCCTACACCACAGAAAAGAATAGCACTTCAAGATGTTTCAGCAAACTTGATTAAAAATAATAAGCATGTGAAATTCAACTACAAGTTTAGATAATTCATACATAAATAAACAAAACATTTGTAACTTTCTAGAAACCACTTGAAGGCTTATTGCAAATGCATTTAGAGGCAACTTTTTCTTTCACCAGCCTCTACTTTTCTTAGATTTCCATTTTGGTAACTTCAGTTAGGAATCTGTTTTGTTTCATATAAAAGTGGGGTAACTAGTGAGACAGGTTTGCTCCTTTTGCTCTGTGTGCTGTTCAATAAGGTATTCTAGAGGCACATAAAAGTGGTAGAAATACACAGTTACAATAGGATCAGCTACAACAGGATCCAGGTCTTTCACAACTCAAACTGTAGTACTCTATTAACTGCAGATATGTACCTGCAACTCAGCACAAATTACTTACTTACTTAGGCGATCCCTCGTTGTCCGAGTAGTAGTAGTAGTAGTAGTAGTAATAACACTTTACTTATACCCCGCTACCATCTCCCCAGAGGATTCGGTGCGGCTTACATGAGGCCGAGCCCAAAATACAACAATACAAGCAATAACAACAACAATACAAGCAATTTAAAACAACAAAACAATAAAACAATAACATAAGCATTTTTTATAGGACAACACACTTTAAAAACTATGGGTAGGCCAAATGTAGTTAAAATTAAAAATAATGCTGGACATGGGCGAAAAAGTGATGGGGCGGTTTGTGGAAACATACAAGCATACCTAAAACAATATAAAGTGCTTTGGAGGACAAAGTGCTATGGGATCATTATTCTGGGAAGGCACACTGGAACAACCATGTCTTCATGCTCCTCCTAAAGACTGCCAGAGTTGGAGCCTGTCTGATATCTTTAGGGAGTGAGCTCCAGAGTCGAGGGGCCACCACCGAAAAGGCCCTCTCTCTCGTCCCCACCTATCGTGCTTGCGATGCAGATGGGAGTGTGAGCAGGGCCTCTCCAGATGATCGAAGAGATCGTGTGGGTTTGTATACAGAGATGCAGTCACAAAGGTAGGCGGGTCCCAAACTGTTCAGGGCTTAGTCTTCCAGGATCAGTGTACTGGCGGTGGGTCCGTAGGTGACTGTGGAACCCTATTCTTTATCTGTATCTTCTCCCACAGTGAGGGCATTGGTTTCCAGGTGGAAGGCGGTCCTGGTCGGGGTTGGCTTGACGCGCCTTCCTCTTGGCACGATTCTCTCTTTTGCCCTCCATTCGTGACTCTTCAAATTCTACAGCACTGCTGGTCACAGCTGACCTCCAGCTGGAGCGCTCAAGGGCCAGGGCTTCCCAGTCCTCAGTGTCTATGCCAGAATTTTTGAGATTGGCTTTGAGCTCATCTTTAAATACAAGATATTATAGAACAAAGAACTTTGAAACTACAAAGGACTGGATGGAAGTCACCAGGATTTTTATTTTTATCATTTTTATTTTTAACATTTTTCATCATTTTTTTTCATTTTTCCTTTCTTTTTTGTTTTTTGTGTGAAATACTTGAGTGCCACCTTTATATTGGTCTTCTTTTCTTACTTTCTCTGCTTATTATTGTTCTCCCACTTTACACGCAATTGTAGTTTCTCTCATTTTACCCTTTTCCCTCACCCTCTATATAAATAAAAACGTAATGTTCATTTGTGGGATTAACGTAACTCAAAAATTACTGGATGAATTGACACTAAATTTGGACACTACACCCCTAACAGACCAACGAGTGTCCATCACTCATAATCCCCCCCCCCCCAAAACAACACTGGAAAGCACTTAAAAACCCTAAAAACCTAAATGATGAAAAGCTAAATGACAATACAGAAAAAAGGAAGGAGGAGGGAGGGAAGGAAGGGGAGGAAGGAAGAAAGGAAGGAAATAAGGGGAGAAAGAGGGAGGGAAAGAGAGAAGAAAGAGAGAAGGAAGGAAGGAAAGAGATAGAGAAGGAAGAAATGAGAGAAAGGGGAAGGAAAAGAAAAAGGAGGAAGGAAAGAAAGAGGGAGCAAAGGAAGTAAGGAAGGAGAGAAGGAAAGAAAAAAAGGAAAGGAAGGAAAGAGGGAGCGAAGGAAGGAGGGAAAGAAGGAGAGAAAGAGAGAGGGAAGGTTGACCACTGCAACTCGTGGTGGGTACAGCTAGTTTATCAATAAAAATATAATTTAAAATAATTATTCAGGGGCATTTGTTTTTGAGAAGTGCTTTGTCACCACAGCAAATATGAATTTTCAAAACCTTTGTTCTATCCAACTCTGTTTTCCCAAAGCTGAATTTCCACCAAATCCCCTTCACTCCTTGAGGATGGGATTAAAATCACTTTACTGTTTGGGACATCAAAGATCCCCCCCCTCACTGTAGGCATCAAGGACATTGTACAATTAAAAATAAAGTTTCACGTATAAGCAGGAGATTCCTTTTCTTCCAACTCTCAAGCAATGCAAGTTTACTCCAAAAGATTAATTTAAACCAGATGTGTTCACTGCTTCAAGTTGTGGCAAAGAATTCCAAGCTGTTTCTCGCCGCTTGTGCCAACTCCTTGCAAAGATAAAGAATGTTTAAGCCAAGCAGTCACTTGATCACTCTTCCCTTTCCTGGTTTTCTCTAAGCACCTCTGCAAAATATATGGCCTGGGGAGGTACCATATATTCCAGCATATAAGACAACTGGGTGTATAAGACGACCCCAACTTTTCCAGTTTAAAATAGCTTGGGATATACTTGCTGTAGAAGACTACCCCTCTTCCAACACACACCAAATAATTTTTTTTAAAGCAGCAGATTAGATTTCAATATGGTAATTTTCCTATTACTGCGCCTCCTTCTTTGCCTCTCAGATCTCTGCATCACTTCACTGCAGTCTTCAGGAGCGAGATCTGAGAGGCAGAGGAGGAGGTATGGTAATAGGATACAAGGGCAGGCCAGACAGGTAAGAGAGGTGTGTTTTTCTGGGCCCAGAGCCACTCTCTTTTTTCCATACCCCGGGTATCCTGGACACCTGCAACTTGCTCCGCCCTTCACTTACACCTGTTGAGGCGCCCCTTAACCTCACCATCGGGACCACATTATTTATTTATTTTATTTATTTATTTCGAACATTTTTACCCCACCCTTCTCAACCCCTGGGGGGACTCAGGGCGGCTTACAATTGGCAATAATTCAATGCCACATCGTAAAATACAGGATAAGAAATATAACAATCGTACATGAACATTAATAAATAAAGATTAAAACAGTATATTTACACTCTGATTAGCTATTGCCCGTCTGGTGGCTGTTTAGCTAGCCATCTACTAATGATTACTCCGCTTAACTTATCCAAATCCTCTTCCATGCCATAGTCAACATTATCAATTGTCCTTTAACCTGATTGCCCGAAGGCCTGGTCCCACAGCCACGTTTTAACCTTTTTTCTAAAGGTGAGGAGGGATGACAATGACTTAATTTCCCCGGGGATCAAATTCCACAGGCGGGGGGCCACCACCAAGAAGGCCCTGTCCCTCATCTCCGCCAAGCGTGTTTGAGACAAAGCAGGGCCTCCCCAGATGATCTTAAGCTCCGAGGTGGGACTTAGAAGGAGATACGTTCGGACAGGTAAACTGGACCGGAGCCGTATAGGGTTTTATAGGTCAAGACCAGCACTTTGAATTGTGCTCGGAATTGGATCGGCAGCCAGTGGAGCTGGCACAGCAGGGGGGTGGTATGCTCCCTGTATGACGCTCCGCGAATCCTGATGAATGGATTTTCTTCTATCATACTTGTACAGCGTCACCATTAATGCTTTCATATAGTTGCTGCATAAGGCAAAGATGCGGCCACTGCCATTTTTGACCTCGCCCACAATATGCAACAACCACAGATTCTCCAATCCTGATTGGAAGTTTCAGCACCCGCTCTATAAGACGACTCCCGGTGTATAAGACTACGCTCGCATATAAGACGACTCCCATGTATAAGGCTACTCCAGCGTATAAAATGACCCCCGCGTATAAGACGACTCCCACATGATCCCAGACTTTTGAGAAGATTTTATTGGGTTAAAAAGTAGTTGTAGCGAAATTGCTACTCTATATTAAATTTTTGGTGTATAGCTCTATGTTTACATATGGCAGATAGGGAAGAATAGGCCCAGACAGGGTAGCAACAGCAGAGATAGGATTCATTTGCATATGGAAGCCTATTGATCATATGTAGATTAGCGTAGGCCCAAGATTTGAAAAGGTTGAGAGGCCAAAATGACAGTTGGGAAGAGGAGAGCTAAACATTCCAAAGGGGCGGAGCCAAAGTTTAAAAATAGGCAGAGTCAAAAGAGTTAGTTAGGAATTGCTGTTTGTGAAGAGAGTTAGGGATTCCTGTTTGTGAGAGACAGTTAAGAACTTCTGTGAGAGAAAAGAGTTAGGAACTCTTGTCAGAAATAAGCAGTTATGAAGATGTGTTAAGGATTTCTGATATATATAGAGAAACAGTTAGTTAAACAGAGATCAAGTTTTAGGAACATAAAGAAAGCCAGTGGTGCTTTAGTCAGAAAATAATCTCAGTCGAGAGTGTGTAAAGCAAGTAACATGTTTGTGAATGTGAAACATTGAAAGTCTATTTCAGAAAAGTAAACCAAGTATATTTTAACTGACTGTAAGCCTCAAGATTGCAACAAAACACAAAATGTAATCCACAAGCGTTTGAAGCCTGAAGTTATAAATAAACTGTGTTACTTTGTTATATAGAAGTGTGTCTCAGTGCCTGTACAAAGGTTAGACAGCACACAGAAAGTCTCAGCTAATATAAAAGAAGAAACTGAAACATTATAAGAATAAAGAGGTTTTTCTTAAATAAATAGTCTCTCTCTCTCTCTCTCCCTCGCTATAATATAAATTGGTGGCAGTAATATTACGTTTCTTTACAGTAGTCTTATACACCAGAATATACGGTACTTCTACTGAAAACATTTTTCACCAGTTTTGAATTGTAGAAATGAATGACTGTTTTGTAATAATAAAGGATCTTTAGAAAGATGAATATTATGCTTAAGTCAATCCAACTGATTCCTGCTAGGGCTTGCAGAAAAATTAACGGGAAGTGAATCAAAACTGGAAGCCCCCTGCTACTTGTTATCAACCACACATTGCTGTGGAGAAGCTCTGGTATGCTTTTGGCACTGCTAGATTGCGGCTGGAGCATGGAGGATGGTCTGCACAAGTGTGGAAATTAGGACAAACATTAATTAAGCCCCTAGCACAAGAAAGTATGAGACAGAATTTCCAGTTGGAGAGAATACCTAGAGCAAACAGATCTTATTTAAAAAACCTTCCTTGTACAAGAGACACCCAGGAAGGAGATGTTGACAGCTGTGTCTGTAGGCTGCTTAAGATGTGCAAAGTCATGCAGTCATCAAGCTTGGCGCACGCTCCCGTCTCCATACGATTGCATCACTTTGCTTCTCTCCTGAAAGACTAAAATTGGGCTCCTGTCCAGCACTGTGAGGCCAAGAAGCATTTTTCCAGTAAAAGCAGAAAAGGCAGGATGACAGAAAGAAACAGATGAGAGAGGAAGACAAATCACAGGTTTCCAGTTTTCTTTTTATTATTAGTTTTAAAAAACTGCCTGGGAAGCTTTTTTTGACGAAACACAGACATGTTAGCCGTCCTTAAGTAAGTGAATTTTCTGTGAAAAGTTAATATATATTACACCAAAAGCCTCTGTGAACTGTTCTGCTCAGAGAAGAAGTGGACAATAGTACTGCAATATACCTGACAGATCACACAGAAGCATGACCACCCTATAATGGGGTCGGAGCATTCTTCCAGCTTCCTCCTAAAGTCCAGCCATTGTCTATGAGGCCAATATGTTGTTTTGAAGTAAAATACAACTGCTCCAAAGGAGGAGATCATAAGAAGTGGGGTACGATGTTCCTTCTGAGCACATTTCAAAATTCCACAAGGCCTTTTAGTCATGATCCAGGACCAGAATTACACAATGCCTTTTGAGCTTTGGACAATGCAGGAGGAAAGGTTTGGTCCAAGATCAAGGGCATTGTTACAGTCAGGCATAATGATAGCTGGGCCTCTGAGAACTGTATATATTTCCTACAGGAAGAAAGGATGGGACTGGGGCATCCAAGTAACATATGATGGCCAAGTAAGTTCAAGGCTGCACCGTGTGATGTAGGGATGTCCATGTCCCTGCAGGGAGGAGAGGTCTCATCGGCGCCTGAAGGCCCGCGATATCCTCCAGGCATTGGGCTCCTCGTAACGGTTGTAAAGTGGCTCCAAACGCTGCTGCTTCTTCTGCTTGCTCAGTTTTGTGGGGTCAGAGACCTTGAAGAAGGCTGGGGCAAACTCCACCAGCCAGCGAGGATCTATGGTGGTGACTTCCCTCATATACTCCTTGGTTGTGAGCACTAATTCATGGTATACCACCCTGTGGAGGAAGGATGGAAAAATGAACAGGATGAGTGAACTGGAATCATTCTTTTATCCTTGAATTAAGCTCTTCCCTGTTTTCACTATACAACATTTCTCAAATAGAAAAACAATACACCCTCACACCTAGTGTAAGGCTTCTTAGTGTGGGTCGTGACCTTGTAATTGATCCCTTACTTTAGCTGGCTGCCTGAAGCCAAAAGGGAGTGGGCCTGGCGAAGCCACAGCATCCATTTTAGGAAAGGGAGACAGGGAGAAGCCATCTTAGTTAGGTTTGCCTTCAGGGGTAGTGTTCAAGTCTTAGAGGGAAAATAGGAAGGCTAGGATTTGGTTAGAAAGATGGGGGCGGAGCCTAAGTGATTTAGAGGGGAAAAGTGTCTTTTAAATTGAGGCTTGAAGTCCCTTTTTGGTGAGTTAGGGTTTGAAGCTGTTAGAGAGAAGTGTTGGTGTTAGTCAGAGCGAGTTTGGGTTTGAAGAAGAAGATTGGGTTAGTCTTTGGTGTAGTATTCAGAATAGCTATTGAGTAGATAGCTAGAATATTGTTTTGTGGAGCAGTACCCTGTTAGTGGTCTGTTCAATTCCTAAGGAAGTCTAGTTCAGGGTTTTTGGCTAGATTCCTAAGGGACATATTTGGGAGTTACTATCACAGATTCATTTCCTGAAGTAATTTTCTGTGGTGTAACTTTGAAGTCTTGTAACCCAGAAGTTTTTAAGATCTCGACTCTAACGCAACCACAAGCTTTTTATGCCAGTGTTTTACTGAAACCATTAAGCATTTGTACCTGAATTATTCAAGCCTGTTCAATAAACGTTCTTGTTATTTTATTCAACTTATACCAGCCTCAGTGTGAATACCTTTGTGGTCAAAGTATTACTAAAAGTCAGCTTCACAACAGCCTCTAGGAAACTATAGTGGCACAGTGTGTGTTACAGAACACACTCTCAATATTACCTCAGCCTGATTAGAATAGGAATGGTGGCAGCAGAATTCATTGGAAGAATCATTTTAAATCTCTCAGTTCTAGTGGTTCCCAGTTCCTAACTTTTAAGTATACAGTTGGTTCAGCAACCATACTCCCTCTGCCTTGTAAGCTTCATAATTTTTGGCTGAACAGCCTTTGGGATTTATTTTATATATATTTCCCCGTCTAAATAAATTTAATTATAAAATCTTCTCTTCTACTCCTCGCTGCGTCTTTATATTTTGGTGAGGCAGCGTGTGTGTTTTGTTACAGTCCTCAAATGGGGTCACCACAGTTTTATATTGAGGTTGTGAGAGTTCTGGCAGGGAGGCTGGGTTTTTCCATTTCCCTTGCCATCTTTAGAGTTGGGGTGGGGTGGGGGGTTGTCTTCTCCTTCCCTTGTTTCTCCATCCTGTTGGGTCTTTATCACAGCAAGGGACATAGAGTCTACACTGGATACTTCCTCTCTTCTTTCACCCATTTTGCCTCCTGACTCAGGTGTCCCACTTGTGCATCTTACTCCTTCCTTACTCAATATCTCAACTTGGTGCTGACATATCTGCTCATGATGGCTGGACATTAGAGTTTATTTCCTTTTGAAATCTTTGCACAGTGGAAGAGAAAAAATGCTTAAAATCAAATTGTTTCAAAATAAATTTATCAGTAAAGATTTGATTTGTATATGTATTTTATATTATCTGGGGTCGCACATCAACACAGACAAAATGGGGTCACAAGTTAAAAAGGTTTTAGAAGCCCTGACCTAGTGAATCTATAGATTCTACAAAAACAGTGGCTGAATTTCACTTTTAAAGCATGACATAAGTTTTTTGAATCTTCTCTTCCCACATCTGATTACAAAATATCATACCCAAAAGCATTCGTGCATTTATAATATATACCAATGTGACAAGAGTACATGTTCACAGAGCAAATGGGGAGGGGAATATATTTGTTGAAGAATGAAAATTCATTTTGTTCAGAAAATAAACAAAAGCAGTTTACAAAAGTTCCAGGTGACAACAACCAGTTTAAATTTATTTTGGAAATAAATGTGTTTAAGACACCAGTAAAATTACAAAAACATGCACTTAGTCATGGGTGACATTTGAAACAAAGCTGAACCCAGATTCATTTCCGAGTTACAGATTTCACCTTTCACGGGACAAGCGACCCTACTGAGAAAAAAAACTCCTGCTCTGTAATCCCACTGACTAACAATGGGACTGTGTTTACTAATCACAACCCAAATCCAAATCTCTCTGTGTGTGAAAGTATTGATCTTGATATTTCATAGAATCATAGAGTTGAAAGAGACATCATGGGCAATCCAGACCAACCCCCTGCTAAGAAGCAGGAAAATTGCATTCAAAGCATCCCTGATAGATGTCCATGCAGTCATCAAGCCTGTTTAAAAGCCTCCAAAGAAGGCGCCTCCACCACATGCCGGGGCGGAGAGTTCCACTGCTGAACAGCTCTCACAGTCAGGAATTTCTTCCTAATGTTCAGATGGAACCTCCTTTCCTGTAGTTTGAAGCCACTGTTCCGTGTCCTAGTCTCCAGGGAAGCAGAGAACAAGCTTGCTCCCTCCTCCCTATGACTTCCTCTCACATATTTATATATGGCTATCATATCTCCTAGAGAAAATAACTTGACTAGTAGTTATCTCTTTTTCCCTTTTAGTATACTGGTGTAAAACTCTGCAAAGAATCTGAGAGAAGTTAAAATATCTCCCCTACAACCTTCCAAGTAGATACTGGGTTATGAACATGAGCTCACCCTTAATTTTCAATTATACTGTTCCATAATGGAGTTGGAAAAATTTATGATCTTGGCAAAAGGAATCACTCATTTCATCTTTTAGGAGTACAGCAGAGGTTACCATTAGTTAGACATATTCCAGAAGCTCAAATAAACCGTAAGTTCACTGAATGCTTCAAAAGTTCCAAACACAAATACAAATAAATATTGTTCCATACAATCAAACATTAGGGTGACTAGATTGGAAAAGTCTCTTCTTGAAATCTCAAGAAACAAGTTTACTTCCAACTCAAAATTATCTTCTTATCTATTACTAAGGCTGCAAAACAGCCACACATTTTGCAAATGAAACCCATTCTCTACTCCACCTCGCTCTTACCATTCAGGCTGCCGATTGAAGAGGGCGCTTGAGGGGTGGATGTAGACCACCTGCTGGTCGATCAAGGTCCGGTAACCCTCCTGGGGATCTTTCTTGGCCGCATTGCGAAAGAAACCACTGCAGATGGCTTTTTGGACTCGTACAGTTGCTTTTCCGCATGACACTACATCCAGCTTGTGCCTATCAAACCAGAAAGCGGAAGAACGGCTTAATGGAGAAGCTTTTAATATTGTCTTTTTCCCCAAAACCCAGTCTGCTTCATTCCTTTATCCTCTGCTAACTTTTACACAAGTTCCAACAAGTCCCAGGAAAGAGGTGCTTAAACCTACATGTCAGGGTGGGGAAAATGTGGTTTAGTAGGTTAGTGGCAGATTTGGAGATTGCTGCTTTCTCTTTTTTAAATGGATTAGCACATTTTTCCTGTTTATTTTAATTTTCTTTGGAAATTATTTTATTTAGCAACTAGCTGTAGCCGCCATGTCTTGCTGTGGCCAACCTTCCCTCCCTCTTTCTCTCTTTCCTTCTCTCTTTCCTTCCTTCCCTCTTTTTCTTTCCCTGTTTCTCTTCTTTCTTCCGTCTCTACCTGTTTCTTTCCTCCCTTTCTTTGCTCTTTGGTTACATCCTTCCTTCTCTCCTTCTGTCCTTCCTTCCTTCCCTCCCTATCTTTTGTTCCTTCTCTCCTTCCTTGCTTCTCTACCTTTCTTTCTTTCCTTCCTTCTTTCCCTCCCTCCTCTCCTTCCTTCCTTCCCCCTTTCCCTCCTTCATTCCTTCCCTCTTTCCCTCCATCTTTCATTACTTCTTGACTGTCCCTTCCATTTAATATTGTATTTATATCTTACATAGAAGGAAGGAAAGGAAGAAGGAAGGAAGGAGGGACAGGAAGGAAGGAAAAAGGAAGGGAGGGAGGGAAGGAGGGAAGGAGGGAAGGAAGGAAAAGAAAGAAGGAGGACCAGGAAGGAAAGAAGGAAGGAGTATGAAGGAAGAAGGAAAGGAGGAGGGAAAGGAAGGAGGGGGATGAAGAAAGGAGGGAGGGAAGGAAATGAAGGGGAAGGAAATAAAGAAAGGGAAAGAAGGAGGAAAGGGAGGGAGGGAGGGAGGAAAAGAAGGAAAGGAAGAAGGAAGGAGGGACAGGAAGGGAAGGAGGAAAGAAGGAAAAGAAGGAGAAGGAAGGAAGAAAAGGAAAGAAAGGGAGGGAGGGAGGGAGGGAGGGAGGAAAGAAGGGAAGTGAGTGAAGGAAGGTCCTTCACTCAAGCACCGTTGACCTTCCTCGCCGCCTCCGCCTCCTCCTCCTCCTCCCCTTCTTCCTTGCCTGGGAGCTCCTCTGCTGCTGCCGCTGCCACTCATCCACCCCTTCCTCTTCCAACAGGGAAAGGAGGAGGAGGCAGGGCCAAAGGAGGTGGCCTCGCGACCCCTCCAAAATGGCCAAGCGACCCCCAGGTTGAGAACCACTGTCTTAGAACAAATTGAGAGCCTCTCAAATAATTCCACTGTTAGGTAAATTGGCCAGCAATGTTGACAGCCTCACTGCCATGTTTTATTAGGCTGAAATAGTCAAAGGTTCCAAAGATAAAGGGGAAAAAATGGTCTACACTCACCATCCTTCAGGCCACACTTGAGGGCCATCAATGTCCAGTCTACTTTTCATATTATTTTCTAGAAACTACGATGATCAACAACTTGACAAAACCACTACCCAAACCTTAATGGATGAATTTATTAGGGAGGAAAAATGTTTCAAAGTGCCTGGGGCTGACAAGTATGGTCTCCTAGCCCTTCGCTGTTGTTCAACCCTGTTCTAAGGCTAATAAAGAACTTCTATTCTCACACACAACTATATACATACCTATCCATGATCCCCAGCATCTGTTTACGAATATCCTGGGCCCGACGTAGTGAGCGGGCTTGGATGAAGTTTTCATAGCACCAAGGATTTGAGAACTTGTTGTTCTTCCAGGAGTTATAAACAGCCAGAAGTGTGAGATGGTCACCTTCAGTCTGATGGAACTTGGCTTTCTTCTGGTCTGCAAGAGCTTGCTTGTCCTATGCGTGAGACAAGATGTTAGTTTGATGCAACTGTCAGTGGAGAGCAACAAAATAAACCCTAAAGATCATTTTTATAATATTTACCTTTTGGAGCTGTTAATGTATTTTATAAAACATTAATTTGCAAAAGTTGGACAGTGAAGAAAGCTGACGGGAGAATTCTACAGATACCACAGACCACCAAAAAGACAAATAAATGGGCCTGAGAGCAAATTCAGCCTGATCTCTCCTTACAAGCTAGAATGATCAAACTGAAACTATTGTATTTTGGGAAGATTAAGAGATGGCATGACTCATTTCTCAAGAGAGAAATGTGCCAAGAAGAAGGCACATCAAGCCAACCCCGACCGGGACCGCCTTCCACCTGGAAACCAATGTCCTCACTGCGGGAGAACATGCAGGTCAATAATAGGGCATCACAGTCACCTACGGACCCACCAGTACACTGACCTTGGAAGATGATCCTACTCAAGACAATGAGGGATCGCCTAATTATTATTAATTACTGTATATACTCGAGTATAAACCTAGTTTTTCAGGCTTTTTTGGGGGCTGAAAAAGTCCCTCTCGGCTTATACTCGAGTCAAGGTTATTTATTATTTTACTCTGTTATAAATAAGTAATAAATGTATTATTATTATTATATTATTACATTTATTATTTTACTTTATTGTTGTTATTATTACATGTATTATTTTACTCTATTTATTATTATTATTTTTACATTTATTATTTTACTCTATTTTTATTGGAAGGGTATGCAAGTTTTATGTCAAAATTACAGTTTTATGTAAATATTCAAAAACATTTAACCTCCTGATGCCTCAATTAATGTAATTTTATTGGTATCTATCTTTATTTTGAAATTTACCAGTATCTGTTGCATTTCCTACCCTCGGCTTATACTGTTTTCCCAGTTTTTTGTGGCAAAATTAAGTGCCTCGGTTTATATTCGGAGCGGCTTATACTCAAGCATATACGGTATTTATTATTATTATTTAATTATTATTGTCAGGTTTGTAGGGCAGTTGACAGCAGGGTATTTGAAAGGCCTCTCACATAGAAATAAATAAATAAATAAATAATATTGTCCTAAATGAAGCTGACTTGACAGCAATTGATGGCAAACTGAATTAGAACTTGACCTACTGATTTTTTTTGCTGAACAACAAAGAAAAGTACAAATAGTGCCATATTAAAAGCATTAATGTATTTAAGCAGTAAGAAGGAGTTAAGCCTAAACACACTGCTGGTTTGGTAACTGATTAGGCAACAATGGAACAGTGAATCAATTGTGAATCATTATATCACCACTCCATGTCTTCCTGTTGTTCAGCATACATTCTACCTCATCTTTCTGCTCTGAAATCAAAAACTTGCTACTAAGGAGATGTGCACAGCTGACTTATGATAAGGATTAAGCTTTAAATCCCTGGATTGAGGTGTAAATTACTGTCCACATAACTAACTTACTCCACTTTTTCTGTTATCACCTGCCAAGAAACAGCATACTGTCATCCTATTGTCATACTCCATTAACATACCTTTGGCCGGTAAAATACATTCTGTACAGACAACATTGAGACAATGGTGAGCATCTCTTCACTGCAACCCAGGTGAACTGACATGATGAGCATCTTGCACAGCATGGGCTCCAGGGGAAATTCTGCCATCTGCATAATAGGAACGAAAGAACATACAAACAAAGAGTTGGAAGAGACAGCACGGAAATTTGGTCGAACCTCCTGCCATGCAGGAGAAGCACTCCCAACAGATATCCAGTCTCTGTATTGTCGAAGGCTTTCATGGCTGGAATCACTAGGTTCTTGTGGGTTTTTTCGGGCTATAGAGCCATGTTCTAGAGGCATTTCTCCTGACGTTTCGCCTGCATCTATGGCAAGCATCCTCAGAGGTTGTGAGGTCTCAACCTCTGAGGATGCTTGCCATAGATGCAGGCGAAACGTCAGGAGAAATGCCTCTAGAACATGGCTCTATAGCCCGAAAAAACCCACAAGAACCTATCCAGTCTCTGTTTAAAAGCTTCCAAGGAAAGAGCTTCCACCACACTCCAAGGCAGAGAGTTCTACTGCTGAACAGCTCTTAGAGCCAGGAAGTTCTTCCTAATGTTCAGGTGGAATCTCCTTTCCTGTAATTTGAACCCATTGTTTGGTTGTTTCACTAGATTTATGCAGACATTTTTAAGAACAAACCATGAATATTAGTTTATCTGATTGAAACACGACCTGACAAAATAATAGTAATAATATTTATTTATTTCGTATCAAAAGCATTGAATAAATTGGGTTGTTGTAGGTTTTTTCGGGCTATATGGCCATGGTCTAGAGGCATTCTCTTCTGACTATGGCAAGCATCCTAGAGGTAGTGAGGTCTGTTGGAACTAGGAAAAAGGATTTATATATCTGTGGAATTACCAGGGTGGGACAAAGGACTCTTGTCTGTTGGAGCTAGGTGTGAATGTTTCAACTGGCCACCTTGATTAGCATATAATGGCCTTAGTCACCTCTAGACTGGATTACTGTAATGCACTCTACGTGGGGCTGCCCTTGAAAACGGCTCGGAAATTCCAGATGGTTCAACGGGCGGCAGCCAGGCTGTTAACCGGGGCTCCTGACAGGGAGCGGTCAACCCTAAGGAGCTCCACTGGCTGCCATTCATTTTCTGGACCCAATTCAAGGTGCGGGTACTTATCTACAAAGCCATGAACGGTTTGGGACCCGCCTACCTGCGTGACGGCATTTCTGTATATGAACCCACATGATCTCTTCGATCATCTATCTGGAGAGGCCCTGCTTTCCCTCACACCTGCATCGCAGGTGCGATTGGTGGGGACGAGAGAGAAGGCCTTTTCAATGGTAGCCCCTCAACTCTGGAACTCACTTCCTAAGGACATCAGGCATGCCCCAACTCTGGCAGTCTTTAGAATGAGCTTGAAGACGTGGTTGTTCCAGTGTGCCTTCCCAGAATAATTATCCCACAGCACTTTGTCCTCCAAAGCACTTTACATGGTTTAGGTCTGCTTGTATGTTTTCCACAAATGCCCCATCACTTTTTTCCACAAATGCCCCATATTCCAGCATTATTTTAATTTTAATCCTACATTTGGCCTTCCCATGGTTTTAATTGTGTGTTGTCTTATTGTCAATGTTTACGTTATTTTATTTTATTGTCTATGTTTTATTTTAATTGCTTGTATTGTTGTTATTATTGCTTGTATTGTTGTATTTGGGCTCGGCCTCGTGTAAGCCACCACGAGTTAATTGGGGAGATGGTAAAGTTTTATTATTATTATTATTATTTATTATAAAAGCTGGGAAAAGAGAGGGACGGGGGGAATCATGTCTGGATGTATTTTGGAACCAGTTTTAAGCAGTATCCAGAAAGTCTGCAATTGTATTATTTTAGTTATGCAAGACTTACCAGATCTGGTTGTTTCACATATTCGTTTTATTAGTTTTGGATAATGAAACATGTTGAACTACTCTTTCATTTTGTAGTATAAGAACCTATACCTATTCTTTCTATGGCACCAGTTTCTACTCATCCCCAAAAATGCCTAATTGTTAACTAAGGTATACCTGTAGAAATCTGGATATAAACACAAGATGTTACGCAAAGCCTCAGCCAAACTCTACTCTAGTTTGCGCCCAAACCACAGTAGAGAGACTTGAATAAAGCAGAACCTACTCGGCGTCCGAGTCGAGTGAGTAGCCCCTCATCATCCAGGGCTCCCAAGGTGTAGAGCTGCTCCATTGCGGTAATGAGTGTTTCCATTGGGGGGGCATCCATGAAATCAAAAGAGAGCAGGTCATTGATTCCCATAGCCTGTAAGTATAAAAAGGTGGAATGGAGAGAAAGAGAGAGAATGAACATGCAGGCTATAAACATAGCTGACAAGTAGTAAAGATTCATTCACGTGTTTTTAAAGGCATAAAGATACATAGTGAAACCTTCTGAACTGGTTATTAAACCATGAGAACTGACCTTGAGCGAGAGCACAGTACTGGCCAGGTTGGTCCTCTGGATCTCAGGGACGTTGGTGGTCAACATCTCATCACGGTAAGCACGCTCTGTGTAGAGCCGGTAGCATTTGCCAGGGCCTGTTCTCCCAGCCCGTCCAGCTCGCTGCTTTGCTTGGGCCTGTGGAAATCACAACACAGAAACCACAGAGATGTACAAATTATTTCTACTGCTTTCCCAGTATGTTTTAATTAGTGTCAGCAAGCTTGATGAAAGTACACAATGTGAATGAACCTTTTCATGCTGGTCTGCAATTCCCATTAGCCCTAAGCCCCTTAGCCAATGGTAAATGATGAGAAACAATATCTCGAAGGTCATATGTTACAGAAATGCAGAAATAATTAGAAGTCTTGCAATCAAGACAGGCTGGACAAGAAGAGAACTCAGAAAACACTTACTAATGAAGTAACCAGGGTATGATATACTGGGACTGTGGTGCAGCTGGCTGGGAGTCAGCTGCATTAAGATCACTACTGACCGAAAGGTCATGAATTCAAAGCCAGCCTGGGTCGGAGTGAGCTTCTGACCAATTTGTGTAGCTTGTTGTCAACCTTTGCAACCCGAAAGACAGTTGCATCTGTCAAGTAGGAAATTTAGGTACCACTTATACGGGGAGGCTAATTTTGCTAATTTATGAGGCCATAAAAATCTCCAGCAAGTATGCAAAGAATGAGGAAGTACTTCATCAGTGTCACAAATGGACGGTGAAGCGACATCTCCCCTGGTGCCCAGAAGATGGAATGCTAAATAGTCTCTGAGTGTCTGTCTCTATATGCTGTGTGTCTATGGCATTGAATGTTTGCCATGTATATGTACATTGTAATCCACCCTGAGTCCCCTGCGGGGTGAGACGAGCAGAATATAAATACTGTAAATAATAATAATAATAATAATAATAATAATAACACAGAGGAATGTAAAAACAGAAGTGACAACAAGGATAGGAAGTAGTCCAAGAAGAGCTTTATTGAATTAATGGAGGATTTTAGTATGCACCATTTAACATCCAAATAATCTCCAGTTTCATTTTTAAAACATCACATTTCTAACCCTTAGGATGATAACAGATTTAAAAAGTGGGTAGGAATTGTTTTCTAGAATGAGGATGGAGGTGGTGTGAGTCGCAGAGGCTCAATTGTATATTTTTAAACTCCATAGAGCAAGATAAATGCATCCCATCCAGTAAAGTTCTGGTGTCTCCTTCCTACCCCAAATCCAGGTTCAAAGAACAGCAGCCATTCAGAATACAATACATACCTGGGAAATTGGTGTCACAACCAGTTGATCAATCCCTGTTTTGGAGTTGTATACTTTCTGCTTCACAAAGCCAGGGTCTACCACATAATAGATGCCATCAATTGTAAGTGACGTTTCAGCAATGTTTGTGGCAATGACTACCTGAATAATGAAAAAAGGTTGGAGCACATTTGAGGTCAGACAATATGACAAGAAAAGATATCAAAGTGGGGCTTTACTGAAATTGTTTCCATCATACTCTATGCAGCTAAAGTCAGAGGTAATACCTATTGGACTGCCTTGCAGAAACTGTTAGAGATGCCCTCCCTGAAAATACAGTATGAGAAGACATTAGAACAGTGGTTTTGCAGATCCATTAAATAGGATTCAATGGGCAGCTCTAACTGGGATTATAAATAGGACTGAGCCCTAGGCCATATTGCAAGAATGGGAGATGTTCTTATTTATTTACTAGCTGTCCCCTGCCACATGTTGCTGTGGCCCAGTCTGTGTATATGTGTTTTGTGTGTATATATATTTGTGTATATGTGTGTTTGTGTATATATATGTGGTTTTGCGCATGCATTGTAATGTATTTATTGTTTTTGGCTTTCAAAGTCTCTTTTGCTGTGCTTTTCAGTGTTTTTATGAGTGATGGTCACTCATTGGCCTGATAGGTGTATTGTGTCCAAATTGGGTGTCAATTTGTCCATTGGGTTTTGAGTTATATTAATCCCACAAATGAACATTACATTTTATTTATATAGATTTTTTAAATTTAAAACATTTATATTCCGCCCTTTTACCGTGAAGGGGACTCAGGCGGAGCACAACAGACAAACGGCAAACATTCAATGCCGAGACATAAATAAATTATACACACACAGTACATAAGCATTCAAATAATTTATCTCTACACTAGCCGTCCCCTGCCACGTGGGGGTTCTGTGTGGGAGGTTTGGCCAAATTCTATCGTTGGTGGGATTCAGAATGCTCTTTGATAGTAGGTGAACTATAAATCTCAGCAACTACAACTCCCAAATGTCAGGATTCTATTTCCCCCAAACTCCACCAGTGTTCACTTTTGGGCATATTGAGTATTCTTGTAGAGTTTGGTCCAGATCCATCATTGTTTGAGTCCACAGTCATCTTTGGATGTAGGTGAACTACAACTCCAAAACCAAAGGACACTGCCCACCTAACCCTTCCTGTATTTTCTGTTGGTCATGGGAGTTCTGTGTGCCACGTTTGGTTCAATTCCGCCATTGGTGGATTTAACAATTCAATTCCATCGTTGGTGGGGTTCAGAATGTTCTTTGATTGTAGGTGAACTATAAATCCCAGCAACTACAACTCCCAAATGACAAAATCAATTTTTTTGAGTGAAGGACATACATTGAGTTGTTCGGTGACAAATTTGGTGTCAATTTGTCCAGTGGTTTTTGAGTTCTGTTAATCCCACAAACGAACATTACATTTTTATTTATATAGATTAAAATACACCGTATAAAACCGCCTCTACAAATTTCATCAGACTCAGCCCGAATAACGTTTATTTCTTGGGTTGAGAAATAACACAATGTAACACAATTTGTTCCTGGGTTATAAATGCCATTCCCTAATTGGTTCTAACATAAAAACATGCAAAATGTATTAAACTGCAAAAACTTTGTTTTTGCGGTCTGCACAAAAGGTTAAAAATGGCACATTGAAAGGTTAAAAATGACAGCCACAAAAATGAAGTTTCTGGAGTACAACAGCTACTTTCACAATTAAACAGAAAACACTTTCAAAACAGGAACAGATTCATTTCCACATTTGGTTACATAGAGTATTTTTTAAAATTAACAGATTTAGACAGCAAAACAGCAAGAAAGCCTCAACATTTAAAAGTAAGATTGCTGAGCTTCCAAAAAAAGAAGAGTAAAATCATCACTAAAATTAGCCTTATTAGGATGCAGCAGGTCCAGCACTAACTTTTTAAAAGTCAAGAGCCTTGAAATTACAGAGTTATTATTATGAGTTTTTTTTTTTTTTTGTATTTGTGATGCTGTTGTTTTTGTGATGTTTGGGCCTCGGCCTCTTGTAAGCCGCACCGAGTCCTTTGGGAGATGTTATTATTATTATTATTATTATTATTATTATTATTAGCCAAATTTCCGCCTCAAGTCAATGAATGTAAAGCATAAAATATACAGAAGAACATGGCTTGCTAGACAAAGATCAGCATGGCTTGTATGAAGGGTAGTCCAATTATGGTGATCCCACTATTAACTGATACTCTAAAGCAGGGCCCCTCAACACCTTTTAAATAGAGGGCCAGGTCACAGTGCCTCAAACTGTTGAAGGGCCAGATTATAATTAAAAAAAACATGAATGAATTCCTATGCACACTGAATATGTCTTATTTGTAGTGCAAAAAACACTTTAAAACAACACAATAACTAAAATGAAGAACAACTTTAACAAATATAAACTTATTAGTATTTCAATGGGAAGTGTGGGCCTGCTTTTGGCTGATGTGATAGGATTGTTGTTGTGTGCTTTCAAGTTGTTTCAGACTTAGGTTGACCCTGAGCGAGGGTCGGGTAAATGACCTTGGAGGGTCATATCCGGCCCTCGGGCCTTAGTTTGAGGACCCCTGATCTAAATGAAGGGCTATAACTTTTGGGATGCAGCACTCAATGGGCTCTTAATCCAACTCAGAAGGAACCTCTCCTATGCATCATATTATAGTGAGACAATTCATTGGGGTAGGAAGTGTAGGGACACGTACCTTTCGGCTGCCTGGGGGAGCGGGATCAAAAATCCTTGTTTGCATCTCACTCGGCAGGGCTGAATAAACAGGCAAGATGATCAGTTCAGGCACATCCGGACCCAGGGACTTCATCCTTTCATAGAGGATTTCACAGGCAGTGTCAATCTCCTCCTGGCCAGTTAAAAACACCAAGATGTCTCCTGAAAAAAGGTAAATCAATCTCTATTGTTAGGCCGACCCATAGGTAGCTCATGTCCCAACTCCACAAATAAAATTGTAAGTTTGCAGTCATAGAATCATAGAATCCTAGAGTTGGAAGAGACCTCATGGGCCATCCAGTCCAACCCCCTGCCAAAAAGCAGGAAAAGTGCATTCAAAGCACGCCTGACAGATGGCTATCCAGCCTCCGTTTAAAAGCTTCCAAAGAAGGAGCCTCCACCACACTCTGGGGCAGAGAGTTCCACTGCTGAACGGCTCTCACAGTCAGGAAGTTCTTCCTAATGTTCAGATGGAATCTCCTTCCTTGTAGTTTGAAGCCATTGTTCTGCGTCCTAGTCCTCAGGGAAGCAGAAAACAAGCTTGCTCCCTCCTCCCTGTGACTTCCTCTCACATATATTTATACATGGCTATCATATCTTCTCTCAGCCTTCTCTTCTTCAGGCTAAACATGCCGAGCTCTTTAAACCGCTCTTCATAGGGCTTGTTCTCCAGACCCTTACTTTCCCACTTATGCAAGCCAATATTAACAACTGAACTTTTGACTAAGTGAAACAGAGATCTCTGATTATAAACTCTATGGCTGTAAGATAAGACTGAAAATATGTAACCTGTCCTGCCTAAAGAAACATAATTTGATGGCAAGTATAGAATATACCCAGCGATTAACAAAATATTGACACACACATAGCCTGATGATTTGTTAAGTCCTCCTAGTTTGATTGGGGAAAGAAAAGTTCTGTTGTTTCAGATGCTAGTGAGTCTTTGGAAGCATTTAAGATAAAAGAAGACAGGACTGGCAATTTACTGACAATCTTTTCTTGCCCTACAAACAATTGATATAAAAACTACATAAAAACTCCAACCATCACCCAAGTCAAAAAAGAAGCACCATTAAAGCCTTGGCAGACTGTGCAAAAAGAATCTGCGAACCCCACCTCCTCCAAGATGAACTGAACCACCTAAACTGGGCCTACACGCCAATGGATACTCCACCTCAGACATCAGAAGAGCTGCAAGACCAAGAACAAGCCACGAGAGTAAAGATGATGATCCATCCAGAGGAAAAGTGTTCTTGCCATACATCAAGGGAATCACTGACCGCATAGGGAAGCTGATGAGGAAACACAACATACAAACCAACTACAGACCCAAAATCCAACAAATGCTACGTTCAGCAAAGGACAAGAGGGATCCTCTGGCTTCTGCAGGAGTCTACCATATACCATGCAGCTGTGGACAAGTCTACATAGGGACCACCAAACGCAGCATTGCCCAAACACAAATCAAGGAGCATGAAAGGCACTGCAGACTACTCCAACCGGAGAAGTCAGCCATAGCAGAGCACCTGATGAACCAACCTGGACACAGCATATTATTTGAGAACACAGAAAGCTGGACCACTCTCACAACCACCATGTCAGACTACACAGAGAAGCCACTGAAATACACAAGCATGTGGACAATTTCAAAAGAAAGGAAGAAACCATGAAAATGAACAAAATCTGGCTACCAGTATTAAAAAACTCAAAAATTACAACAGCAAAACAACAGAGAGTAAACAATCAGGCACATCAAATCACCTCTCAAAGAAAGATTCCCCCAGGCACTTGCAAGCCATTAAATGCTAATCAAGGTGGTCAGTTGAAACATTCACACCTAGCTCCATCAGACAAAAGTCCTTTGTCCCACCCTGGTCTTTCCACAGATATATAAACCCATTTTCCTACTTCCAACAGACCTCACTACCTCTGAGGATGCTTGCCATAGATGCAGGTGAAACGTCAGGAGAAAATGCCTCTAGAACATGGCCATATAGCCCGGAAAACCTACAACAACCCAGTGATTCCAGCCATGAAAGCCTTCGACAATACATTGAACAATTGATATGTTAATCTTGACAACAGAAGGTGTCACCCCAAAGGAGATTCATCAGAGAATGCAAGCTGTTTATGGTGATTGCGTTGATGTGAGTACTGTGCGTTGCTGAGTAAGTAAGTTTAAAGATGTTGAGGTGACACCTTCTGCTGTCAAGAATTCAATGACTGCACGTTGCTTAAGTTCCTTTACTGACCATCTGCGTAGGGTTCCATACTTCGGACTTTAAAAACACAACTGTTCAATGCTAAGGCCTCCCGCCGAAATGGAACTGTAGAGGACAGTCTACTGTACAAGCCAATACCTGCCACATACCAGTACTGCCATCTGTTGAGGAGTTACGAAGATGGAGGCATTCAACCCTTGTATGAACAGCACAAAGAAACAGCAGGATTCTACTTTAGCTAACCTAAATATTGTGTGTGCCTCTTTAACAACAGGCAAGGTAAAAGCAGATGCCTTTGGAGTTGCTTACTGAGCATGAATGAGCAGCACAACAGAAGGACAAGAGAGCAGATAAGCCCCACTAACTCCCCTCAGCATGAGTAGTAAATGTATTCATTGTGCAAAGATGGCAAAATAACTGGGTGAAAAAGTACCAATTTCACAACACTTCTTTGCAATTTGGGACAATATCCTTAGGATCAGTCTCACTCCATACCTGGCGGCTCTGTTAAGTGGATCTGCATGACTGTGATGAGGCTGGCATCCAGGTAATCGGTCTCTGGCTCCTTAGTATAAAGAATCTCAACTGGATATGTCCTGCCTGGGATGGTGAAGATGGGAGCCTCATAGAAGTATTGAGAGAACTTGACTGCATCCAAGGTGGCGGATGTCACAATCAGTTTCATGTCTTGTCTCTTCTGAACTGTCTGCAGGAGACGAACATTGATAGGGTGATGTCAAGTGTAGAAAAAATATATAAAGAGATACAAGCCAGAAAAACCAGGTGCCTCCAAATGGAAGCCAAAGTAACCCATTAACCTTATTTATTTATTTATTTATTTCGTGTATTTCTACCCCGCCCTTCTCAACCCCCGAAGGGGGACTCAGGGCGGCTTACAAAAGGCACAATTCAATGCCAGCAATATACATAGTAAGATAAAATACATAGTAGCAACAATTATGAAATAATTAAAATAATTAAAACAATCCAGTTATACAATACCACTAATAAAAACCACTAATAAAAACGTTGATCTAGTGATCAACGTTCGCCAAGCTCAAAAAGTTCATTCAGCATTGTCATAATCCTATCAAATTCTAGTCGTCGCTTGTCCTTTGTCTATCTGCCAGATTACCCAAAGGCCTGGTCCCATATCCATGTTTTTAGTTTCCTTCTACAAGAGAAGAGGGATGTCGATGACCTAATTTCCCTGGGAAGCAAATTCCACAGGCGAGGGGCCACCACCGAGAAGGCCCTGCTCCTTGTCCCCACCAACCTCACTTGTGATAAAGGTCGGGCCGAGAGCAGGGCCTCCCCAGAAAATCTTAAACTCCGAGTTGGGACGTAGAAGGAGATGCTTTCGGACAGGTACGCTGGGCCGGAGCTGTATAGGGTTTTGTAGGTCAAAACCAGCACTCTGAATTGTGCTTGGAACTGGATCGGCAGCCAGTGGAGCTGACATAACAGAGGGGTGGTATGTTCCCTGTATGACGCTCTGGTGAGTACTCTGGCCGCTGCCCATTGGACTAATTGAAGTTTCCGAACAGTCTTCAAAGGCAACCCACGTAGAGCGCGTTGCAGTAATCTATTCGGGATGTAACAAGAGTGTGGACCACTGTGGCTAGATCTTACTTCCCTAACCTATGTCTGGCACTCAAAACAAAAATACTTTTTGTTACTGTTCTGAGCAAACATCTTTCATAACTGCTGATATTAGTAGCTACATATGAAGGTATTTCTAACACTGGCCAACACACATTTTGGTGCCCAAATTGTTAGACCTGTTTCCAGGTATGTTTGACCTGCTGGTTCCAAAAAAGGCACTTGTTTTTGAGATAGAGAACATATCCCATCTACTAGTCACTATCTGCTCATCCACAGAAACACATGATAACCACATCTAAGAAACTAGAACTGATGCAGTCTATCCATTGCAATTTTCTGAATTACTGTCCCAAATAATCCCAGGAACAAGTCTAAAAACCATGACACCAAGATTTTTCTTGGTTGGGGTGTGTAACATTAGTTTTAGGGCAGTGGTTCTCAACCTTCCTAATGCCGTGACCACTTAATACAGTTCCTCATGCTATGGTGACCCCCCCAACCATAACATTATTTTTGTTGCTACTTCACAACTGTAATTTTGCTACTGTTATGAATTGTAATGTAAATATCTGATATGCAGAATAGATTTTCATTCACTGGACCAAATTTGGCACAAATATCTGATACACCCAAATCTGAGTAGTGGTGAGGTTGGGGGGATTGATTTTGTCATTTGGGATTTATAGTTCACCTACAATTAAAAAGCATTCCGAACACCACCAACGATAGAATTGGGCTAAACTTCACACACAGAATCCCTATGCTTTGAAGGGACTCCCTGGCATGAGCCTCCCTCCAGCCTTGCACACTCTCCCTCACCCGCACATGCACAGATGCCCAACATGCTGCCCTGTGCTGAGCACGCCTGCTCTCCCCTCCCAGGTTGGAGCCTCAGAAACATCCCTTCCCTTGGCTGAGTGACCAGCCAATCACAGCGGAGGAGGGCTTTCGGTGGGAGGATTCGCAGCCTGTTTCCAAAAAGGGAGAGAAGGACAGGCAGAGAGATCTTCAGCGTTCTCTGCCAAAGGGGCTTCTAAGACCATCAGAAATATGTGTTTTCTTATGGTCTTTGGCGACCCCTCTGAAACCCCCTCGCAACCCCCCCAGGGGTCCCGACCCCCAAGTTGAGAAACATTGTTTTAGGGGGAAAAGAAATAAGTGGATACCTTTTTAAGGAGACCAAAGAGCACATCCGTGTGTATAGTGCGCTCATGGGCTTCATCCAGCATGATGATTGCATATTGTGTCAGATCAGGATCAATGAGGCACTCTCGCAGCAGCATGCCATCTGTCATGTACTTGATCACAGTCTCAGGGCTGGTGCAGTCCTCAAATCGAATGGTGTAACCAACCTGCAAGCAAGAAGAGGGGGAGAAACAGTAATGGGGAGCTGCTTTCACTCTAGCACAGTGGCACTCAGGACAGTTGTTTTGCAAAAAAATATCAGTTTAACAGAACTAGGGAATCTCAAGCTAGCGGATGAGAACTGGGCTTTTAATGTGTATTTTATGGCGGTTCTGAAACTAACCACATCTGCACGTCACTCAAAGGATAGAAGCTGAACTATGTGGGTTTCACAATTCAGGACGTACACCATATAGAAATAAAAAATAATATCAATTTTGAAAAAAGCACCTCATAAATGTGCAATTGAACCAAGATATTACAGGTTTCTAGCCCTTCAGACTGTGAAGAGTCCAGATCCCTAGAAGAAATCTACATAAGCAGAAGTGGGGTTTTCAGAGCTGGTGTAGAATGGGGCATCCATGTTCTGCACAATTAACAGGATAGAATTAATTTTTCGATTAATAGGCCACATGTAATGGTATATCTATCTATATATAAATGCTCTGTGCATAATGAGTACCTTAAAAACAAAAGAAGCAATGAATGAAATCACACCAAATTTGCCAACAAAACGTATCACAACACAAAGAGTCACCATCACTCAAAAAATTATGATTTTGTCATTTGGGAATTAATAATTCACCTACAATCAAAGAGCATTCTGAACTCCATCAATGATGGAACTGAAACAAATGTGGCACACAGGACTCCCATAACCAACAGAAAACACTAGAAGGATTTGGTGGGCATTGGCCTCGAGGTCGGGAGTTGTAGTTCACCTACATCCAGAGAGCATTGTGGACTCAAACAATGATGGATCTGGACCAAACTTGGCACGAATATTCCATATGTACAAATATGAACACAGATGGAGTTTGGGGGAAATAGACCTTGACATTTGGGAGTTGTAGTTACTGGGATTTATAGTTCACCTACAATGAAAGAGCATGCTGAATCCCACCAATGACAGAACTGGGAAAAACTTCCCACACAGAACCCCCATGACCAACAGAAAATACTTAAGGCCATCCAGTCCAACTCCCTTCACCAGGGCAAGAAACATAATCAAAGCCCTCTTGACAAAGAGCCATCCAGATATAGATATAGATAGATAGATAGATAGATAGATAGATAATGATTCACACACAGAGATATAGTATCATAGATTTGAAAGGGACCCCTCAAGAAGGCCAATTGCAAGTTCCATGTTCCAGAGTAGGCAAACCAGACAATCTCTACATCAACACTGACAAAGAAATAGCAAGAAATACTGTTTACCCATAAGCATAAAGACATTATATATATAAGTAACCAACATTTTCTCATTACTTTATTTCCCAGATCACCAGACTGGGCCACAGCAATGCGTGGCAAGAGACAGCTAGTATAGGAATAAAAATAATACCAATTTCAAAAATAAGCACCTCGTAAATGTGCCATTGAAGCAAGATATTACAGGTTTCTAGTCCTTCAGACTGTGAAGAGTCCAGATCCCTAGAAATGTAGATTTCTTCTAGGGATCTGGACTCTTCACAGTCTACTTATGTAAAGTAGAAGTGGGGTTTTCAGAGCTGGTGTAGAATGGAGCATCCATGTTCTGCACAGCTAATAGAATAGAATTAATTTTTCAATTAATACGCCACATGTAATGGTATATCGTTTATAAAGGTGGTCTGATTTATTATTATTTTAATTTTTTTTTCATTGGGTTGCCTTACCTCCTGGCCCAAACAGCAACCAAACTCCTCTGACACCCTCTTGGCAACGGACATGGCAGCCACTCGGCGAGGCTGAGTACATCCTATCTTTCCGCGGGAGGTGTAGCCAGCTTCAGCAAGGTACTGAGTGATCTGCGTAGTTTTCCCAGAACCAGTCTCTCCAATGACTATCAGAATTTGGTTGTCATGAACGGCCTAAAAATGGGAAAATTTTGAAGAAGGAAGGTTTATATGAGAATAGGTTCATAGGTAAGGTTATTACACTCAAGCCTCTTCCCATTTTTATTTCTGTGTTTAACATCCTGTTCCTATGAATAAACCACTCTGAAGTTTGTTTTTAAATCACATTAGTAAAACCAGTGATGCAGAAATGGGCCTACAAAATCCATGCAAAAATGAGAATGCCAGCCCCAAAAATACAGACTTTCGGAAGAAATTACCGCAAGATAGGATCCTATAAATCTAAGCTTGAAATATTTTTTAAAGTTTGTACTATTACTGCAAGACAGAGTTGAACAGGCACCCAAATCCATTTCTGTACATAAATTTTGTCCTATATTCTGAAAATTCCCTACATGACAACTTTGGGCATTATGCTTGTTGACTTTGATTTTGAATATCTGTAACAGCAAATCTGTGTGCAGAGATCATTTTCATCTATGTAGACTGCTCTCAAGTTTGTATTTTACATAAATACAAAACTATTTTAGCTTTAACATGTTTCACTGAATAATTTTATTCTTCTTAATGTGTACTATTTTATTCTCTGGAGTGTAAGTTACTAGGGATATTTTATATAAAAAGACAGTAACATATTAAATTGCATTATCATCACCAACTGCAGGTTTTGGGTTTTCTATGTAAAGGTAAAAGTTTCCCCCTGACATTAAGTGTTAGTCGTGTGCAACTCTGGGAGGTGGTGCTCATCTCCCACAGCGTTTTTCATAGACACCTCCAAGGTCATGTGGCCAGCATGACTGATTGAGCACCATTACCTTCCTGCCAAAATGGTACCTATTGATTTACTCACATTTACATGTTTTCGACATGCTAGGTTGGCAGAAGCTGGGACTAGCAGCAGGAGCTCATCTGCTCCCCGGATTTGAACCGCCGACCTTTTGGTCAGCAAGTTTAGCAGCTCAGCAGTTTAACCTGCTGTGGCACCGGGGGCTCTTGGGTTTTCGACTTGCAGAATTTAAAGACAGGCAAACACAATTATTTATATACTCTTATTATTTATTTACTTAAAACATTTATATTCTGCCCTCTTCACCCCGTAGGGAACTCAGGGTGGAGCACAACATATATACGGCAAACATTCAATGCCCGGACATAAAACCATAAATATATACAAACATTAAAATCACTTATATTCACATTAAAAGCCATCTCAGGACACCATTTTGCCTCATTGCACTGCCCCAAAGGCTTGGTCCCACAGTCAGGTCTTCTTGGAATCTGGCACAGCAGTGATGTCTCTGGTACAAACTACAACAGCTGAGATGACTGGAATTGAGGGTCCTTTAGCAAAATTCAAACCAAAATATCTTTTCAAGTCTTACCTGAATAAGCTGATCTTTCAGACGGAAAATAGGGAGACTTTCCCGCTGCTCAATAATTGACAGCTGGGTTTTTTTGCCATAAGAAGCTTTATTGCCCCCAAAAGCATGTTTCTTCCACTCCGGGATGTCATTGGGCATCATGCCGATACCCCGCATGTTAGCAGCAATTTGCCTTCCATCCACTGGGAATGAGAGAGATAAAAACCAATTAACATTGTAACTCAATCTATTCTTTGGCAATATAGAGGCAGTAAAATAGAAAGAGATGCCCCCTGGAGGGAATAGAGATGACAATATGGATTCATGCAACAGCAAAAGAAACATAAAGAAAAATATTACATAATTTTCCCTTTCGCACACACACTATTTTCAAAATTGATGACATAGAACTAATTCTACTGCTATTATCCCACCAAAGCCCCTCTGAGCAGAACATTGCCAAAGTGAGCTTTTGCGTAGATGTATATGAGTAGCTTGTAAATATTCTGTTTAAGACAAGATATGCTAGGAGCAGATGGGAAACAATGTTGGAGGAATGCCGGTTGAGATCTAAGTGAGCAAAGTGTATTCATACATGTGGAGAGGGACCTCTGAACAGCACTCAGGGTAAACAAGAAAAGGAAACTTACTTTGCATTGCTAGAACAAACCCAAAGGCCACTTTGAGTCCACTTAATGACTAGCTCTAAGAATTTCAGAAGCATGGATTATTGATTTAAGAGGAAGGGCAGAAACACAGAAATGTTTAGAAGCTAGGTCTATTAAGCTCTAAATGTTTATTATTACTATTAACTTTATTTATACCTTGCCTTTTTCATGTGGGGACTCAAGGCAGCTAACAATCAAGGACTAGTATATTTAAAAGAACAGAGCAAGAAACATGAGATAGCACAGTTCTGTGTAAGATCTTTTGACTTGTTCTAGACCAGTGATGTGTACCAGATGTTTTGGCCTACAACTCCCAGCAATCCCAGCCAACTAACCAACTGTTAGGATTTCTGGGAGTTGAAGGCCAAAACATCTGTGGACCCACAGATTGAGAACCACTGATCTAGACCATGGGTGAAAGTTAGAGGCTATATATCACACTGGCCTCTAGGAGATGATGGAGGACTGCACCTATTGCTATCTCTCTATCATTCCCAACTTGTCCTGGGCATCCTCAAATGTGCATACATTTTTACTATGTTTTACTATATTTATTTATTTATTTACTATATTTATATATCACTTTTCTCAGCCCACGGGCGACTCAAAGCAGTTTATATTAGCAAAATTCAATGCTCAAAAACATCATAAAACATTCAAAACAATTGAAAACAATGGCATAAATATACAATCATTACAAAGTCAATAAAACATAACTCATTAGCATCTCTTAGCTAAAATCAAGATCCAACCTCATCATCTAATTGTTCCATATTCCTATGTTTGTTATACTGGCTTTTCAAATGCCTTCTCAAACAACCAGGTCTTAACTTTCCTCCGGAATGCTAACAAAAAGGGGGCCAATCTAATGTCTCTAGGAAGGGCGTTCCAGACCTGAGAGGCCACCTCTGAGAAGGCCCTGTTTCTCGTCCCTGCCAAACGTATTTGTGACGCAGGCAAGATCAAGAGCAGGGCCTCCCCAGACAATCTTAACATCCTAGCTGGTTCACAGAAGGAGATGCATTTGGACAGGTAGGTTGGGTCAGAACCATTTATTATAACCGTTTATTATATTTGGGACGCTAGGGCCATTTTACACTCACATGAGGTCTCTTTTCAACAGTAATTGATTTCTTTCTGCTTACAAAAATGTCCTAAATTGGTCCATGGGGAACATGAATGCAGCAAAAATGCCAGCCTTTGCAATGTGACTTTTTGAAAAAGAGTGAAAACCTGGCTCTTTGAGCAAGCATTTGGAACTTCAGCATGACCAGATAAACTCAAATCGGAATATGAGCTAGGAATGGCTAATATGATGGAACGGTTGAGGATTTGAACAAGGAGACATAGTTTTTATAATTTTTATTGTTATTGCTTTTACGGTTTTTAAATGTATTGTAATGTGATTTTTTTTTTTTTTTTGCTCTTAACCGATGTATGTATTTTTATAAGGCATCTAATTGCACCGATTTATATGCCGCCCTGAGTCGCCTTTGGGCTGATATGGGCAGGATAAAAGTGATGTAAATAAAAACAAACAAACAAACCTCTAAGCAGACATGGGCAAACTTCGGCACTCCAGGTGTTTTGGACTTTAACTCACAAAAATCTCAGAACCCTAGGAATTGTGGGAGTTGAAGTTCAAAACACCCGGAAGGCCAAAGTTTGCTCATGCCTGCCTGGGGGAATTTGGGGGTCAAAAATAGCACTTGTTTTACCCTAGGCTATAAAGACAGACATTAGGGGCTGTATGCAGACCAAGGGATGTGTTTCTCTTTTCAAGCATTCAAATATTTCATAACAGGAAGATCATTCTCTGTTAATGTGTTCTACAGTCAAGGCCGGCTTACTAAATAAGTTCCATGAAAATTACTGCTAAATAAGGACAGGCAGAATTAACATCTCAGAAGATGATGCATACATTTTTAAACAATCAAAATAAAGTTAGAAAAATGATCTGGCATACCATCTGGAAGGGGATCCACCCAGTGTTTATTGAGTCCCATGGGGATGGAATCCATCTCTGCTTCCCGCTGAGCTTGCTTCAATTCTCGCCTCTCTTTAGCGAGTGCACTTTGCATCATAGCTGCTTGAGACAGGGAACCATCAGGATTCTGGAATCAACAAAGGAAAACCTGGATGTTCCATTTCTTGCTTCAGAACTGAATTTGCTCCTGTGCAAGAAGCTGTTGTCACTTAAAGCACAACAGGCCTCCTTAAAATCAATCTCATTTTTCAACCTTAGAAAGACAAGAAAAGCTTGATTGGAAAACTCAGGTCTTTCCTTCGGTTTAAGGATAAGCAAGGAAAAGAAGGGTGTGGAAGCTATTTCAGACTTAATTATGGATGAGAGGAGAAGAGAAAGGGATTTAGGGATTGCAATATGAGGGGGAAGGGAGAAAAAAAGAATGGAACATTGAGACAGAAAGATCAGAGCAAAGTCTTGGGCAAGAAGACAGACAAGTCTTAGCAGAAGAGGTGCTGAGGATTCTTAAATTTGGTGTGAACACAGAAGCCATAGCAATGATGATTAGTGAAATAGTGGAAGATGAATAGGAGAATAGGAAGAATTTCTAGTGGACAAATTAATCAGTTCTTTCATTGCCACTGGAAGATCTTTTGACAATTCTCAATAGCAACAAATCCTAATTCTAAATTAGGATTCTATACAGATTCCTCAATTTTCATCACTAGTAATAGCTTCTGGTGTGAGAGAATTGGCCATCTGCAAGGACGTTGCCCAGGGGACGCCCGGATGATTTGATGTTTTGTCATCCTTGTGGGAGGTTTTTCTCATGTCCCCGCATGAGGAGCTGGAACTGATAGAGGGAGCTCATCCACCTCTCCCCAGATTCGAACCTGCGACCTGTCGGTCTTCAGTCCTGCCGGCACAGGGGTTTAACATACTGCACCACCGGGGGCTCCAAACCCGAAGCGCTTGCACCAGAAGCAACTTGCAGTTTCTCAGGTCGCTCCTGACACGACAAAAAAATAACTAGTAATGGTTATTCTATTACCTTTACAATCTTGATGGGGCTCATGTCCATGCTCTGCTTTGTATGACCCCTCAGGAATGGTGGCTCCTCTTCTACTAATTCAATTTCCAGATCTTCATCTAGAAGAGAGAACCAAAACTCCATTCTAGGTACATTACAATGTCAAACAAAACATTCCCATTTTTGTTAATAAGCTCTTTCCTTCTTTTCCAAATAGATGAAGGATTGGCACCCAGCAGCCTGTAAGCACCTCAAAGAAAATGCCAACTCCCCCGACTCCATTCTTCTAAAAGAACTCCCCGTTTTGGGTTATAGAAGATATATACAAAGTATGATGAGGAAATACTCCGTAACCCCTCCTCCACAATACACACAATGGCATTAGAGAATGGCTTAGGGAAGGACCTCTTTCACAACTCCTGAATTCAGTGTGCACAAACTGTCTAGACCAGGGGTCCTCAAACTAAGGCCCTCCAAGGTCATTTACGCGGCCCTCAATCAGGGTCAACCTAAATCTGAAACTACTTGAAAGCACGCACAACAACAATCCTATCTCATCAGCCAAAAGCAGGCCCACACTTCCCATTGAAATACTAATAAGTTTATATTTGCTGAAATTGTTCTTCATTTTAATTATTGTATTGTTTTTAAGAGGTTTTTGCACTACAAATAAGATCTGTGCACTGTGCATAGGAATTCATTCATGTTTTTGTTTTGTTTTTTTCAAATTATAATCCAGCCCTCCAACAGTTTGAGGGACTGTGACCTGGCTCTCTGTTTAAAAAAGTTTAAGGACCCCTGGTCTAGACTATCAAAGAACTCAACATTATCATTACCTTCCTCGTCGTCAACTTTTGGGAGAATTCCTGTTTCTTCGTCAAAGTCAGGGAATTCCTCCTTGGAAAGCACATTGGCAGCGATCATCTGGGATAGAGGACGGGAGAGCATTTTCAATCTCAGGACAAAGTAATACTTATCTTGTTTTGAACACAGCATTCTGCAATAAAAGCTACCATCCTCTTTAAATTTGTACAAGGAACTTCTGAGTCAATCTATAAACATTGAATTACAAGGGTCTGCAAATATTGCACCCCATGTTCATCTAGCCACTCCCATCAGCTGTAATGACGTTTTAAAAAGGGAGATCTGACAAATTCACCAAGGACAGGTCTGTCACCTTCTATGAATACATACATCAAAATTTCTCATTTCAGAACAAAGCCCCACTCACTACATGAGAATGGGCATGATTTTTAGTGGGTTTTTTTTTTTGTTTTGTTTTGTTTTGTTACTGCAATGACTTCTGGAAAGGCAATGAAGGAAGCACTTTAATTGCAAATTTGAGGCTCATGACAGAAAGGGGCCCTTAGTGAAAATCATGGAATACTGAGACAAGAGAAAAGCATTTCTACATATAATATTTAGTTTCTTAGTATTAATCAAAGTCCTATGTATAACACATTGCAGCAGTCTAGTCTGGTTGTTAACATGGAAAGTAGAGGTCAGCCTCAGCGTTAGTTGGTAAAAGAAGCTTCAAGACACAGATGCCACTGAAGCATGAAGAGTAAGGGCCGTATTTAGCATCTCCACCAAATCCGCTTAAATAAAATGAGCACTTTGACATGTTAGAGTATATGTCGTTGAAATCTGAGGATAATTGGACTGATGGCCTCAAAGGTTACAGGAGAAAGCTCAACTGAAGTTTTAGAAAGTACAGATTGTGGCTGCTTATGCAATCTGTGGCTAGCCCAAAAGTATACGAGTAATTTCACAAGCTCCAAATCTCCTATTTGGTTTGAAGAATATGATGAGTGATCAGTTCCTGGAGCAGAAATTGTTACCTGCTTGATCTCCCATTTCTCTGGGTCTGAAATGCGAGTGAGACGTTTCCGCTCCAGTGTGTCGTCTTCGACTTCCGGAGCACTGACCAAAGAAAGGTGAGTGGGCCGATCTGGATTTCGCATGGCTGTCTCCTCTGACTCCCCCACAAGGTTCCGGCGTCTGTTTGGGTTCAAATCTTCCCCTGTGTCTTGATCTACGTCCTAAAGCAATCAGAAGTCACACATATCCCACAAGGTGTAATAAAACAACACTTTTATTTTGAAAAACAATTTAAATTCGACTAGTGTTGTAATTGGTCTGGAGCATAATAACATTTGTTTAGATTGAAGACCCCTACAACGCCCCTATTAAAACAGCTTCATTGGCTGCTGAAAAGTTGCCAAGCCAAATTCAAGGTGCAGGTTATGACCTATAAAGCCCTAAACGGTTCGGGTCCCGCCTATCTCCGTGATTGTATCTCCTTCTATGAATCGGCACGAACTCAAAGATCTTCCGGGGAGGCCCTCCTTTCACTCCCACCACCGTGTTGTAATTGGTCTGGAGCATAATAACATTTGTTTAGATTGAAGACCCCTACAACGCCCCTATTAAAACAGCTTCATTGGCTGCTGAAAAGTTGCCAAGCCAAATTCAAGGTGCAGGTTATGACCTATAAAGCCCTAAACGGTTCGGGTCCCGCCTATCTCCGTGATTGTATCTCCTTCTATGAATCGGCACGAACTCAAAGATCTTCCGGGGAGGCCCTCCTTTCACTCCCACCACCGTGTTGTAATTGGTCTGGAGCATAATAACATTTGTTTAGATTGAAGACCCCTACAACGCCCCTATTAAAACAGCTTCATTGGCTGCTGAAAAGTTGCCAAGCCAAATTCAAGGTGCAGGTTATGACCTATAAAGCCCTAAACGGTTCGGGTCCCGCCTATCTCCGTGATTGTATCTCCTTCTATGAATCGGCACGAACTCTTCCGGGGAGGCCCTCCTTTCACTCCCACCACCGTCACAAGTACGGTTGGTAGGGACGAGAGAGAGGGCCTTCTCGGTGGGGGCCCCCTGCCTCTGGAACGCCCTTCCAAGGAAAATAAGAAAGGCCACATCCCTCCCCTCCTTTCGTAAGAGCTTGAAGATCTGGCAATTTCAACAAGCTTTTGAGAATGACCAGTTCTGGTCCAAACATTGTTGACTATGGCCTTGGACTCTTACCTATTACTCTGATCATCCCTCTAATAGGCCCTGGAAATGAGCAGCCACAGACCCGTACCTGCTATTGATGTTAGCCTGTTATAGCACTGTACTTAATTCCCGCCCCCCTCATATTTTGAGTTTGCACTAACCTTGGCTTAGCTTTTTAATTGCTCTGAATAAGCAGGATTATTTTTTAATATACATGTGTTATTGTGATAATTTTATGCTTATGTTGCTTAGTTAATTTTATGTTATGCTGTTTACTTTGTATGTTTCGGTGATGGTACTTGGAAACCACCCTGAGTCCCCCTCGGGGAGATAGAGCGGTATATAAATAAAGTTTAATTAGAAGAGTATTCCTATGCTTCATGTTGACCACACCAGTTTCTGTTTGAGCCTCCCAATAAGAAAACAGCAGGCTTCTTTCTGCTGGTTATTATCTTAAGCGTCAGTATTAGGCACCCTTGGAATAAGAATGATCTTTGCAGCAGACTCCCACTCATTTCCTCTTCATTAAAATTGTTAGTGAAAGTTAGAGAGAAAGGCAGATGAAATAACTTGTGTACTGCCCAAGATATTCATTGCAAGGTTTATATAGTTCAAATTAGTGCCAGAAACAGCATACTAACACTATAGTCCCAAGAAATGGGAGCAAGAGGCAAATGACAGAATTTCATTTTTTTGTTGTTTTTGTTTTAAAGATCTCGTAAGAGCTTGAAGACTTGGTGATTTCAACAAGCCTTTGAGAATGATTAGTTCTAGCTCAGCCTTAGACATTGTTGAATATGGCCTTATTCTTCCTACCAATTACCCAGGTCACTTACTCTAATAGGCCCTAGAAATGAACAGCCATAGACGCGTACCTATGATTGTTGTTGCCTGTTATAGAACGGCACTTAATTCCCAGGCCCCCTAGAATTTTTGGGCTTTCACTAATCTTGGCCCGGCCTTTTAAATTGCCTTGAACAGGCAGGATTACTTTTAATATATATGTGTTATGGCAACAATTTTTATGCTTATATTGTTTTGTTAATCTTATGTTTATGTTGTTTACCCTGTATGTATTGATGATGTATTGATGATGGAACAGTCCTGAGTCCCCGCAGGGAGATACAGCGGTATATAAATAAATGTGTTTTTTTTATTATTATTATAAACTAGCTGTTCCCTGCCACGCATTGCTGTGGCCCAGTCTGGTGATTTGGAAAATAAAGTAATGAGAAAGTGTTGGTTTCTAATATATGTAATTTCTTTCTGCTTGTGGGTAAGCAGTATTTCTTGTTGTTTCTTTGTCAGTGTTGGAGAATGTCTGGTTTGCCTACTCTGGAATATGCAACATATCATAGTCCTTCTTTAGGGGTCCCTTTCAAATCTATGATACTATATATCTCTCTGTGTGTGAATCACATCTATCTATATTTATGGCTGGATGGCTCTTTGTCAGGAGGGCTGTGATTATATTTTCTTGCCCTGGTGAAGAGAGTTGGACTGGATGGCCTTAAGTATTTTCTGTTGGTCATGGGGGTTCTGTGTGGGAAATTTGCCCCAATTCTGTCGTTTGTGGGATTCAGAATGCTCTTTGATTGTAGATGAACTATAAATCCCAGTAACTACATCACTGTTTGAGTCCACAGTGCTCTCTGGATGTACGTGAACTACAACTCCCAAACTCAAGGTCAATGCCCACCAAACCCTTCTAGTGTTTTCTGCTGGTCATGGGAGTTCTGTATGCCACATTTGGTTCAATGCCATAATTGGAGGAGTTCAGAATGCTCTTTGATTTTAGGTGAACTATAAATCCCAGCAACTACAATTCCCAAACGACAAAATCATTTTTTTTTTTTAGTGAAGGACATACATTGGGTTGTTAGGTGTATGCTGTCCAAATTTGGTGTCAATTGTACACTGGTTTTTGAGTTCTGTTAATCCCACAAACGAACATTACATTTTTATTTATATAGACTAGCTGTCCCCGGCCATGCGTTGCTGTGGCCCATTGTGGAGAAATGGGAAAGAAAGAAAAGAGGAAGAGCTGGTTTCTAAGCTATCAATACACAACTGAAGTGGCAAAGTGTCAACCTAAGATAGGCCCATTTCAGTCTCCCTGAGGCCAATGGGTTATATGGATGTGTGGAAGGGCCCTGGGCTACCTGAGTCCACATTGCCATATAACCCAGTTCAAAGAGATTATATGGGTATTATTATTGTTGTCATAGATATAGATATTATTATTATAAACACAAATATTATTATTAAAGCTATATAGGTAGGGAGACAGGGAGACAGAGCGGTATACAAATTAAGTTTTATTTTTTATTATAAACTTATTGACAACATTTCATTGATCTTGAACAGCTAATTATTGAAGATGCCAGAAGGAAACGGGCATCTGCTGAAAAAAAATTGTTTGGCATTGAGGGCAGTAAAATGTACCCCTCATCTCCTGGATCAAACCAAAACCAGAATCTATATTATAAAGCCAAAGATAGGAATAGTGATTAATTGTGACTGTAATAGAGACATGAAGCAGCACGGGATCAAGGGAAGCCTAAGCTGGCTTAGTTAAAGAGGAAGCGCTTGAAGGGTGTCTCAGGAATAGCCTGGCAAACGAGGCCAATGGGGTAATACGAAGAGTGAAGCAGAAACAGAAGGGATAAAGGTTAACGTGGAATGGAAGAGCTTCTCTTACCTTCATACTGAGGCTGGTTTTAGAGCCTGTGAAGGACAACACTTTGACCTTGACCCTCTGGCCTTTGCTCACCACATCAGCCACATTAGCAACACGTCCCTCACGGCGTAGCTCTGAAATATGGACTAATCCTTCCCAGCGCTTCCTAAAGGGAAACATGAAAGATCCAAGTGGGAAAATAGTCAGCAAATGCTTGCCGGGCATCAAGATGGAACTTCCTAATGTTTTAAATTGCATCTCTACCCATTGTAAAAGATCCACCCATGAAGGGCTATAACCTATAAAGCCCTAGAAGTAAGGGAAGGACTTTTTGTTTTGGAAGGCCTTTGGGAGTGGATTGCTCATAGGAAAGGGCCTTTAATAATGTGTTGTATTCAGATTTGTTATTTTTCTTGGATATTTTTATGTTAACCCAAATTCATTTGTATTCTGACAAGACCTTATATGAAAACACAATTTGACATACCGTATATACTTGAGTATAAGCCGACCTGAATATAAGTCGAGGCACTTAATTTTACTACAAAAAAATGAGAAAATGGATTGACTCGAGTATAAGCCGAGGGTGGGAAATGCAGCTGCTATGGGTAAATTGCAAAATAAAAATAGATACCAATTAAATTACATTAATTGAGGAATCAGTCGGTTATATATTTTTGAATATTTACAAAAATGGTAATTTAAGATAAGACTGTCCAACTCTGATTAAATGATTATTTTCTTTCTTTAATGTAAATGTGCTTACGTATCATTCCAATAATAATAATAAAGAGAGTAACATAATAAATGTAATGACAACAATAATAATAAAAAGAGTAAAATAATGAATGTAGCAATAACAATTATATAGTAAAATAATAAATGTATAATAATAGAGTAAAATGATAAATGTAATAATAATAGAATAGAATAAAATAGAATAAAATAATAATAATAATAATAATAATAATAATAATAATGGAGTAAAATAATAAATAACCTTGACTCGAGTATAAGCCGAGGAGGACTTTTTCAACCTAAAAAAGGGGCTGAAAAACTAGGCTTAAATTCAAGTTTATACAGTAAATTGATGATGGAGAAATTAATAAATTTCTGGAAAACATCCATTAATAAAAGAATACTGAACCTCTTAACTCTCGGGAAATTTTTAAAAATGGAAAAAGTGGCGATATGATAGCTGGAAAGCTTGATATGCACTTGAATGCTCTGCTGAAATTAAGAGGCTGAGGATTAATGGTGAAGTATTTTGCGGATAGGCTAGACTGCAAAGAAGCATATGCTTATTTCTTTTTTAAACTAAAGTGCTCTCAAGTGGAGAGCACCTAAAATGGTTTATTTTCACTAAAATATGTGCTCTTCAAACCCCTCAAAAGTAAGTATGGTGTAAGTAAAACAAAGTTAACTTTTCAGAATGAAGGAAGTTAACCAATCTTCTGAAAAAAAATCTATATGATCAAGAAAGTTATTCATAACAGCTGATAAAATTAGGAAAAAATACTGAATTATGCTACTTTATATGGTACAATAAGACAATGCTCAGTACAATTAAATGTCTTCCTTGCTCCCTTGATTTATGCCAGAGGTCTCAAACTTTTTAAACAGAGGGCCAGGTCACAGTCCCTCAAACTGTTGGAGGGCTGGATTATACATGTAATTTGAAAAAAAATGAATGAATTGCTATGCACACTGCACATATCTTATTTGTAGTGCAAAAACACTTTAAAACAATACAATAATTAAAATGAAGAACAATTTTAACAAATATAAACTTATTAGTATTTCAATGGGAAGTGTGGGCCTGCTTTTGGCCGATGAAATAGGATTGTTGTTGCTGTTCTGTGCTTTCATGTCGTTTCAGACTTAGGTTGACCCTGAGCGAGGACCGGGTAAATAATAATAATAATAATAATAATAATAATAATACAATTTTATTTATATCTCACCACCATCTCCCCAAGGGGACTCGGGGCGGCTTACATGAGGCCAAGCCCAACAACACATCAGTAAAAACAAAATAACAAGCAAATAAACAGTACAATTAATATAACTTACATATAAATAATAACACAGAGAATTTAAAATCTTATGGCCGGGCCAGATGTAATAAATTAAAAAAAAAAGTAAACACTGGGTGTGAACAGAGGTAGGATGTATCTAAGCAGGAGGGTTTTAAAAGATAACGTAGGGAGACCAACCCAACGGGTAGTAAAGTGCTTCTGAGGACAACTACAGAGAATTAATCAGAGCAGGGAAGGCACACTGGAACAGCCACATTTTCAGGCTCCTCCTAAAGACTGCCAATGTGGGGGCTTGTCTGATATCCTTAGGGAGTGAGTTCCAGAGTCGTGGGGCCACCACAGAGAAGGTCCTCTCCCTCGTCCCACCAATCACGCCTGTGAACGGGGTGGGAGCGAGAGCAGGACCTCTCGAGATGATCGAAGAGATCGCATGGGATCGTACACAGAAATGTGGTCACGCAGGTAGGCAGGTCCCAAACTGTTCAGTGCTTTGTAGGTAAGAACCTGCACCTTGAATTGGGATCGGAAAATGAACGGCAGCCGATGGAGCTCCTTAAACAGGGGGGTAGACCGCTCCCTGTAAGTCACTCCAGTTAGTAACCTGGCTGCCGCCCGTTGTACCAATTGAAATTTCCAAGCCGTCTTCAAGGGCAGCCCCATGTAGAGTGCATTACAGTAATCCAATCTGGAGGTGACTAAGGCGTATCTGGCCCCCGGCCCTCAGTTTGAGAACCCCTGATCTATGCAATTTCAGAGCAGCAGCAGATAGAAATGAAAGGAAACAGCTACTTTTATATCAGCTACCTGAGTCCTTCAAGCTGGACAAAGCAGCCAAATTGCATGATGCTGGTGACTTTGCCGTTGTAGATGTCCCCAATGGAAGGTTCTTCTGGTGGGGGCCGGTCCACATGCTTATCCCTCCATCGCTCACTGACTTTCTCTGCAGGCTTTTCTCGCTCCTTGCGATCCCAACTGGGGCTTCTGCTTCTGGAGCGGTATCTAGATTTACCCTTGTGTCGATCTCTTGTACGGGAGCGAGAGGAGGACTTCCGCTTCCGCTTTCGATCCCGATCTCTACTACGACTGCGACTCCTGTGTTTTTTCTTGGATCTAACAACAACAAGTATTAAGGTTACACTCACGTCCCCTCTGCTTCGGACGACATGTTGATACACTACAATTAATTAGCGTGACTATGGCTCTTTGGATGAATTACATCTCATACACAGGATACAGATTAAAAAGTCAACATTATCATTTATTTGCTTAAATATTGCCCTATGTAACAGATCATGCTTAAGTCAAAGATGGGAAATGTGCTCAGAACCCCCCCACCAGCACCACCACCGGGGGGAAAAAAACGTGGAATTGCCCTGTGGGCATTTTTGTACAAAGGAAAGAAAACATAAACAAATCCGGGCAATACATCATCAGGTTGGAAGGACATGTTGGTGGATAGCTCCACAAAGTCCCCCGTAAGGCCAATGTGGCTCCTAAAATGTGGCAGTTGCCCAGTTTGATAGAAAAGAATTGTAAGCAAAGTCCATATGGTGGTAGGGGATAATTTCTCAAGAATTTCTCTGTACTATTAGATCTAAGTATATTTGAACAAAATGGATTTTCTAGACCATTGCAATCTAGCTTCCAGACAGGTTCATGCATCAATGCAACTTAAACTACAGGAAAGATAGATTCTGTATGTAAGTTGGAACAGGTACATTTTAAAGTGTAACCTCCTCAATTTTTAAAATTTTGGATAGTATTGGGGAGGGATAACACAATTGCAAAGTTTGTGCCCCTGTTCAGAAGATTTCACCTCACTTACTGTTCCTGTAATAATTGGATTTTGAACATTTTGTGTTGTTATGGAAACAAGGACTGGTGAAAAAGCTTCAGTGGAGACACCTTTTTCCCATGGTAATTCCTTCAGGAGTGAATTTCCCCTCCGGGAGATAGATTTCTCTCTCTTCCTGTTGTCTCACCCCCATTTGTAACTAGAAATCGTATGTAAGTCAGGTGTTTGTTACTTGGGGACTGCCTGTAATAATTCCATTCTAGAATGAACATGGGAAATGTACTCTGCTAATCCTCAATATCTGTAAGTATGTTATTCATGTGTGTGTATCAGATTGTATTTTGGGGTACATTTTTCTGAAGATGACATAAGGGGTATACACACTGTGTTCACTGATATTCCTGTTCTAGAATTCCACAGGGCAATGTCATCTTCCGCCACCTTCATATTATGTTGCTGAAGCCATCTGCTATCTGAATCTAGGAATCATGGACTGAGCCAAGGAGACAGAGCACTGGAAGAAAGCTTTTTTTTTTTTGGGGGGGGGGGGGAGGGGTTGTTTGTTTTTCGTGTCAGGAGCAACTTGAGAAACTGCAAGTCGCTTCTGATATGAGAGAATTGGTCGCCTGCAAGGACGTTGTCCAGGGGACGCCCGGATGTTTTACCATCCTTGTGGGAGGCTTCTCTCATGTTCCCACATGGAGAGCTGGAGCTGACAGAGGGAGCTCATACATGCTCTCCCCAGATTTGAACCTCCGACCTGTCGGTCTTCAGTCCATTGCCAGCACAATTCTCCAACCTGTCCTAGTGTTTTATTTCCTATACCATCCCATTAATGCAGAGAAGTCAGTCACAGCAGAGCACTTGATGAACCAACTTGGTCACAGCATATTATCTGAGAAATGCTAGACCACTCTAACAACCACCATGTCAGACTACACAGAGAAGCCACTGAAGTCCACAAGCATGTGCACAATTTCAACAGAAAGGAAACAATGAAAACGAACAAAATCTGGCTACCAATATTAAAAAAACTCTAGAATCAGAACAGTAAAGAAAGAGCAACACTCAAAAATAAGGTTGAACATTGTGAAAGCCACCCACTACATAGCTACCAGGCTCCTCCCAGTAGACTCAAATCAAGGAAAAGCTTTATGAGAATTACCACTCCATTTGGCGTCCCCCCAGCAACAGCAAGGGTATCCCTCTGGGCAGCTAAACCAGGAAACCCCAACTGGATGGCCCCCCACTAGGGTCTTCCTCCAGGGGCAAACCAAGAATGGGCACCTTGGAAGTCCCTGAACAGACTCAGAAGTGGGGTGGGTAGAACAAAAGAAAATCTGGCAAAATGGCATTACCTAAAAGAATCCCACACCTTGTGTGACTGTGGAGCAGAACAGACAACTCCGCATCTGTATGCTTGCCCACTATGCCCTGCCTCATGTACAGAGGAGGAATTGTTGGTGGCTACAGACAATGCCGTTGCTGTTGCCCGTTTTGGTCAAAAGATATTGAGCTACCTGCGCTCCTTCTACTTTTATCATTTTTATACTAATTTATGCAATGATTTTGATATGAAATAAACAAATAAATAAACTCAAAAATAAGGGAATTCCAAACAAGAAACAATCAGGGCCAGCTAATCACCTCCCAACAAAGGATTCTCCCTGGCGAGAAGCAGCCAGGCCTTGAAGCTGCAAGGTTATTCAATGCTAATCAAAGTGCTCAATTACAGCATTCACACTTGCCTCAAACAGACAAGAGTTTTTTCTCCCACCCTAGACATTTCAGATATATAAACCCCACTTGCCTTGTTTCCAACAAACCTCACACCCTCTAGGGATGCCTGCTGGAGATGTGGGCAAAATGTCAGGAGATAATGCTTCTGGAACATGGACGTACAATCCAGAAAACTCACAGCAACCCAATGCAAGGCTTCATTCATACCACAGCAACCCCCGAGTAAGACAAACTTTATCTTCCCAAAGAAATCCACCCTGTTTGCTGCTCCCAATCTTCTTTCCCAATACCAGTTCAATTTGGGCATTTTCATGGGTTAGAAGTCAGTGTTCACATAAGGACATTGAAGTTGAAGAAGACCTGGTGGTTTCAACAAGCCTTTGAAAATGACCAGTTCTAACTCAGCCCTATACATTGTCGAATACGGCCTTATTCTTCCTACCAATTACCCAGATCATTTCCTCTAATCGGCCCCAGAATGAACAGCCACGGACCTGTACCTAATATTATTGTTGACTGCCATAGCATTGCACTTAATTCCCGGGCCCCCTAGAATTTTGGGGCTTGCACAAATCTTGGCCTGGCCTTTTAAACAATTTTAAATTGCCTTCAACAGGCAGGATTACTTTTAATATATGTGTGTTATGGCGACAATTTTTATGTTTATATTTTGTTTTGTTAATGTTATGGTTATGTATTATTATTATTATTATTATTATTATTATCATTCCTGTCACAAAATTAACATATTCCAACTACTAGTTCCTATCAGTCACAAACTGATTCACCTTCCCTTTCTTTCTTTCTTTCTTTCTTTCTTTCTTTCTTTCTTTCTTTCTTTCTTTCTTTTTTAACCACTCTTAAATGAACAGTGCCAGGGTGGGAAAAGGAAGGAGGGTGAATTTTCTCTCTTGCAGAAACCAGTTCGGGCAAACAAGTGATGTTTGGAGAATGGATTAAAGGAGAATTCTGAGGAATCAACAGAGAAAACAAGAACTGAAGGAGGATGAAGGGGGAAAGCTCCTTTTTTAAAATTCCACTTTGCTCAGTTAGTCTATCACAAGACTGCACAGCATGGCAGATTTAGCAACTGCAGGAGAAGTTGGACTATCAACCAAATGCAACTCCTAACAGAGTAAAATGCTGACAACTCTTTATGAAAACAAGACAGAACATCCTTATATTGCGTCTTCTCTTGGCAGTAGGCTGCACTCTAATCTCGGACTCCCCACTAAGCATATCCACAAAGTCCTGACACATCTTTGTTCCTTGAAGCAAAACAGCTGATCAAGACCTATCCATTTTGAACACACACTGATTTTTTTTACTGAGAAAATATGGCCTAAATAACTTACCGTTCCTCACTGCCTCGGTGCTTCTCTTGCTTGCCTGCTGTTGGCATCAAAGCTTCCAGTTCTTTCAGGGCATCAGCAGCCACTTTCACATCATCTTCATCCAGCATTGTCTTTAAGGGAGAGAAGAGAAGGTCTCTGAATACACAACAGGCCTACCGTTTCAACATCTCTTTCAAATCCATTGGCAGAAGTTGAACTAAAACAGAATTGCTCCTGGATCTGAAGATTCATTTGCCAGGAAAAAAAAACAGTAGCAAGGGAAAAGGTAGCAATAAAATGTTTCCACAGAGCAGATTTTACACTTTACAATGCACAGGTTTATAGATAAAATGAATTAACACTATGCAAATACAGATGTTCGTAATGGGCAATTAAAATTAATGCAATGGTAATCAAATCTAAAATTATAGTTGGAATTAACTTCATTAGATGGAACACCCATAGGACATACATATTTATGCACACAGATAATTAGTATTTAATATATATCCTGCATTTAGGAATGTTAAAAATAATGTGCATAGAGCAAAGAGAGGGAATTATTTGAGGTGTAGAGGGTGCAAATGCAACTCACTGAAATACATATTTTATTCATTTACTAGCCATCCCCTGCCATGTCTTGCTGTGGCCAAGTCTGTCTACACGTGTTTCAAATATGTGTATTTGTATATATGTGGTTTTGTGAATGCATAATGTATTTTTTTGTTTTTTTAGCTTTTTAGTCCCATCTGTTGTGTTTTTTCAGTGTTTTAATGAGTGAAGATCACTTGCTGGCCTGACAGGTGTTTTGTGTCCAAATTTGGTGTGAATTCGTCCAGTGCTTGCTGAGTTATGTTAATCCCACAAACAAACATTGCATTTTTATTTATATAGATTTTACACAAAATGCTTCCCACTTACATTTTAGAAGACATAAAGATGGCAATTTAGCCATGCTGTGTGTTACAAGACATCATAAGTAAAAACAGAGAAGCCAATTGAATTCCTAGATTATTTTCTGGCTTTAAAAATATCTGTCAAGATTATTAGAGGCATTTTTAACATGCTTACATTTTTAACAAAAATGTGGGTGCTGGGAAATCAGCAAATTGGCCTCAAGTCACCTCTAAAGTAGAATTTTCAATATAGTCACCTTTAAAATGTAACAATATGGATTTATATCCTTGACTACTGCAACGCTCTCTACGTGGGGCTGCCCTTGAAGACGGCCCGGAAGCTTCAGCTGGTTCAGCGCGCGGCAGCCATGTTACTAACTGGAGCGGGTGGCAGGGAGCACACAACGCCCTTGTTGTCCCAGCTCCATTGGCTGCCGATTTGCTACCGGACCCAATTTAAGGTGCTGGTTTTGGCCTACAAAGCCCTAAACGGTTCCGGCCCAAAATACCTTTCGGACCGCATCTTGGCCTACGAGCCCACGAGGACCTTGAGATCGTCTGGGGAGGCCCTTCTCTCGATCCCGCCTGCCTCACAGACACGTCTGGCGGGGACGAGGGAGAGGGCCTTCTTGGTGGTGGCCCCCCGGCTGTGGAACACTCTCCCTGCAGACATCAGACAAGCGCCCTCCCTCATGTCCTTCCGAAAAAGCCTCAAGACATGGCTGTTCGAGAAGGCATTTAATTAAGTGCTATAACAATGTGGTAAAGATGACTGGAATGGAACAAGGAATATGAGATTGGTTATGATTCCACTATGAGACGAAGCGGATTTTTAGTGTAGCTTTGTAATTGTTGTGTAGTTTATATGTTGTTGTAATTGCCTCTTTGTAAATTGTCTTTTATATGTGTGTACACCGCCATGAGTCGCCCTAAAGGGCTGAGAATGGCGGTTAATAAATGCATCAAATAAATAAATAAATAAATAAATTATATGCTATAGATTTGGCATCTTACAGTACAGAATGACCACTATATCTGCAAGAGCAGTTCTGCAATGTTATCTACTTACATCTGACAAAATATGTCCTCTTTAGGAATTTTCAAGGTTATTCTATGGCATACTTTCATTGAATGCTATCGCCCAGTTGCTCTAGAGAATTTCAAAAAATCGTAGAGTTGGAAAAGACTAGAAGGATCATCATGTCCAACCCTTTACCATGCGGAAACACACCATCAAAGCACTCCCAACAGATGGCCATTCAGCCACAGATGACCATTTAGCACATTCCAAGAGAGGATACCTCAATAAATATAATCTACCCAACTCAATGGTGACTTCCAGTGGAAGTTGTTTATTTCAAACCTATTATCCATAGTTACCTGTTTCTATGGTTTTTTGTTTCCACAGTAAGTTCAGGAATATATATCGCATGGATACAGGGATTGTACTGCATTGTAGTCAATATTTTTTCAGTAAAACTGAAACTATTATTTCACTTTAATGTTCTTTGGTCTATTAGAAAAACTATTCAGATATTTAAATAGCTTATAAAACTAACATAAGAATTTTTGTTTTGTTTCGTAAATGTAAAACAAATAAAATATGCGAACTCAAATCTCCATCCATTTTGGACAGCAGAAATGTCTAAATGACCCCCCCCCCCCCCCCGGAAGTGTATATAATTACTTGGAATCAATAAGATTTTATTGCTTGCTCAGTTTCAATTCCACTACCAAGCCTGAGTTGTCTAGTTTCCATTTTGAAAAAGCCTTCTTTTTCCTTGATTTGCTCCTCTCGCACACAAGCTGCACTGCAGCCTTGCTCTCTACTTGCATTCTTCCTTCTGCCTGCCCAACTCCACCTGCTCTCCCTTTCTCTGGGGGGTACTATCCCTGCCTTCTATTTTGATAGCTCCCAAACAAAAGAAAAAAGACACAGACCTACCCTGACAATGGGATTGTCTGGCCTACATAGGGCTGGAAACAGATCTCTTAACTTGTCTTTTTCTGTTTTTGGTTTAACGGCATCTAGGAAAATAAAAAAACAAAACAGATCAGTTAAAACATATTTTCATTATTTACTATAAATATCTCTAATAACACCTGAGGCTCAGTTTATGCAGTTTTAGTTTGCATGATACATCCTACAGTTTGATTTCTAGACAATAGGTAGCATCTATACACTAAGGGAAGTAGTAGGAGAAACAACAACTAAGCTAAATTTGGCCTCCAGAACATATTTACCCAGCCATCAAAATGAGGTTTTAACAAGCCTTACTTTCAATTTATCAGATTGCTGTCCCACATAGATTCTAAGGATCATTGCCAATCTGTCTTTTGAAGATGTCTTTCCTTTGGTAAGTGTCGAGATAATGTCTGACAGTCATGTCCTAGGGAATATCAGGAATGTGTCCACTGAAGCACAGCTGCTAATGGGAGTACAATCTTGGCTGCAAGCCTAAAACAACAGTGGGACCATTTTGCAGGCCTAGAGTGCATGACGTTCGCAGGAGAATGGAAATGCAGCACTCCAAAATATGGCTTCTGTGCAAAGGAAGTTTACTTTGCCCCACCATTCTATATTCTATCTACTTTGAATCAAGCATTTTTTCTGGTTTGTTTCCACCCACAACTGTTCTATAGTTTTACATTTCTAATGAGTAGAAAGCCAACTTCTGAATTCTAATTCAAAACTTTGCAGTTGGATCATTGGGTACATCTACACTGTAAAATTAATGCAGTTTGAACTCACTTTTATCTATCATGGTTCATTAGACTGCATGCTATGGAATTATTAGACTGTAATTTGGTGAGAAAACAGCACAATTTTGCAGAGGCTAAAGACCTTTTAAAATGATGTCAAACTGCACTGATTCTCAAATGCAAATGCACTCATCACCCTCAGCCATATTAAACTGTTATCTTCACATACTTGAGATGCTTCTATTGATCGCTAAGACAGAAAAACTTACCTTTGCTAGTAGAAGGTTTTGCAGGAGGTCGCATTGTCTGGATAAGACGCAGAAGGTTGCTGATGAGAGAATCCTGCAAAATAGCAATTGTTTAAAGAAATAAAATTTCAAGAACAACCAATTATTTTAGCAATGTTGTTATTAACTGAATTATTAGATCTAGCTTTTACTTACTGTAAACTCAGCGCCATTTTTCACCAAGGCTGTCTTGAATGAATCAAAGGTTGTGGTTTTCTCTGCAAGGTTTATGACAAATTCAGCTGCAAACAGAAAGAACAAATGGAAGGATACAAATAAAAAAGGTAAAGGAATTAGTGTAAACTAGCTCAGGCATCCATTTTACATAGTTCTATCTTGGTACAGGAAAGATCTTAAATAAACACATTTGGAAGAAGTCAAAAGTCACCTGCTGAAATATATTCCCAAACTAGTGCATTTATTTGGTTGACATTTGCCTTTTGGGAAGGTTATATCCCATCTTTCTCTCAATACTGAGACCCAAAGTAATTCACAATATGAGTGAAATACAGATAAACTAATATATAATGTTGTAATGTCAAAATACGACCAATCAAGTTTTGAAATTAAAAAGTACACTAACAAAAGAAAACAAGCACAGTAACCTTATAAGGACCCTTCCCAAATAGCCAGCCAGTAAGCAAAGATTTAAAAGAGTCAAGCAGGCTACTACTCATTACTCTCATGTGCTTGCTGTCCCTGTCAAAGCCATTGAAATCCACAAGCATGTGGACAATTTCAACAGAAAGGAGGAAACCATGAAAATGAACAAAATCTGGCTACCAGTATTAAAAAAAACTCTAAAATTACAACAGTAAAACAACAGAGGGGAAACAATCAGGCACATCTAATCACCTCTCAACAAAAGATTGCCAGGCCATCAAATGCTAATCAAGGTGGTCAGTTGAAACATTCAGACCTAGCTCTAACAGACAAGAGTTCTTTGCCCTACCCTGGTCATTCCACAGATATATAAACCCATTTTCCTAGTTCCAATAGACCTCACTACCTCTGAGAATGCTTGCCATAGATGCAGGTGAAATATCAGGAGAAAATGCCTCTAGAACACGGCCATATAGCCCGAAAAACCTACAACAACCCAGTGATTCCGGCCATGAAAGCCTTCGACAATACATTGAAAATCATCCTGTTTAGCAAGCGTCGCAAATGTTGATTTATTATCAGTCAATGTTTGATATTATAACGTTTATATATATCCATCTATCTGGGGTCACGTAAAATTTCTTGGGCAGAAAGAGGTCAGCAATGTAAAAAGTTCAAGAAACCCTGATCTAGAACACAGAGTGGTTTAAGGAGGCAGGAGTACAACAAAGAAGATCTAGCTTTGGATAATTATTCAACCCACATACCTAAGCAACATGTCGCTCCTATTTCTGGCAGTCCCTTGCTAATGCAATCATCAGCAGTTATTAGAAATTAAGGTTGTTTATTGCATGGGTTTAGAGTATGTGTATTGTGTTCAAACCACATGTTCATTCTATGAATTTCATAGGGTTTTCTTGGCAAGAAAGTATGGAATAATTCATAGCACATTTTTATTTTTCATGTTGCAGTTTCAACATGTCACAAAAACAATAGATTTTCTACACTCTTTCTGTACGAGAAAAATAATATGCAATAAAGTACAAAATGGAGTGGGTGGTTTATAGGAAGTTTGGTCCAAAAGTTGTCTTTCAAAATGCATTGCAGCCTAATGGTGTCTGCTGTCTCCTATGTCTGTGAGGCAGTAAATCTGTCCCACCTCTTCGTTGGCTTTATGGGAGCTATCCAAGGTTCTGGACCTAGTTAAGAAGAGGGATCAGCACCTTGTAGTGACCCTTAAACGCTGAATTATAAACTTGGATTAATTGATTTTCCAAATTCATGAGGACTAAAAATGCAATATTATTTGTAGGGTACCGGACGTTCCCAAGGATGTCAATAATTTCGCCTTCCATCAGTAATATTCTCTCTCTTTTAATTAACAGATTCATGTGAAACTGGTATTTGGAAGCAGCATTAGACTGGGCATGAACTGAAATTCATTCCATCATAATTACTGTGACTTCACCCTATGGAAATTGTGATTTTCACTTTTGTGAAGAATTTTGAATTCTCGGCAAGATACTGATAGTTCTGATGGCTCAATGAAATACAAATACTAAAATACTACAGGATGTAGCCACTACAGTTAAAACAATATCAAATGGCAATAATTGTAATGTACAAGGATCCTTTACAGGGTTACATGCTCATTAAAACCCAAGCAGAGAACACACAGGTTCTGGAGACAATTTCCCACTACCCTAAATCTGCTGTCAAAAACAGCATTTTCTTTAGAATAAACTTTAGAAGTAAAAAGATGGCAGTATTAAAAAGAAAACACTATCTTCTGCTGATATGCAGTAAATTTCAGCAGCAAAATCAATAGCATGGAAGAACTGGGGGAAAGGGGACTAGAGACATGGGGCTCACAAGTTGCCCAAACCATTGCCAATGGATTAAATCTGCTTTCTAGGGTACTACTTGACCCAACTAGTTAGTCTTACCACTGGAAGTCAGTTATCTTCTGTAGCAAAGGTAGTTTTTCGTCACCTGCAATTGTGAATCAGACATTCCTGAACACAGGCAGCGTGTAATCAACTATTCACGTTTTGGCAATGTGCCTGTGTTAATTCTAGGGTAGTATTCTTAAATTTCTTATTACTATAACAAAGACAACAAACTTTTTAGGGATATTCTGCTACTGCAGAAAGAACATTTGAGTGTTTGAATGAGAAAAATATAATATTTGGAGACGTGATGCAAAAGAGGAGCCCATACAACTGTAGAGAATACTTCTACACACAGATGCCATTACACATGTTATTATTACTCTTATTGGGAAAAACAGCCCATTTGTTAGTGAAGTATTACATCACATAAGCAGATAGCACACAATACATAGCATAATTAGACAATATAATACATTACAGTGAATATCATTTTTTTAAACTCCCTAAACCTCAGATCACTGAGCTTGTCCATAAAAACAATTGTGCTAAGCTCCTAGATAACACCATTTCCTTTAGGCTGTGAAAATATAGCCTGGTTTGAAGTAGCTTCTAAAAATGTACATTACCAGAGCTGTCTGACCACTGCCTATTAAAGGCCATCAGGAAAGACCTGGTCCCAGAAAAAAGTTTTAATTTGCAACTGAAAAGCCAGGAGGGAAGTGTCCGATCGCACCCCTCTAGGAAGGGAGTCACAGAGCCACATGGTCACCACTGAGAAGGCCTTCTCTCTTGTTCCCACCAATCGCACTTGTGACTATGGTGGAACTGAAAGAAGAGCCTCTCTTGTTGATCTCAGGGCTAATGTGGGTTTGTGGGAGATGAGGCCCCTCAAGTAAATGGCCAGTGTAGATGGGGCCTAGGACTCTGGAGACCAAGATTCAATTGCCCACTCAGTCATTGGATGAGTCACACACCCCAGAGAGTTTTTCCTTAGGGTCACCATAAGTTGGAAATGGGTTGGTGGCACACAACAACAAAAACAATAAATATTCAAAGTACCTCATTATATATATGCTGAAGCCTAACCCTGCCAAGACACAAATGTGTGCTTTCCACCTATGCAACCGTGAAGCCAACAGGAAACAAAGTCACCTGGGAAAGTCAAGAGCTTGAACACTGTTTCTATCCTAAATATCTCGGTGTCATCTTAGATTGAATACTAGCATATAGGAAACACAGCAAGGGTATCCCTCTGGGCAGCTAAACCAGGAAATCCCAACTGGATGGCCCCCCCACAATGGCCTTCCTCCAGGGGCAAACCAACTTGGAAGTCCCTGAACAGACTCGGAAGTGGACTGGGCAGATCAAAAGACAACCTGGCAAAATGTCACTAACTAAAAGAATCTCACACCTTGTGTGATTGTGGAGCAGAACAGACAACTCTGCATCTGTATGCTTGTCCATTGTGCCCTGCTTCACGTACAGAGGAAGAATTGTTGGGAGGCTACAGACAATACCGTTGCTGTTGCCCATTTTTGGTCAAAAGATATTTAGCCACCTGCGCTCCTTCTATTTTTATTGGTTTTATACTAATTTATGCAATGATTTTGATATGAAATGTAAATGCAAACAAACAACAACAAACAAACAAATACCTCCTCAAAACCCAAACCCAAAACTGTTTAGGTCTGTTGTGTTTGGAAGAAGAAGCCATTGTATCAGAGGGCCAGGCTTAACAGATCCCACAAAGATCAGCAGGTAGGAGTAGGGCTCAGTCAAGGGCAAAGCTCTCCGAAGCTCTAGGTGCTCTTACTGCCTATTACAGGGAAAACCAGCTGATCCTTAACCCATCTAAAACACAGACATGTGCTTTTCATCTCAGGAACAGACAAGCATCTCGAGCTCTGAGGATCACCTGGAAAGGAATCTCACTGGAGCATTGCAGCACACCCAAATACCTGGGAGTCACTCTGGACTGTGCTCTTACCTACAAGAAGCACTGCCTGAACATCAAGCAAAAAGTGGGTGCTAGAAACAATATCATACGAAAGCTGACTGGCACAACCTGGGGATCACAACCAGACACAGTAAAGACATCTGCCCTTGTGCTATGCTACTCTGCTGCTGAGTACGCATGCCCAGTGTGGAACACATCTCACCACACTAAAACAGTGGATGTAGCTCTTAATGAGACATGCTGCATTATCACGGGGTGTCTGCGCCCTACACAACTGGAGAAATTACACTGCTTAGCCGGTATTGCACCACCTGACATCCGCTGGGAAGTAGCAGCCAATAGTGAAAGGACCAAGGCAGAGACATCTCCAGCCCTTGTTTGGGCATCAGCCAGCATGTCAACGACTTAAATCTAGAAATAGTTTTCTAAGATCTACAGCAGTGTTTCTCAACCTGGGGGTCGGGACCCCTGAGGGGGTCGTGAAGGAGTGTCAGAGGGGTCGCCAGAGAACATCAAAAAACGCAGTATTTTCTGATGGTCATGGGGATTCCATGTGGGGAGTTTGAGCCAATTCTATCGTTGGTGGAGTTCAGAACGTTCTTTGATTGTAATGAACTATAAATCCCAGCAACTACAACTCCCAAAAGTCAAGGTCTATTTTCCCCAGGCTCCACCAGTGTTCACATTTTCGCATATTGAGTGTTTGTGCCAAGTTTGGTCCAGATCAACCATTGCACGAGTCCACAGTGCTCTCTGGACATAGGTGAACTACAACTCCCAAACTCAAGGTCAATACCCACCAAACCTTTCCAGTGTTTTCCGTTGGTCATGGGAGTTCTGTGTGGCAAATTAGGTTCAAATCCATCGCTGGTGCAGTTCAGAATGCTCTTTGATTATAGGTGAACTATAAATCCCAGCAACTACAACTCCCAAATTACAAAACCAATCCTCCCCCAACCCCACTAGCATTTACATGTGGGTGCATTGGGTATTTGTGCCCAGTTTGGTCCAGTGAATGAAAATTCATCTTGCATATCGGATATTTACATTATGATTTATAACTGTAGGAAAATGACTGTTATGAAGTAGCAACAAAAACAATGTTATGGTTGGGGGTCGCCACAACAGGAGGGATTGTATTAAGGGGTCATGGCATTAGGAAGGTTGAGAACCACTGATCTACAGAGACACTCGCTGGAACACCTCAGCAAGCAAGAGTCCAAAAGTGGCAGGCTCAAACCCAGAACCTTAACCAATGGCTGATACCAAATGAAAGGCTCCCCCCTGGGTACACAGAAGACTGGGCAACTTGGAAGGCGCTGAACAGACTGTGCTCTGGCACCACGAGATGCAGAGCCAACCTTCAGAAATGGGGCTACAAAGTTGAATCCACGACATGCGAGTGTGGAGAAGAGCAAACCACTGACCACCTGCTGCAATGCAACCTGAGCCCTGCCACATGCACAATGGAGGACCTTCTTGCAGCAACAGCAGAAGCACTCCAAGTGGCCAGATATTGGTCAAAGGACATTTAATCAACTACTAAACTTCACCTTTCAAACTGCTAATTATCTAAAAATGCAAATACCAAAACATCTCAGGGAGGTATTCACGCGAGCCAGATTTGATCAGCTCGAGACAATGGTTAGATACGGGAGATTTAACAGCATCCCTTATAATGAACGGAGTTGTATCTGCGGGGCACCCGAAACTGAGGATATAGCACACACATTGTTTGATTGCAAATTGTATCAAAAGGTGAGAGACTTCCACCTTGGTCCATATATCAAACGGACAATGTATTGGGATTCTCACATCAGAACAACATATTTTATGTGTGGCCAAGACCCAAAAATAACGTATAAAACAGCTCTGTACTTAAGCAAAACAATACGTCTGAGAACCACATATGTAGGGCTGATTGGGGTAAATTGTAGGGGTGATAATGAAATATGATGTATACACTCAGCTTGATCAGTTTATCAGTTTTATCATGTCTTATCATATGTATTTACTGTATTATTATAAGTGTCTTATTTTAACTTTCTACGTGGAGTGTGATCAGGTCTTGTCAGGCCTTGTTGTTCTGTTTCTTATTGTGATATGGCCTAAGGGCTAATCAATAAAAATTACTACTACTAAACTACTAAGCTTGCAAATTTTGTGTTTTGACTGTTTGTTTTGCTCTGTTAGAAATATAATACAATTGACTGGTTGCCCTGACACGACAAATAAATACATGGGCAAACTTAGGCCCTCCGGGTGTTTTGGACTTCAACTCCCACAACGGCTGTTAGGAAGTGTGGGAGTTGAAATCCAAAACACCTAGAGAGCCGAAGTTTGCCCATGCCTGGTATAAGAACAAGGATGCCTTCCAGAGATTCTCAGGACTTTGGACTTCAACTCCCAGAAGCCTCAGCTGCCTTGGTCAACGAGGAGGGATTCTGGGAACTGAAGTCCAAACAACTTGGATGGGCAGAAGTTGAGGAATTCTGGTACAGAAGCTCTGCTGCTCGATGAGGGACACAAGGAGGTGGCAGGGAAGGCTCCCCAGCTCCGGGAGGTGCGCAAAATGGGGGCCCGTCCCTCCCCGCCACCCAGGCACCCACCTAGGTCCTTGTCGTTGATGCCCAGGTGGTTGTCGAGCTCCGTACAGACTTTGGAGACGAGCGAGAGGTACTCGAGTTTGGCAAGCTCCTCTACAGGGTCCGCCATGGCAACACGCCGCCGCCCCCACCGCTAACCAGACGCGCTTCCGGTTCTCCCCTCCGTGCGTCCCTTAGCGTAAGAGCGTCGCACGCATTACGCCTTACTTCCGGTGTATTCCCCTAAACTTATAAAAGGTTAGAATGCCGCTCTCGGCAGACTTCCGGTGTCATAAGCAGGCAGCCTCAAACTTCTGTCCTCTCGTTGATTGGACCTCTAACTCTCAGAATTCCTGACCATAGAACAAAATGGTTTTGGAATTGGAGGCCCGCAGTTTGACAATGCCTACAATTAAACCTCTCTCCAGATTAGAAGTGAGAGGTGCCAAAAGAGATTTCCCATAAAAAAAAACTCTAAAATTAAAAACAGCAAAACAACAGAGAGGAAACAATCAGGCACATCGAATCACCTCTCAACAAAAGATTGCCCCAGGCACTGCCAGGTCATCAAATGCTAATCAAGGTGGTCAGCTGAAACATTCACACCTAGCTCCAGCAGACAAGAGTCCTTTGTCCCACCCTGGTATTTTTTTTATTTTTTATTTTATTATGTATGTGTCATCCACAACCAGAACACTGTATTACATTTCTAACAGAACAAAACAAAAAAACAGATAAAAAAAACACACAAATTTTGCAAACTTGGTAGCTGATTAAATGTCCTTTGACCAGTATCTGGCCACTTGGAGTGCCTCTGGTGTTGCCGCAAGAAGGTCCTCCATCGTGCATGTGGCAGGGCTCAGGTTGCATTGCAGCAGGTGGTCAGTGGTTTGCTCTTCTCCACACTCGCATGTCGTGGATTCAACTTTGTAGCCCCATTTCTTAAGATTGGCTCTGCATTTCGTGGTGCCAGAGCGCAGTCTGTTCAGCGCCTTCCAAGTCGCCCAGTCTTCTGTGTGCCCAGGGGGGAGTCTCTCATCTGGTATCACCCACAGATTGAGGTGCTGGGTTTGAGCCTGCCACTTTTGAAATCTCGCTTGCTGAGGTGTTCCAGCGAGCGTCTCTGTAGATCTTAGAAAACTATGTCTAGATTTAAGTCGTTGACGTGCTGGCTGATACCCAAACAGGGGATGAGCTGGAGATGTCTCTGCCTTGGTCCTTTCACTATTGGCTGCTTCTTCCCAGCGGATGTCTGGTGGTGTGATACCGGCTAGACAGTGTAATTTCTCCAGTGGTGTAGGGCGCAGACACCCCGTGATAATGCGGCATGTCTCATTAAGAGCCACATCCACTGTTTTAGTGTGGTGTAATGAGTTCCACACTGGGCATGCATACTCAGCAGCAGAGTAGCATAGCACAAGGGCAGAGGTCTTCACTGTATCTGGTTGTGATCCCCAGGTTGTGCCAGTCAGCTTTCGTATGATATTGTTTCTAGCACCCACTTTTTACTTGATATTCAGGCAGTGCTTCTTGTAGGTCAGGGCACGGTCCAGAGTGACTCCCAGGTATTTGGGTGTGCTGCAATGCTCCAGTGGGATTCCTTCCTGGGCAATCCTCAGAGTTTGGGGTGCTTGTCTGTTCTTAAGGTGAAAGGCACATGTCTGTGTTTTGGATGGGTTGGGGATCAGCTGGTTTTCCCTGTAATAGGCAGTAAGAGCACCTAGAGCTTCAGAGAGCTTCTGTTCAACCATCTCAAAGCTCCCTGCTTGGGTGGTGATGGGCAGGATATAAATATATGACTTTGAGATCTTCCGGGGAGACCCTGCTCTCGATCCCGCCTGTTTCTCAAGCTCAGCTGGCGGGTACGAGAGATAGGGCCTTCTCGGTGGTGGCTCCTCGGCTGTGGAACGCCCTTCCTACGGACATTAGACTAGCACCATCTCTAATGGTATTCCACAAAAAAGGTGAAGACCTGGCTGTTTGAGCAGGTGTTCGAATAATTAGTGGAATGATTGGTTAATGAACACTGGAATGGAACAATGGATGACGAATCTGGAACATGTTTTTGATGACGAGACGATAGTGAATGGGTATTGTAGTAACTGTTTATTAATTGTGTAATGTGTTAGGTTGTTAACTGTTTCTATACTGTAACACTGAATTTTTGCTGTTCATATTTGTTGTGAACTGCTGTGAGTCGCCTTCGGGCTGAGAACAGCGGTATATAAGTAAGGTAAATAAATAAATAAATAAATAATAATATGAAATGAATTTTGTGCTTACTCTTTGTGTGGTTTCCTAATAAATAAAATTGGTGGTTTACTAAAGATATTATTAAACAAATGCTGAGGGATCTTGTAGTAAAGGGGACAAAGGCTGGATCTTCACTGGCCTATAATCCAGATTCAGAATGTGGATTAACTAAATTGAATCGGATTATAGTAATCTATACTGGCCTACAATCCAGATCAATGCAGTTTATCCACATTCTGAAGATGGATTACAGGGCAGCTTAGATTCAGCCGTAGTGACTGCAATTTCTGTCCCTCTCCATTAATTTTTCAGGATAACTCTCACTTCCGGTCTGGGGATGGTGTATTGCAATAGTAAACAGGAAATGACGTTGAAGACAAGCAGGTGGCTGCAGGATTTGTCCGGCAGAAGAGGAAAAACTACCTTTCCCAAAAACCTCTGCAGTTCGACGCGACTCTTCCGGGAGGACCCTCCCCCCAGCCCTGATTGGCCAGTGCCAGGAGGACACGTGACATTGTGGCCTAGCTGTGGGAAGATGGCGGAACCGTCCAGCGTCTCTTCGGAAAATGCTTGGGTAGGAAAAGTGAGTGGAGCTGGGAGGGGCTGGGCCTGGGTCTCGAAGTGCATCGCAGGCCTGTGGAGGTCAGGGACTTCCTTGTCCTTTCGGGCGAAGAAATGTAAAGTAGCCTCTGAGCATACGAAGAATGTCTCTTCAAACCTCAGCTTTGGCACCATTCCGTCTGCTAAACTAACCTTAGGCCAGTGCGTGAGAGAGGGGCTTCCTCTTTGTGTTATGTTTAGATTTACAAAGGGTTTAATTAAATCTTAAGTATAAACAATTCACCTGTTTTGAGGAGATGTTTAAGCAGCAGCTGCTGCGCCTACATTTGGCTGGCAGCCATTTGTGTTGCCATTTTTAATAATAATAATAATAATAACTAGCTGTACCCGCCACGCATTGCTGTGGCCAACCTTCCCTCCCTCTTTCTCTCCTTTCCCTCCTTCCTTTGCTCCCTCTTTCCTTCCTCCCTTTTTCTCCCCCCCTCTTCCTCTCCTTTCTTCTCTACCTCTTTCCTTCCTTTGTTTTTTTGCTTCCATTCTTCCTTCTGTCTTTCCTTCCCTCCCTCTTTCCTTCCTTTCCTCCTTTTCCTTTCCCTCTCTCCTTCCCTACCTCTTTCTTTCCTTTCCCCCTCCCGTTTTCTTTTCCTCTCTCTTTCTCTCCTTCCTTCCTTCTCTACCTCTTTCCTTCTTTTGTTTTTTTGCTTCCATTCTTCCTTCTGTCTTTCCTCCCCTCCCTCTTTCCTTCTTTTCCTTTCCCTCTCTCCTTCCCTACCTCTTTCTTTCCTTTCCCCCTCCCGTTTTCTTTCCCTCCCTCTTTCTCTCCTTCCTTCCTTCTCTACCTCTTTTCTTCCTTCTTTCGCTCTTTGCTTCCATGCTTCCTTCTCTCTTTCATTCTTTCTTTCCCTCTCTCTTTCTCTACTTCCTTCACTCCCTCTTTCCTTCTCTCCTTTCTTCCTTCTCTACCTCTTTCTTTCCTTCCTTCACTCTTTGCTTCCATCTTTCCTTCTTTCCTTCGCTCCCTCTTTCCTTCCTCACCCCCCCGTTCTTTTCCTTCTCCTTTCTCTCCTTTCTTCCTTCTCTACCTCTTTCCTTCCTTCACTTTTTGCTTCCATCCTTCCTTCTCTACCTCTTTCTTTCCTTCCCACCTCTTTCTCTCCTTTTTCCCTCCTTCCTTCATTCCCTCTTCCCTTTTCCTTTTTTTCTTCTCTCCTTCTTCCTTCTCTACCTCTTTCTTTCCTTCCCCCCTCCAGATTTCTTTTCCTCCCTCTTTCTTTCTATCCTTCCTTCCTTCTTTCTCCCCTTCCTTCCCCCCCTCTTCCTTTTTTCTGTATTGTCATTTAGCTTTTGGGTTTTTTTTTAAGTCCTTTCCAGTTTTTTTGGGGGGGGGGCATGGTGATTTATGAGTGATCACTTGTTGGTCTGTTAGGGGTATAGTGTCTAAATTTCATGTTAATTCATCCAGTAGTTTTTGAATTCTGTTAATCCCACAAACGAACATTACATTTTTATTTATATAGATAATAATAACTTTATTTTTATACCCCGCCAACCATCTCCCCAGGGAGACTCGGGGCGGCTTACAAAGGACAAGCCCCAAAATTACAAATAAAACACACATTTAAAAACATCAGGTAAAATATAAAAACAAACACAATTGTAAGCAATATCAAACAATATGGCTGAGAAAAAATATAGCTGAGGTTTAGGTGCCTTGCATGCAATACATCCTGAAGAGGAGCGCAAGGAAAGTGCAACAATCAAGTAGATAGGACTAGGAATAGTGTCATCAAAGTGTTGAGGTGGATGATAAGAGGGCCAAACATAAAGTGCAGGAAAAAGTTACAGGTTGACTGTTTAATTGAAAGCTTACCGGAATATCAAGTTTTTTAGTTGACACCAGAAAGAGGACAAAGTAGGAGCCTGTCTGATTTCCCTAGGCAGGGAATTCCGGGGGGGGGGGGGGGGGGGGACCGGTTCTTTTTCTATTTTTATATATTTAGTATTTTTTGTATTTCCATATGGATCTCTGTCCTAAACTTTTTTGCTTTTGAAGAGGTCCACCAAATGTGGAAAAATGTTCCAGTTTGTTGCCCACATTTCCAACATTTGTCTGAAGTGTTTTTATAACATTTTGACATTTTGTAAGGGGTTAAGTACCACCTATAGCAGTTGTTATGTTGGCAATTTCTTCCTGGATGTTGGTCTTCAAATCTTGTAGGGTCCTTGGACGGTTCACATAAACACCGGATTTCAAAAACTCCCCAAGGAAAAAAATCACAAGGGGCCAAATCTGGAGAGCGGGCTGACAACTCCAAATCCGCTCGAAAAGTAGGCCTCAATGGCAAAAGCACGCTCCTCACTGTTCCAACGCATGATGTGCGACTGAACTGTGTCAGGACAAAACTTTATACTCCCGCCTCTCAAACGAGACCACTAGCACTCCTCTACGTCTTCAACCGACTGAATGGCGCGCATTTTAAAAAAGGAAGTTATGCTGCCTCACCCTGGAAGAAATGAATAAAGATTCTATGAATGGGGGCTCTGAGGTTAAACCCCAATTTGGACCACATAGGGATATTTGAAGAAGAAGAAAATTGATATTTTGGCTCACACTTTTCCATTGTGTTGTTATCTTTTACAAGGGTTGAGGTTAGTTTTCTACTTATATATATCATAACAGGAAGGCTGGGTGTGGTCCCCCTGAACAGCAGTCTTCTAATGCAGAAATACCAGAACTTAACACAAGCATTTGTTTTAGGAAGGATATACTGCAACATTTCTTTGTACAGTAGAGTCTCACTTATCCAACATAACCAGGCCGGCAGAACATTGGATAAGCGAAAATGTTGGACAATAAGTAGGGATTAAGGAAAAGCCTATTAAAACCTCAAATTATGTTATGATTTTACAAATTAAGCAACAAAACATTATGTTTTACAACAAATCGACAGAAAAAGCAGTTCAACACATGGTAACATTATGCAGCAATTACTGTATTTATTAATTTAGCACCAAAACATTGCAATGTATTGAAACAGTTGTGGATCTGGGCAAGAGGCAGACTGAATTGGATAGTACAAAATGCTGGATGAGCGAAGGTTGGATAAGCGAGACTCTACTGTAGTTCCCTTTTTTCCATCTTTGAGTAGCAGAGTCTAGAAGTGAAATAGTCAAAACCAGGATAGTAGTTTCTGTACCCTTGTAGGCAGCCCCAGTAGACACATATTTCAAAGAAAAATAAACAAATCCCACAATAGAATGCAAAGTGACTTTCAGAATGCAGAAGTGTCAGTTAAAAGGGGGAAAGTGAGGAGATTGGAAACTTGCAGGGAGGTGAGAAAGGTAAATAGGCTGCTTTAGCATCTACTAACAAATACATTTTCTAGGGAACAGATTTAAAATTGTGAGTTTGTACGTGGTGTTAATTCTAAACCTTTGTTTTCTGAATGGTGTAAGAATTTTTCAGAGAGAAGTACAAGGCCCCTTCTATACTGCCAGATAATTCAGGTTATCAAAGCAGAAAATCCACATTATCTGATTCCACACTGCCATAGTTCAAAGCAGATAATGTGGATTTTATACAGCTGTGTAGAAGGGGCCTAAGAGAAAAGGACTGTGGCTTCTTCAGTACTCTTCAAATTACTTTTGACAGTTAAAGCTTGTGCACCAGCTGCACCCGTACCTTGGAAAGTCTGATCTGGCTACGGTGGTCCACGCTCTGGTCACATCCCAAATAGATTACTGCAATGCACTCTACGTGGGGCTGCCTTTGAAGACGTTTCAGGAACTGCAGTTAGTCCAATGGGCGGCAGCTAGATTACTAACACGAGCTACATACAGGGAGCATACCACCCCCCTGCTACGTCAGCTCCACTGGCTGCCTGTCCACTTCCGAGCAAAATTCAAAGTGCTGGTTTGGACCTATAAAGCTCTATACCAGGGATCTACAAACTTTTTAAACAGAGGGCCAGGTCACAGTTCCTCAAACTGTTGGAGGGCCGGGTTATAATTTAAAAAAACAAACATGAATGAAGATGCATTCTGTGCATATCTTATTTGTAGTGTAAAAACACATAAAAACAATACAATAATAAAAATGAGGAACAATGTTAACAAATACAAACTTATTTGTATTCCAATGGGAAGTGTAGGCCTGCTTTTGGCTGATGAGATAGAATTGTTGTTGTGTGCTTTCAAGTCGTTTCAGAGTTAGGTTGACCCTGAGCGAGGGCCGGGTAAATGACCTCGGAGGGCCACATCTGGCCCCCGGGCTTTAGTTTGAGGACCCCTGCTCTATATGGTTCTGGCCCAGCTTACTTGTCCAAATACATCTACCTCTACGTCCCACCTCTTAACTTAAGATCATCTGGGGAGGCCCTGCTCTCGCTCCCACCAACATCACAAATGCGGCTGATGGGGACGAGAGACAGGGCCTTCTCGGTGGTAGCCCCCTGCTTGTGGAACGCGCTGCCGAGTGAGATACAATCTATCCCATCACTCCTGGCTTTTAGGAAGAAAGTAAAATCGTGGCTATGGGACCAGGCTTTCGGTCAGCAGATATAAATTAGCACTTTAGTGGAAATGGATTGGAAAGACGATTTACATGAGGATACGATTCTGTTTGGTAACAAATGTTTTTTATACTGTTTAATTAATGGTTTATGTATTTTAATGGTTTGATGGTTTGTTTAATAGTTATTGTATTAATTGTTCATGTGACGGCATCGAATTGCTGCCTATGTAAGCCGTCCTGAGTTCCCCTTTTGGGGTAGAGAAGAGACAGGATATAAATACCAGAAATAAATTATATAGCTAGAAGTAATACTCACTTTCGCCTATGACAAAGCAAGGCTACTTTAATTTATTAATTATCAATTGGTTGCTCTTATTTATTTGTTGAACACGCTGATTGATTATTTTCTCCATGGAAGCATACAGTTCAGTTTTAGAAAACTTTGGAGAAGCCTATTCATAACTAGACTCAGTTTAATGAGTCATTATATATCTCAAATAAAAGTTGGGTGCTAATTTTCTCTCTCCTTTTGTGACTTAAACCAGGTCGAGTCTTCTTTTAGTGACAACGGGCTAGATCCCGGTAAGTGTCTGGTGGCCTTCTCATAAAATATTATTTGTTGTTTCTTTTTTCCTCTATTTGACCCTGGTTTTTAGTGTGAACTGTTTCTAGCATGGTGACATTATATAAATTTATTGTCGGATTCATGGCCGGAATCACTGGGTTGTTGTAGGTTTTTTCAGGCTATATGGCCATGTTCTAGAGGCATTTTCTCCTGATGTTTCACCTGCATCTATGGCAAGCATCCTCAGAGGTTGTGAGGTCACAACTTCTGAGGATGCTTGCCATAGATGCAGGCGAAACGTCAGGAGAAAATGCCTCTAGAACATGGCCATATAGCCTGAAAAAACCTATAACAACCCATTATATAAATTTTCAGTTGGTATAAATGTCTAGCCATAATTTGTGGTTGTTACCAACTCTTTAACCCCTTGAGTCTTCTTAGTTCAGGGAATACATGGCCTTATTTAACCTCGTATTGTACTTCAGAATCTGAAGCAGTGTCAGTCAGCATGACGTCTTTTCCTTGCTTTATTTTTATCTGTAACCTGTCAATATGAAGTCATTTAATAGAAAAGGCCATTGTGTGTGGGGGGAGAGGGGGGAGGCAGTTCATTGTGACCAAATTGTGGGCCCTTTTTGTCATTTACTGTTGTGCATAGAACACTTACAATTTATATAATATGCAACACTGTTGTGTACCAATAAATATAGACTAGCTCCTGGTTGCATAATTGACATCAGTTATCCCAGTTAGAATCCATGAATAGTTTATAAACATGCTGTGAAAGTGCAGGGAAATATATTTTTCTCCTTCAGTCGGTTTAACTGCAAGCACAGAAAGGTGGCTGAAATTAAGGGGCATACTGGATTATTTTGAATATGCACCCTCATATACTTTGGTGTTTATCCTCCAGCACTCTTCGTTGAAAGCAGGAGAAAAGGGAGTATTGTATCAAGAGCTAACAGCATTGGCTCAACCAGTGCCTCTTCAGTACCAAATACAGGTATGGCCCACTGGCTCCCCTTTCAAGTGAAAGTATCAGTTTTCTCCCAATTGTTCAGTGAACTCTTGCATTATATATGGCTGACTGTGGGGCTAGAAAGAAGAGAGGTAACCTTAGAAATCAGAATCAGCAGGCCTGTAGTTGTTTATATGTGACATTTAGAAGATGTGCTCCTTATATTCTGGGACTGAACTTGGTTGACCTCCTACCCTTCCTTCCATGGCACTCATGAAAGTACGACAATGGCAATATATAAAGAATGGTCCATAAAGAAGAAATCTGAGACTGACTAGGGCTGTTCTTATTCAAATGCTAGTTCTTACCAGGCTCTCATCTCTTAGTAATTTGAGTCTTGTGAAATATTGTAGTTGTTGAGAGGCCTCAACAAGTATTTCCTTGGGCTGCTCAGACAAGAAAAATTGTTCTCCTTCTACAGATGATGAGGACTCAGATTACCAAGAAACCTACAAAGAAACGTATAAGGACCGTCGTCGACGTGCACACACACAGGCTGAGCAGAAGCGAAGGGATGCCATCAAAGTGAGAACTTGAGATGAGCTGCTAGCTATGCTTGAGTACTCTTTTCCTTCATTCTTTCTGCAACATGTTTGTGTTGATCCCATATCAAAGGGGAAATTTGTTTATTGTGTCAGGACAAACCAAACAGTTGTATTGCATTTTTTAACAAACAAACAAAACACAAAGTTTGCAAGCTTGGTAGTTGATTAAATGTCCTTTGACCTGTAGCTGGCCACTTGGAGTGCCTCTGGTGTTGCCGCAAGAAGGTCCTCCATTGTGCATGTAGCAGGGCTCAGGTTGCATTGCAGCAGGTGGTCTGTAGTTTGCTCTTCTCCACACTCACATGTTGTGGATTCCACTTTGTAGCCCCATTTCTTAAGGTTGGCTCTGCATCTCGTGGTGCCAGAGCTCAGTCTGTTCAGTGCCCTCCAGTCTTCTGTGTGCCCAGGGGGAGTCTCCCATTTGGTATCAGCCATTGGTTGAGGTTCTGGGTTTGAGCCTGCCACTTTTGGACTCTCGCTTGCTGGGGTGTTCCAGCGAGTGTCTCTGTAGATCTTAGAAAACTATTTCTTGATTTAAGTCGTTGACGTGCTGGCTGATACCCAAAAAGGGGATGAGCTGGAGATGTCACTGCCTTGGTCCTTTCACTATTGGCTGCTACTTCCTGGCGGATGTCAGGTGGGGCAATGCCGGCTAAACAGTGTAATTTCTCCTGTGGTGTAGGGCGCAGACACCCTGTGATAATGCGGCATGTCTCATTAAGAGCCACATCTACTGTTTTAGTGTGGTGAGATGTGTTCCACACTGGGCATGCGTACTCAGCAGCAGAGTAGCATAGCGCAAGGGCAGATGTCTTCACTGTGTCTGGTTGTGATCCCCAGGTTGTGCCAGTCAGAGGGGAAAGGGGACTGGTTATAGTCAATCTTTTTGTCAAGAGGAACTGTCTTGTTTTGCGTTATTGTTGCTCTGTCTCTCCCACAGAAAGGCTATGATGATTTGCAATCGATTGTACCAACATGCCAGCATCAGGATTTCTCACTAGGTTCTCAGAAGCTGAGCAAGGCAATTGTGCTGCAAAAAAGTGAGTTGAACCAGACAGGGAGAAATTGCTTTTACATCCCATCTTGGTAAGACTCCCTGTGGTTGCTGAACCATTTCTTTTGTTTGATCCACAGCTATTGATTATATTCAGTTCTTGCACAAGGAAAAGAAGAAGCAGGAGGAAGAAGTCACTACGCTCCGGAAAGATGTGATGGCGTTGAAAATCATGAAAATGTAAGATGCAGACATAGGGACGCAATTCTTCAATAGCCACTGACCTCAGAGTATCCATATTCTCCAAATTTATTGTCAATTTAGGCAAGGAATACGCAGAGGTGATTTTGTCAGTTCCTTCCTCTGAAATACAGACTACACCCTGTATTCATTGGTAGTCTTCTATCCAAGTACTAACTCTGTTTGGCTTCCAAGATCAGACAGGATTTGGTGCATTTAGAGTAGGGTCCTCAAACAAAGGCCCAGGAGCTGGGTACGATCCTCCATGTTTATTTACCTGGCCCTCGCGCAGGTTCAACTGAAACTACCGGAAAGTCTGAAACTACCTGAAAGCACACAACAACAACAATCCTATCTCATTAGCCAAAAGCAGGCCCACACTTCCCATTGAAATACTAATAAGTTTATATTTATCTATTTAAATAAAAATATAATGTTCGTTTGTGGGATTAACATAACTCAAAAACTACTTTGCGAATTGACACCAAATTTGGACACAATACACCTATCAAGCCAACAAGTGACTATCACTCATGAAAACATTGAAAAACATACTAGAAGAGACTTAAAAAGTAAAAAAAAATTACAACGCGTGCACAAAACCACACACACATATTTATATATGTAAATGCAAACACACATATATACATACATACATATACACAAATATATACCCACACAAAACACATATACACAGACTAGGCCACAGCATTGCGGGGCAGTGGATAGCTAGTTAATATAATAAGTTTATATTTGTTAAAAATGTTCTTCGGTTTAATTATTGTATTGTTTTTAAATGGTTTCTTGCACTACAAATATTTGTTAAAATTTTTCTTCATTTTAATTATTGTATTGTTTTTAAGTTTGGTTTTTTTTGCAATACAAATTAGATATATGCAGTGTGCATAGGAATTCCTTCATGTTTCTCTTTTTCAAATTATAATCCGGCCCTCCAACAGTTTGAGGGACAGTGACTTGGCCCTCTGTTTAAAAAGTTTGAGGACCCCTGATTTAGAGTATTTAGGTTCCTTGTTTATCTTTATGGAGCAGCAAATGCATCCTATCTTTAAGGAGCTTATGTTTTTCCTCTGTAATGTGATGATTTGGTATATGAAACATTCCAAGTTAGAATAAACTTTCCCAATCTGCATTTTCTGTGTTGTTTCTCTTAATTCCACCGACCACATTTCTGCCTTTTAGAAACTATGAGCAGATTGTGAAAGCTCACCAGGACAATCCAAATGAAGGCAAGAACCAGGTCTCTGATCAGGTGAAGTTTAACGTGTTCCAAGGAATCATGGACTCCTTGTTCCAGTCCTTCAATGCCTCCATCTCCGTGACAAGTTTTCAGGAGCTCTCCGCATGTGTCTTCAGCTGGATAGAAGAGCACTGCAAGCCACAGGTAACTAGAGATGGGGTTAGTAGTGACATATAACCAAGATTCACTTCATTTTATCACTTAATTTGATCATGCCAGTCTTCCTGGACCCAGTGCTTCATTCCCTTGCAAACAGATTGTGACTTTGTAAAGCAAGGCCCTTTGAAGTGGCTTCCTTTCTTTTTCTACCATTGGCCTGCATCAAACAATCACCTATTATGTTTCTCCCTCCCTGATGAGGAACTCTCTTATGCTTCACAATACAATATAATCCTTTAAAATTTCTTCCTCTTCATTGTCACAGCACTGTATACTGAAAATGGTTAATTCTACAGTAGAAGGCAAGGTTAAAATCAGGGTAAAGGGCTCAGCTTCTGGGGGAGGATGAGACTGTCAAATACTTATTTATTTATTTAAAACTTTTATATCCTGATCTTCTCACCTCCGTAGAGGGACTCAGACTGGCTTACAGCAAGCATTCAATGCTACTAATACAAGTTAAAACATCATACAACAATACAAGATTAAAATATATAGAGATAAAATACATATATACCAAATGGCCACAGTAAAATAATGTTCAACTCAGTCTGCATATGTGGTCACTCACTTTGGTCTGTAATCATCTTGGCCATTATTCTGGGAATGCTTCATTCAATAACCAGGATTTCACCAGCCTCCTGAAGGACAAGAGGGAGGGGGCAGATCTAATCTTGCTCGGGAGAGAGTTCCATAGCCAAGGGGCCACCACAGGGAAGGCCCTGTCTCTTGTTCCCTTTTGTGGTGGGACCGAGAGCAGGGCCTCTCCGGAAGATCTTAATGTCCTTGATGGTTCATAGGGGAGAATACGTTCGGACAGGTAAACTGGGCCGGAACCGTATAGGGATTTATAGGTTAAAACCAGCACTTTGAATTGTGCTCAGAAGCTAGTGGAGCTGGTGCAGCAAGGGAGTTGTGCGCTCCCTGTACCCAGCTCCCGTCAGTAGCCTGGCTGCAGAGTGCTGGACTAATTACAGCTTCTGGGCAGTCTTCAGAGGCAACCCCACGTAGAGAGCGTTAATCTATACGGTAGTATATGCAGTAATCTATACGGGATGTAACCAGAGCGTGGACCACCGTGGCCAAGTCATATTGGCTCTGTTTGAAAGCAAGGTGGCTCCGCTGCTCCTACTCTCCTCCAGGGGAATAATTTTGATGTATTTTTTTTAATCTTAAAAAGTGCTATTGCTTCTCCTTCTGTCCCTGAAAATCCTAGCTAGAGAAGTTAGAACTCTGTATTTAAAGATGCATGGTGCTGCAAACAGATATCTCAACATGGTCCTCTGTGGGCTACAGCAGATTTAGAAAGGACAAGTTAACTATACTACATCCTGTGCTACAAGATTTCAGGTTGTCCTAGAATCCCTTATTTGGTATGATAGTTGACTTCTCCTTTTCCTTTGTTTTTTTTAAAAAAAATAATTTTATTAAGAAAAAATGTTCCAAAAAATAAGAGCAGAGTAGAATGAGGGAACGAGAATTACTGAACAAAATAAAAACCAACCAACCAAACAAAAAAAAACACACCACCTAATAAAACCCCAAAATTTGAAATAAAAAAAGGAAAATTATAGAATACATCAAAAGAGTGGGAACAATTTTATTATTAGAAAAGTTGGAAATAAGGAGAGAGAAAAGAAAAGAAAACCCTATTTAAAAATGATCCTAAAAGGACCTAAAAAAGAAAAAAATTAATTGTATTGACTTCCATTCTTCTCACTATCAACCTCAAAAAAAAAGTTGTCTTTAGATCATTCCTAGAATAAGTTTTTTCCCCTCAAATAAAGAGTTACAAACTTAATTGTTGACCTCATTTTTTATATATTCATCGAAGGTTGTCCAATCCGTCCTTTTTACACCTTGACCATTATTTTGTCTTAATAAAAATGTCAGTTCATCCATGTCCTTTATTTCCATTACTTTGTCTACCCATTGTGATTTGGAGGGAGTTGAATCCGGTTTCCATGATTTTGCAAAAACTATTCTCGCCGCCATAACGAAAAAAGTGAAAAGTTTATCCAAATTAGTGTCTTTAAAGGTCTCCCTTTCAAACATTCCTAAAAGATAAAGCTCAGGTTTCACTGAAAAGTCAATTATTAAATTTGTTTACACTCTATATGTACCATTTTCCAGTATTCTTTTGTTCTCTCACAGGTCCACCACTTATGGTTATATAAGCCTTCATGAACTTTACATTTCCAACACTTATTGTCCATATTTTTATACATCATCCCTAATCTTTTAGGTGTCATATACCATCTATGTAGCATTTTTAACCAATTTTCCTTCAGATCGGTGGCATCTCTGTGTACGAACCCACACGATCTCTTCGCTCATCTGGAGAGGTCCTGCTCACGATCCCACCTGCATCGCAAGCACGATTGGTGCGAACGAGGGATAGGGCTTTCTCGGTGGTGGCCCCTCGACTGGAACTCTCTCCCTAAGGACATCAGGCAGGCCCCGTCGCTAGCAGACTTTAGGAGGAGCTTGAAAATGTGGTTGTTCCAGTGTGCCTTCCCAGAATAAGGATACTCCTAGCATTATGTCCCAACGCACTTTATCAGAGATCCAGGATATCTGCATGCCCATGGTCACGCCCAGCACTTTTTAATTTTAATTATTACATTTGGCCCTACCATTGATTTTAATTGCGTCATTGTGTGTTATTAATGTTATTGCTTTGTTTTTTGAGTTATTTTGTTGTTGTTTTTACTATTGTATTTGGGCTCGGCCTCTTGTAAGTCGCACCGAGTCCTTCGGGAGATGGTAGCGGGGTACAAATAAAGGATTATTATTATTATTATTATTATTATATGTATAATTTAGACGTTTTTTTCCAAATTTGTCCCCATTCCCTTCTAAGGAGGAAGCCAGCTCACTTACTGATGTTTTTTTCATAGTCCTTATTCTGTGTGAGCTCTTGTGCCAGATACACTGTTTGGTAATTATACAGATGATGGCCTCCTTCCCATCTGATCTGGGCACAAATGTAAAAAGAGATTCTCCAAAAGTTGTTTAACCTGATCCAGTGTGCTGTCAGCTTATTTGGTTTCTTTTTCCACAGACCTTACGAGACATTGTCATTGGTGTCTTGCAACAATTGAAGAGCCAGCTCTACTGACCCCATGAAGACAGTTTAGGACATTGCATCTTGGAACTATGTGGTCAGGCTTGGATTTTGCCATTAATTCCTCTTCAAGCCTTTTATGGGACTACTGGTTGTGATTAGCCCTCCTTTCAGCCTGAACTCCTCAAGTGAGCAAGAAATTCACTGTCTATTGGTGAAAATTAACTGCTGCTGTACTCAATTTCAGGTCTTGGCCCTGTTCAGCAGTTTGATCCAGCTTGTCCTGATAGGAATCTGTAGCAAAGCAGCCATGTTGTTTAAAATGATCTTAGCTCCTTTTATAAGGACAGTGAAATACTAGGAGCTTAGCTGTTTTTAGACTTCCCTTTTTCTTAGAGCAGCAGCTGAGCTTTTTACATTCGTGGCACTAAAATGTTGAACTTGGTTTAACTGGCATTAGCTAGGTTGGGAAGTTGAAAGTAGGGCTGTTCATGTACATAGACTTAGTAGACACACAATGAGCTTGCATAGCATTTGCTTTGAGTTAAGGGCTGATTTATGCAACAAACTGTTGTATTTTGCATACTGCCTTTTGTTAGTCCTGCAGAGGAGCAATAATCCGTGGTACTTCAGAAGCCATTACCTCAAAGTCCTATGTAACCTACAGTCCAATTTCTTAGTGTCCTTATTGAATTGCTGGATCTACTCACAGGCACAGTTTGCCTTCAGTGTACAAATAAATCCACAGATTTTGTTAGCACAGGATACAGACTTGCATACCTAGTAATGCAGTAAAATGAGCCTAAGCTAATCCACCTCTGCAACTTCTGCTTTCTGTTTATTAACTAAAAAGTATGTCATTTTTAAAACACACACTGCTTTCTGGCTCTGCTGCTGGTTGGTGGAGAAGGACTCTGGTTTAGACAGACCTCACTCATGAAAATTAAACTATTTTTTTATCATAACAAGCAACAAGCAATTCTAATAAATTTTGCTAAGTGTTTCAGTTATGTTGGTGTTCTTGCTTAATTTGTTTTTAAAATACCGTATATACTCGAGTATAAGCCGACCCGAATATAAGCCAAGGCACCTAATTTTACCACAAAAATTGGGAAAAAGTATTGACTTGAATATAAGCCGAGGGTGGGAAATGCAGCAGCTACTGGTCAATTTCAAAATAAAACTAGATACCAATAAAATTACATTAAATGAGGTACCAGCAGGTTAAATATTTTTGAATATTTACATAAAACTATCCAGCTCTGATGAAACCACTATTCTAGCCTCCTTCAATGTAAATATGCTTATGTATCCTTCCAATAATAATAAAGGGAGCAAAATAATAAATTTAATAACAATAATAAATAGAGTAAAATAATAAATGTAATAATATCAATAATAGAGTAAAATAATACATGTAATAAAAATAATAATAGAGTAATAACCTAAATATAATAAAAATAATACTAATAACAGAGTAAAATAATAAATAACCTTGGCTCAAGTATAAGCCGAGGGGATCTTTTTCAGCCTAAAAAAGGGGCTGAAAAACTAGGCTTATACTCAAGTATATACAGTAGTAGAAAATCTCTGGTACTTAATGCATCTGAAAGCTTAACATAGGAGCACTTCCCCCTCTTTAAATGTAGTAATCCAATAACTATCGGCTAGAACAAGGCTCCTCAAACTTTTTAAGCAGAGGGCCAGGTCACAGCCCCTCAAACTGTTGGAGGGCCAGATTATAATTTGAAAAAAACAAACAAACCTATGAATGAATTCCTATGCACACTGCACATATTTTATTTGTAGTGCAAAAAAAACCCACTTAAAAACTACAATAATTAAAATGAAGAACAATTTTAACAAATATAAACTTATTAGTATTTCAATGGGAAGTGTGAGCCTGCTTTTGGTTGAAGAGATAGGATTGTTATTGTTGTTGTTGTGTATGTTGAAATCATTTCAGACTTAGGTTGACCCTGAGCGAGGGCCGGGCAAATGACTTTGGAGGGCCTTATCTGGCCCCCGGGCCTTAGTTTGAGGACCCCTGTGCTAGAGTGTCAAATTAGCATAAAAATAACACAGCTGTAACTCCATAACAAAACTTCAAAAGAAACTCCTTCTAGAAGTTAAGTCTGAAAGTGACCTATTTGTGTTATCTCATTAGCTGACAAAATTATCTTTATTTATTTATGGCATTTATATGCCGCCCTTCTCACCCCGAAGGGGACTCAGAGCGGCTTACAAGATATAATTTCATACAATATATTATATTATTAGCATAGTACAATATCAGTATTATATATTACTATATTGCACTAAACCATTATATTGTAATATTATTAGTAATATTACATGTAATGTAAATATATAATTATAATTATATATTGTATTATTATTACTAGTATTATATTGTATTACATTATAATATTATATGTATATACAATATACTATATTATATTATTAGTAAAGACAAGATGGAACTGTCTTCTGCTCTCCTCTGTCTTCACTCTAGCCAGAGTAGCAGTTGGTGCCGGGGAGGAGGGGTACCCCAACTGATGATATACGCAGAAGACAAGATGGAAATGTCTTCTGCTCCCCTGTCTTCACTCTGGCCAGAGTAGCAGTTGGTGCAAGGGGGGAGGGGCCTCCCAACGGATGATGTAGGCAGAAGACAAGATGGAAATGTCTTCTGCTCCCCTTTCTTTCCTCCTTCCATTACATATGTGGGTTTTTGGGGGGGGGCAATCAAAGGGGCAAATGAATCCAAATAGCAGAGGAACTGCTTGCATTACACTTTCCCAATATTGGGTAGAATCTGTCAGCCATCTTTATTTGATCTGTCCTTGCTATCTTTTCATCCAGATTCTAGTCCCAAAACCACTGTTGTACCTTGTGTACCCCTGGTCTGGATATCCAGAAAAGGCAATTAAATCAAGACTCAGAATCAGCATTAATATAATGGGCACAATATATTCCATACATTATAAGAAGAAGAAACGATAACGTCATCAGATTATTTCAAGTATTTATTTATTGTTTTTCCTCTGTGAACAATTTTCTCAAGCGCTTCTTGGTAACCCTGTGTAATGAAGCTACAAGCTTTCCAAACAAAACAGTAATCAGCCTAACAGGCCTGAGGAAAGATGTTGGAAGAGAGAAATAATAGTGCAGTAGGCAGGTTCTGCTGATTTTCACTGAATGCAATATTCTTTCAAAAATATACAGCAATGTAGAATATGGAGGACTGAAACTGGAGTGCTATGTAGACAATAATCTCATAAAACAGTTGAGCTCCTGGTTCAGATTGTAGGTAAAGTGACATTGAAATCCTCGTCTGTCTCAATGCCAACCTCCTCCTGCATAAAAGACAAAAGATGCCACTTATTAGGAAAGATGGGACAATCGGAACATCCTATACCTGATATCTCTGCAGCAGATGAGCTGTTGAACTGCAGCAAAATAACTTGTTCAACTACCCAATGTAGTTATGTCATCCAACACCAAATAGAGTGTGTTTATAATACTCACAAAGAACTGTTTCTTGCTTTTAGGATAGCCTTCAAGGATTGCATCAAGTAGTTCTGTTGCCTATTTAAAGAATAAATAGTAACACAGAATACAATGATAAATACAACAGGTTTGGCTCTACTTTGGCTTCAGTCTAACGCCAAGTGGCATAAATCTATTTATAAAAATGCTCTGTGCATAATGAGTACCTTAAAAACAAACCTTAAAAATGCTGTTCATAATGAGTACCTTAAAAACCAATGAACGAAATCACACCAAATTTGGCAACAAAACGTCTCACAACACAAGGAGTGACCATCACTCAAAAAATTATGATTTTGTCATTTGGGAGTTACTGGGATTTATAGTTCACCTACAATCAAAGAGCATTCTGAACTCCATCAAGGATGAAATTGAACCAAACTTGGCACACAGAACTCCCATGACCAACAGAAAATACTGGAAGGGTTTGGTGGGCATTGACCTTGAGTTTGGGAGTTGTAGTTCACCTACATCCAGAGAGCACTGTGGACTCAAACAATGATGGATCTGGACCAAACTTCGCACGAGCACTCGATATGCTCAAATATGAACACAGATGGAGTTTGGGGGGAAATAGACCTTGACATTTGGGAGTTGTAGTCACTGGAATTCATAGTTCACCTACAATCAAAGAGCATTCTGAACCCCACAAATGACAGAATCGGGACGAACTGAGAATACTACCTCTTTTGATAAGAACAAATATCTTGCTCTGTGCAGCAGAAGTATAGCCAACACTTAAGTTACATCTAAGAGAAAAGGGATGAGCTACACCTGTACCAAGCACCATGTTTGTAGTTGGACACACCAATAAGGCATGCAAGACTTGTTAAATAACTATTTTCATGTATAAACACCGAAGTATATGATGGTGAGGAAAAATCTTACAGACCACAGCCAAGTTTAATTCATAATACAAGTAGGAGTGTTTGATAGAAGATACAGTGCCATATATAACACTGTGTAACACGATTTTTGTTCCTGGGTTATAAATGTAATTTCCTAATTGGGTCTATAATAAAAACATGGAAAAAGTTTATTAAACTACAAAAACTTTGTTTTTGAGGGACATCCTGCAGCATATTATGTTATAGTTTTTCAAGGTGTATCTTATTGTGTCTCAATGAATTCAACAAAGTTTGTGATAGCCACAAAAATAAAGTTTTGGGAGTGTAACCACTTTCAAAGTAAGTACTGAACAGACAGGAAATAACACTTTCAAACAGGGCAGATTTTTTTTTTCAAATTTTGTTACATAGTGTATTTGATCAGCTAGACCAGTGGTTCTCAACCTGTGGGTCCCCAGATGTTTTGGCCTACAACTCCCAGAAATCCCAGCCAGTTTACCAGCTGTTACGCTTTCTGGGAGTTGAAAACCAAAACATCTGGGGACCCACAGATTGAGAACCACTGAGCTAGACCAAATGTATACTGAATTCAAACACCTAAAAGGGTAATGAAGAAAACAGAAAGATACGTCATTACTTCTGGCAAGTGCAAATAAGAAATGGCTCTTGCTTCAGAGAGCATTTGACAGCTTGAAATATGAGTTTTGCTTCAATGCCACTGTAACCATGCAAAACCAGTGAGCTGGTGAATAATATTTTCACTTCTAGATCTGTCCTGGGGGCAGTACTTTTTATCTTGCTTACACATGCAAATGGAGTGAGTAGTGGGGCAGTCACATATGCTGAAGAGACAACATTATTTAAGTTAATGATTAAAGCAGTGGTTCTCAACCTGTGGGTCCACAGATGTTTTGGCCTTCAGCTCCCAGAAATCCTAACAGCTGGTAAACTGGCTGGGATTTCTGGGACTTGTAGGCCAAAACACCTGGGGACCCACAGGTTGAGAACCACTGGATTGAAGGATGGGATTGTAAAGTATTAAAATAGTAGTTTCATACTGGGGCAAAAAGAAATCCTAGTGTCATGTTTTCATTAATGGTTTCATCATTTCTTGCTGATTAAGACGGACAAAAATAGGACTTTAGGGACTATGACAAACTTTTTGGAGAGATGGAAAGACACACTCCTAAAAATAATATAGAGTATTTGCACCCCAATCAAATATTTCAGTTCAAATAATGAGAGACTGTTGAGACAGTAACAAACTTCAGTGGTAAAAATAAACCAAACACCATGCAAAAGCAGACCATACTCTAGGTCAGGGGTCCTGAAATTAAGGCCCGGGGGCCGGATACGGCCCTCTCTCACGGTCAACCTAAGTCCGAAATGACTTGAAAGCACTCAACAATCCTATCTCATCAGCCAAAAGCAGACCCACACTTCCCACTGAAATACTAATGTTTTTGTTTGTTAAAACTGTTCTTCATTTTAATTATTGGATTGTTTTAAATGTTGTTTAGCATTACAAATAAGGTATGGGCAGTGTGCATAGGAACTCATTTGTGGTTTTTTTTTTTTCCAAATTATAATCCGGCCTTCCAACAGTTTGAGGGACTATGACCTGGCCCTCTGTTTAAAAAGTCTGAGGACCCCTGCTCTAGGTTATTGGGATTTTTTCCAATTCAAAAATTTAACCATTAGCGTTATTCTTTCCTGTATATCCAGTTCAGAAGTTGTCTTACCATTCTCTTCCGGCGACGCCATTCTTTGCAATACAGTTTCTTCTCATTGTACACCTGTAAACAGTACAAACAAACAATTGATACACTCTCAAATGCTACCAAAATGGCTTGTCATTCAGTTAGATTATGGTGTAAATGGACTTTGTGTTCACAAGTTGTCATCAAGGGCCTTAGAATTGGAAAACTACCATGCTCCTATACAAAAGGCTGTTCATTATGTGAATAATAGTTCTTCCATCAACCCCAGAACACATTTATCCCCAAGGCTGATAAAACGAACTCATGTCAGAGTAATAATGGCTTTGAATATTTCTGGTACAGGCAGGCTATAGGACTGTTTAGATCTCACAAAATGTTTTTTAAATGAGTGTACTTTTTGGGAAATCTGAAGTCGGCCCCTCTGATGTTTGAGGTTACATATGGCACAGTCAAACTGTTGAGGACTCAAGTTTGCAGAAAAGTACAGGGCAACAACAGAAAAGAAACTTTCCCATCGTGGTCAACTGTGAATCGCACATATGGTAGTTTCTGCGCCTGAGAAACTACCATATGTGCGAATTCACAGGTGACCACTCGGGAAACTATGGTTACAGTTAAGCAACCTATATTTCTATAGCTATCTGGACCATGCCAGTTTTTGTCACAGGACCTTCCTTTGGCAGTTCTGTTACCTTTTCTTTCTCTTCAGGGGTCACATGATTTGCAGCCGATTTTATTCGTTCCAGCTTCTCTGTGTAATTCGCACAATCTTTTTTTAAGTCTTCAATCTCTTTAACCATCTCTGGGGTTGTCATAGAGCCCTTCAGTTCTTTCAGTTCTGGAATGGAATTGCTAGTTACAACAGCTGCTGGTCAGTGGGGAAGACTGCAGGCGTTCAGCACACTCAGCGATGTGAAGGCCCAGGGGAGAAAATGAAAAAAAAATTGAAAAAGAATCCAGTTCAAAATATTTGGGGGAAATAACAGGAAAATTGGAAAAAGGAAGGAAGAATGAAAAAAATGGAAATTTTAGGATGATTAATGAAAAAAATTAAGATAAAAGTGACAAAATATTTACTTCCCTGAAATTATTGCTAACAACTATGGAAAAGGAAGGTGTTTTTGAAGGATAATGTACAATAGCTGATCATTGCAATTTCTGATTTTGGTTTATTTCTTTCCATTGATGGAAATGAAGGTTTTACATCTGCTGACACTGTTGATAGTTTTCAACAAACTATAGGGGAACAAGTATTTTTCTGGTTTACAAATGGTTTCTGTTCTTTTATTGTTTTTTGCCTGCTCCTAATAAACTAGCAAAACCAAAGAAACTGGTTACAGTTCGGGGCCTTGCAGTTACATTAATTAAATTTTTTAAAAGAAATTAAATTTGTAGTTATAATACAAATAATAAGGTGTACTTTTCATTTATAAACCATGATACATTTATACCAAACAAGCCAGTATAATTGTATTACATTATGTTTTTAAAATATCAAAGTGACTTTCAGTATGCAAAGGATGCCAATACCATAACTGATGAACCAACTTGGACACAGCATATTATTTGAGAACACAGAAATGCTGGACCACTCTAACAACTACCATGTCAGATGACACAGAGAAGCCACTGAAATAATAATAATAATAATAATAATAATAATAATAATAATAATAATCTTTATTTATACCCCACCACTATCTCTCCAAAGGGGACTCGGGGCGGCTAACATGAGGTCAAGCCCAAAATTTACAGTTACAGCAACATAAAATACAAGAAGCAAAAATACTATCAAAATAAATACATGAAATAACAAAATAAAATAAACAGTTTCAAAATAATATGATAGAGAAATAGAACACAATGGGTGGGACAAATGTACTAGGAGTAAAATTGATAAAAACCCTGGGTGAGATATGTAGAATGTGTTTCTGAGGGAGAATGGGTTTCTGAGGGAGGAACACACAAAGACTGGAACAATGGAGTTAGGCCTTCATTAAGGGCTGGGGAGGGTAGTGCCCCATGGGGACAGAGCAGTAGTTGGAAAGCCAAAAGCATGTGTATAATTTCAACAGAAAGGAGCAAACCATGAAAATGAAAAAATCTGGCTACCAGTATTTAAAAACATCAAAAATAAGGACAGTAAATAAAGAACACCACTCAGAAAACTGGGGAATTCCAGACAAGAAACAATCAGGGCCAGCTAACACCTCCCAACAAACGATTCCCCCAGGCAGGAAGCATCCAGGCTTTGAAGTTGTAAAGCTATTCAATGCTAATCAAGGTGGCCAATTGCAACATTCACATCTACCTTAAACAGACAGGAGTTTTTATCACACAGATATATAAACCTAATTTGCCTAGTTTCCAACGACCTCACAACCTCTGAGGATGCCTGCCATAGATGTGGGTGAAACGTCAGGAGAGAATGCTTCTGGAACATGGCCATACAGCCCAGAAGACTTATAGCAACCCAATACCATAATTGTTTTCTTTTCTTTTTTTTTTCTTTGGAAAAAGTCAATTTCCCTTTGATATGAGATAAAATGTTTATGAGATAAGAGTTGGCCACCCTCATTCAGAGGTTTCTCTTTCTCTAGATTTGATTATTTGCGAGTTTTGTAGCAGCTGCTTAATGAATGGGACCTCTTCACGCATTCCTTCTGGTGCTCCTCTGCCTCTGTTGCTGTCTTGCCAACAGCATCAGCACTTTCTCTCCTCCTTTCTTTTACAAAGACTCTTTTTTCTCTCTCTCTCCAACTTCCCACCACAATGTGCCTCATCCAAATTTTAAACTCCTTCCTTTGTTTCTTCCATCCAATCATGGAGCCTCATCCAGACTTTATTGCACTTTCAGTTACTTTGTACTTGAAAGGTGAGGAAGGGAATGTGGGCTTGGCACTGTGGACTGAAACAGGAGACAGAGGGACAACAGATGGAGTTGAAGCAAGGAGGTGAATTAAATGGGGAATTAGTGTTAAATGAGGATCTTCGTGGTGCATATTGCCGCTGTGTGGGGTGGGGTAGGGAGGGGAGGAGGCTTGCAATATTTATTATTTTTCTATTTTTGTGGGGGTCCTACATCCCTAACCCTGATGAAGGTCTTGACAATCCACAATACTGTACAATCTTGCACGGACTGGACTTCATTCCACTAGCTTGAGAGATTTACTTTTTTTCTGCCTGAACCTACCTGACTCCATGTGACGGCAGTTCTGTTGGAGAGTCTGCACTTTGCAGGACAGTTCTGAAATTTCATTGTCCAAGCCTTTGAGTTCTGAATCACTCACATTACCAAACCGATCCTGGATGACCAAAGACATGAGGGACAGTCATTCATTTAAAAGACCAACAGTGAAATTAAATATGTCACTGATACCATTTCACAAACTATGCTTCTGACTAGCAACTGGTTTTCTATTGGCACTCCCTTTTGGATGGCTTGGATACCAGCTCAGTACCCATTTAACTGGGCCAGAGTGAAGAGAGAGGGGGCCAGGAGGACAGTTCCATCTTGTCTCCTGTGCTATGCTAATAATATAATATAATATAATATAATATAATATAATTATTATTGATTGATTGATTGATTATTTATCTACTTACCTCTCCGAACGCATCTCCTCCTATGAACCAACTAGGACATTAAGATCATCTGGGAAGGCCCTGCTCTCAGTCCTGCCTGTCTCACAGGCGTGCCTGGCGGGGATGAGAGACAGGGCCTTCTCAGTGGTGGCCCCTCGGCTGTGGAACACCTTTCCTACAGATATCAGAGCGGCCCCCTCCCTGTTGCCGTTTCGGAGAGATTGGAGACAAATTTTTGGGAGATGGGAGACAAAAGATCTCCTTCCCCAACCCTATTGAAAATGGAGGAGACAGACAAGGATTTGGACTTCCAAGATCCTTGGCTGGCTATTCACCTGTGTCAATAAGGGGACATCAGGAAGCTTCAAATGGTCCAGCTCGGAAGCTTCAAATGGTCCAGCGTGTGGCAGCCAGGTTACTAACGGGAGCTGCGCTCAGGGAGCATACAACTTTGCTGCTGAGCCAGCTCCACTGGCTGCCAGTTTGCTACCAGGCACAATTCAAAGCGCTGGCTTTAGCCTATAAAGCCCTAAACGGTTCTGGCCCAGCTTACCTGACCGAACGTATCTCTCCTTACAAACCATCCAGGAATTTAAGATCATCTGTGGAGGCCCTGCTCTCAATCCTGCCTTCCTTGCAGGCGCACGTGGCAGGGATGAGACAGGGCCTTCTCAGTGGTGGCCCCTCAACTGCAGAACTCCCTGCCTAGGGTTATTAGATCGGCCCTCTCCCTCCTGACCTTTCAAAAAAGAGTGAAAACCTGGCTCGAGCAAGCGTTTGGAACTTCAGCATGACCAGAAAAACTCAAATTGGAATATGAACTAGGAATGGCTAAGACGATGGAACGGTTGAGGAATTGAACAAGAAATAGTTTTTATAATTTTTATGGTTTTTATGGTTTTTAACTGTATTGTGATGTGACTTTTTGCTTTTAACCGATGTATTTTTATATATGGCATCTAATTGTTGCCGATTTGTACGCTGCCCTGAGTCGCCTTCAGGCTGATATGGGCGGGACAGAAGCGACGTAAATAAATAAATAAATAAATAAATAAATAAAGGCAACCAAAGATCTGGAGGCAGGAGATATTCCCTCCTGTCCACTTGCCACATACAACCTGAAGGGAAGTCTGTCTGAGGATTTGGGGGAGAAACCAAGAAAGAACTTGAGATGGAGTCTCTACATTGGAATTTTCTCAGTTGTTTTTCTTCAAGCATTAAAATACTTTCCTTTCCTAATCCTCAGTTTCAAATTCTCAGTATTACATGCAACCCTCCCAAAGTAAGAGATGTATGCTTACAGAGAAATACAACTTTAATAGAAATCAATTTGCTCACTTATGAAAGTGCTGCAAAAACATATTTCAAGACTGTTTTTGGTGTTTTAAACAAGATGAAAGTGGAACACACAAAAAGAATTTGTATTTATAACAGGAAGAAGTACCAGATTATGGTACACAACTTTAGATATGTGGCAGCACATTTTAATCTACAACTTCAATACAAGAAATTAGGTTTGCTATATGTTGTGCTAAAATATTTAATGAATAGCTGAATTGAACAAAAATTGAAAGATATCTCTCTCACCTGATCTGGAAAATAGATTTTTTGCTTTCCATATACCTTCTCTTTGATCTTCCCTTGCTGAGCCAACTGTTCTAGTGCTTTCACTACAGCCTTCAAAAGAAAAAAAAATGTTGGAACAAATTAATAGACATCTGTGAAATGAAGAAAATACACCCATCATTCTTACATACATCTAAATATATTAACAAGAATAGAAAACTTTGGGAACTGCAAGCTGCTTATGCATTAAAAGACGCATACTAATGTGAACTCTAAAATCTGTCACACTATAGCCCTTGACAATGCACCTTGATTTTCTAGTATTAACCAAGAGAAGCAGCCAGTTGTGATGATAGGAAGAGCTGTTTAGTTCTCAACCAAGCAGTAGCTTTAGGGATGGCTCATACCACTAAGCACCCACCATTGTGAAGATCACACAGGCATTTTCAGGGTTGTGTCATACTGAGAACATTTACATTCTAAGTAATCTGAAATGCCTGGTGTGCAGAATATACAAAATGATTGGAATGTGGAATGTAAAATCATTTTGACCCTTCAGTAACTACTCTGTCCTTCACTAATGTGGGGAATGATGCACCCTCACTCCTTCACCTCTAAGCTCTTCTCTCACCGTCTTGCCCAGACCATGTTCTCGCTGTAAGTTGCCAAAGGCATCCTGTGCACTGTGAGGCCGGTTTTGCTCCTGAAGATATCGCAACAGGATGGCAGCTGCACCTTCACCAGCTCCTCGAAAAGAGAAAACACAGCATCTATCATAAAGATGACAAATGGCATATAAGACTATCACGTAAAGACAAAGCAGACAAAGTGTGCCCTACTAACGTTCTTGGATTGCACTTTCCATCAGATCTAGCTAGCACTCCCAACAGTTAGGAAAGCTGTGAGTAATAATGCAATCATACCTGGAGAGTCACAAGTAGTGTATTTATGCCATAAAGGAAAAAAAATAGGGCAAATATGAAATATGAAAAAGACTGTACGTGGGAAGAATAAGAGGACCACCACAGACAAAAATAATAATATAAGGTGGGGGAAATTGTTTAGAGGGTGAGTCAAAAATTATCCACACTCTGGTTATATTAAAACGGGTCCATAAACGTTTTACACAGAGGGCCAGGTCATAGTCCCTCAAACTGTTAGAGGGCCGGATTATAATTTGAAAAAAAATTATATGAATGAATTCCTATGAACAGTGAATGTATCTTATTTGTAGTGCAAAAACACTTTAGAACAATACAATAATTAAAATGAAAAACAATTTTAACAAATATAAACTTATTAGTATTCCATTGGGAAGTGTGGGCCTGCTTTTGGCTGATGAGATAGGATTGTTGTCGTCGTCGTCGTCGTCGTTGTGTGCTTTCAAGTTGTTTCAGACTTAGGTTGACCCTGAGCGAGGGCCGGGTAAATGACCTTGGAGGGCCGCATTCGGCCCCTGGGCCGTAGTTTGAGGACCCCTGTATTAAAACTTCTGTTGGCTGTATTGTCTTAGCAACGCTTCCTATATGAGGTTACTGCTGTGCAGTTTTGAAATGTTTTGTCAATTTATTTGTAACTGAAAAAAATGGCTGTCCTTCTTGTGAAGGGCAATATTAGAACAACATCAGGGAAAAGATTCAACAATCGACAGTGTTCATTATAGTGAGATGTTTACGCAAGCGCTGGAGCCTAAAATTCCAACAAAATGCAGAGGACTGCTATCCCATGCTGTTGTGTTGTTGCATGACAATGCATATCTGCACACTGCTACCTATACTGTCGACACTCAAAAATATTGTTTTGACATGTTCAAACATCCTTCCTATAGTCCTGATCTCATCCCATGGGACTTTCACCTGTTTGGACTCCTGAATAAAAAGCCTTATGAAGACAAAGATCCATGTCTGATGATGAGGTGAAGACAGCAGAGCATTCACGGCTAGCAACATATTATTTTAATAAGGGAATATGAGCACTTGTTGATGGATGGATTCACCTTTTCTGAAAACAGATTAAAAAAATTCTACAACCAAAACGTGGATCAGTGTTGATGCCCTTGTATTTAATTATTTTTGCCTCACTTTTTATCCCTCAGAATCAAGACCCCAAGTGGCTTACACTTTAAAAACACAACTACAAGATTGGGGTCACTTTTACACTGCCATATAATCCAAATTATCAAAGCAAACAATCCACATTATCTGCTTTGAATTGAATTACATGAGGTTCTTCTGCACTGCCATATAAAATCCAGATTGTCTGATTTGAACTGGATTACATGGCAGTGTGGACTCATTATAATTATTAACTTTATACCCCAACTTTCACCCCATGGGGACTCAAGGCGGCTAACAATCCTCAGGTCATTCAGTTCAAGGCCAATAATGTGGATTATCTACTTTGATAATCTGGATTATATGGCAGTGTAGAAGAGGCCTACCACTACACTCTCATATAATCCAGTTCAAAGCAGAGCACCTGGATTTTATATGGCAATGTAGATGGGGCCTTAGGTTTGCTCAATCATTCGTGAACTTGATGGCAAAAGTGGGATTCAGGTCATCCTCCTGATATCTGACCACAGTCGCCAGCATTCCTCATTATTGATTATGGTCACATCTCACCTGCAATATAATCTATTTTTTGAATCCAGATTCTCTGCTTTGAACTGGATTATATGGCAGGGTAGACTCAGGGTCGTTCCACACACCCAGAATATTAAGGCAGATAATCCACACTATCTGCTTTGAACTGGGTTATCTGAGGGCCCTTCAACAGCCATATAACCCAGAATATCAAGGCAGAAAATCCACAATATCTGCATTGAACTGGGTGATCTGAGGGCCCTTCTACACAATCATATATCCTAGAATATCAAGGCAGAAAATCCACAATATCAGCTCTGAAGTGGGTTGTCTGAGGGCCCTTCCAGACAGCCCTATATCCCAGAATATCAAGGCAGAAAATCCCACAAGATCTGCTTTTAACTGAATGATCTGAGGCCCCTTCCACACAATCATATAACCTAGAATATCAAGGCAGAAAATCCACAATATCTGCTCTGAAGTGGGTTGTCTGAGGGCCCTTCCACATAGCCCTATATCCCAAAACATCAAGGCAGAAAATCCCATAATATCTGCTTTGAACTGGGTTATCTGAGTCCATACTCTGATAATGTGAGATTTTCTGCCTTGATATCCTGGGATATAGGGTTGTGAGGAAGGGCCTTGAGTCCACACTGATATATATTCTAACTTAAAGCAGAAAATGTGGGATTTTATTCAACAGTGTGGAAAGGGCCACATATTATTCAGTTCAAAGTAGAGGCTGCGTGTTGTGCATGTTGAACTTCTTCCATTAAAAAGGAAGGCCTGGAGGGCCTGCCATTATTG